>NC_140999.1:23963011-24188011 GCF_052327205.1 Somniosus microcephalus
GCAAGATTTGAATTTCAAAATGGCCACTACCAGTCTTATAACAAGATGGTTGGCCAATTAGCACCTTTGTGTTTTCTAGCCTTGCACGTGCAACTATAGATTAATAATAAAAATGCAATTCCAATGCCGTTAGTTACAAAAGGAGTTTTCTACACCTAGTTTCATTAAGATAAAATGGTGTCTGCAGGGCAGCGTACATAAGAATTGTGCCCTTGGAAAGAGCACCAATGCAATTAAAACAAAAGAACCAATTATCAACATGCAACTTACTCCACTGTCATTCTAAATATAATACGCTAGGAAACATCCCTGAGGTTTCATTATTGTGTATTACCTCAGTCAGCGCTAGCACTAAAACAGAGGCTAAACTTTTAGCATACATTTTTAAAGTATTTTACTGCATTATTGTTCACAGTTTTGATCATAAGACACAAAAGGGAAAAAATAAACCAAGACCATCTTCCCTGCATGGCTCATTGGGTACAAGTGTTTGGGTTTCTTTGCTGCTAAAATGGAGCCAGGTCAGTGGTTCAATTCCACAGTTGGTTTAAAGGGTACAAGGAAACCCCAGGGATATAGGATTAGAGTAGATAGGTCCAGTGTGGAGCTAGCACTGGTACAGACAGATGAGCCAAAGAGCTTCTTTCAGTGCTGAAATTTATATAATTCTTTCAATGTGCGTGAATATCTATGCATTTTTAAAATAAATGCTGCCCTTGTGATAAGTTAAAACCAATGTATCCAAGTCAAAAAAAACTTTCATCTACAATTTGCACAATATAAGAGTTCAGAACAATTAGTTACATTTTTCTACAATACCAGACTTTTACAGATCATGCTAGAGTTACTGGACTCGGACATGTCTTTTAGGGGGGGGGGGGGGGGGGGGGAAAAGAGAGAAGAAATCAGTCAAGTAAATTACAAGATCTTTTGTGCATAAAATCAAAGTGGTGGCCAGGAGGACAGCAGTGCAGGGTTTCTAAGAAAAAGCTTGAAACAAACTAGCACAAGGGGCTGTTGAGGTGCAGCCGTCGTTGAATGGGGGAAATAGGATCTTCGTTTCAAACTGTTCACTTTCATCAATTTGCATTACATCTGTCTTAGAATGCAACCCAGCCACCGAGAAAGATTCTTCTGTCTTTCCTGAATCTGTAAGTTTTTTTAATGCTGCCATCCCTTCTGATCAGAGGACACCTTCTACTTCAAACTGTCCTGTTTCTACAGATGTCCATAGATATGGCACTATTCAGATTGTGTTCTGGTTCCACCTGAACGAGATAATACAGACCAAGTAGGTTTGCAGGTCTGGCACCTCAGCAGTATCGTCAGTGAAATTCAAAGTGCTCCACTCGGCTGTTGCCAGTATAACAGGGTAGAAGTCAAATGTTGACTGGGTGGAGACCTATATTTATTTATTACTCGAGTTATTGAGCGACAGTCCCTTAAACTGAATACAAAATTACTTTTAACTTGGAAACGCATGCAGATTTTGTAGTGGTAACTTACTAAACATGTGTGTATTTCTGTTTTAATTGTATAATACACCAGTATCAGAATACACCGATTAGGATATTACAAAATGCTCTTAATCCGGTAACCTTCCTAAAAATTGGACCCATATTACAGCTGGCAAAACACATGTAACTATAGTAATAGTCTGAACTGATTTCCTACTGAAATGCTAAGAGTACACCATTTACAAAGGTTAAGGAGAACAACAGCTGCTTAGCTGAAAATGGGTTGCACATATTGCAGCTTTCTAGTTACATTTTGGTGCTGATAAACATGCTCACGTTTATTTACTAATTCACTTCATTAAGCATTACAAGTTAACACGTTCCCTTTTTAAAATCTGGATACTGTACCTTGTATCACAAGCTGTTGGTCCAATCCAAAGTTTTTTTTTTTTTTTTTTAAAACAGAATAATGTGTTATATGCTCATTTGAAGCTCTCCTCTTATGCAGTGTAATGTCTTTGGGCTTGACCACCACCAAGATCCTTCTTCATTGTAATAATGCTTTGGTTGATTAAACTGAAACTTCAAGGCTTAAATACTCAGCGTTGCTACAGCCCTGGTTACATAAGTGCTTTTCATACATCGATAAGCAAAAATGTTTGCTTAGAATTGGCACCACAATATCAATACTCCCACATTCTGCGACAATACAGAGCTGAGGGGAAAAAAAGCTTTTTTTTTTTTTTTTACACTGCCAGCCAATAACATTTAAAAATAAAGCACAATATTCAAAACCTGTGCCTAGCAGTAGGCACATTACTCTTCATTACAAATATACAGTAGCATACAACCAGTTTGTATTTGATAGATCAGCCAAGGTCTCTTCTGAGGTCCCACTGAACTTGACTACGTATAAAAGATAATCTCCGGGACCTGTCCATCCTCTACTGATGTTCCATTATTATTTCCAGCAGCATAACAGAAAGTGAAGACCGTTCTTGTGCCCGTTGTGGGAGATTCGTGGATGACTTTACGAAGTCCTTTTGTTCCATAATGTGAATCTGGCCCCTATACATGTACATACATATAAAGAATCATAGTAAAAAAAAAAACATCTTTAGGGGTCATGGAAACCAAAATAAATTTGTACAACTAAAACTGTAGTGCTGCAGAAGTGATTTAATTTAGCTGTGAAAATTACTCAATGGAAAGGCATTTTTGTAAACAGTAAAATGGTATTCAAAAAGGCTGGAAGGTACAGCAGGCAACTACACAGATTGAGTCATAGTATAGTGAACTCACACCTGCTTAATGAATTTACTATATGGGTGTTTTCTGTGGGGTGGGTGGGAGCAGGGCGAGAACATACAATAGAGGTTGGCACTTTCCCCCTTTGGGGGGGGGGGGGGCGGGGGGGGGGGGGAAAAGAGGGACCACGAGATGCTCTTACTGCTGGTTACTGTTATAAAGTACAACTTCTATGAGGTGCGGAGCAATCACCTAGACACATTATCTGAAGAGGTGCAGGAGGAGGGAAATTTAAGTTTACTCTTTAAAAACAAAACCAGAAAAAGAGGGGGAGAAGAGTGAAGGAAAGGGAGGAAAAAAAATCGAGGACAGATATTTGGGAATGATTTAAAGACATTAATCTCGGAGAATGTTCGGATGACAATGAACCACTTTGCTGTTATGATTATACAAGTGATGTGACCTCACCAAAATTAAATTACAGCCAGATGATTATATAAGTTAAAAGTTTCTTTTAATAAAGAATGATGTAAACTGTTTTGCCCTCATTTCCACTTTTTCTTATTGCCAATAGCTATTATCATGGTGGGACTAGCAGACCATGATGTTCAATGCAATTGATGTGTTGATATCCAACTGCTTCATTGCCAATTTTGTAAGTGATAATCCACTGTTGATTTCCAGGATTCAACAATGCAAATGATAAAATGCTTTTTGAACAAGTCTGTTGACATACCTTCAATGTAGCACATGCAGTATAGTTAACATTGGGTAAAATCTCCACTGGTTCCTTGAACATAACCCTGAAAGTGTTGGATGATCCATCACAGCTAAAACCAGTGTCATTCTGTCCCAAAATTGTATTACTGTCAGTATGGATAATCTAAAAAAAATCAAATGCAACGCATTACAATAAGTAAACCTTCGCAATTGCCATCAGAAAAAGGAGATTAACAATAGTAAGGAAGGATATTAGCTCTGATGATGTGGAATCTGTATGGGTAGAGCGGAGAAATACCAAGGGGCACAAAATATTAGTGAGGGTTGTATACAGACCCCCAAACAGCAATGCTGAGATTGGGGATGGCATTAAACGGGAAATTAGAGACGCGTGCAATAAGGGCACAGCAGTTATCATGGGTGACTTTAATCTACATATAGATTGGGCTAACCAAATTAGTAACAATACTGTGGAGGAAGAATTCCTAGAGTGTATACGGGATGGTTTCCTGGACCAATATGCGGAGGAACCAACTAGAGATCAGGCCATCTTAGACTGGGTATTATGTAATGAGAAAGGATTAATTAGCAATCTTGTTGTAAGAGGCCCCTTGGGGAGGAGCGATCATAATATGATAGAATTCTTCATTAAGATGGAGAGCGAAGTAGTTGACGCAGACTAGGGTCCTGAATTTAAATAAAGGAAACTACGATGGTATGAGGCACGAGTTGGCTAGGATGGATTGGGGAATGTTACTTAAAGGGTTGACGGTGGATAGGCAATGGCAAACATTTAAAGATCGCATGGATGAACTACAGAATTTGTTCATCCCTGTTTGGCATAAAAATAAAACAAAAAGGTGACTCAACTGTGGCTAACAAGGGAAATTAGGGATAGCATAAGATCTGTAGTGTATGTACCTTTAAGAGCCCCTGTGTACTGTAATACCGGTAGTGACCACTCGGGTATATAAGCCTGTATAGCGTCTTGTATCTTTTAGTTCACCTCCAGACTTTGTTCAGTAAACACCTGTTAAACCAACTCCTGCATTCCGTGTCTCCTTTAACACACGGATACAACAGTGGCGACGAATTGGAAACGGACTTACCTGCAATTCGGCAGCACCTCAAGGAGATCGATTCCTCAGACGAAGGTCGAAGAAAAAAGAAAAAAAAAAAAACTGGTTTCACCAGCTAGCCGGGCTGGTGGCAGGTACTGCACTAATCCTTCCTGGGCGGCGGGCTGGGGCTCAATCGGGTGGCTCTGCAGCGGGGCCGAGCAGCGAGTCGGAAGGCGGAGGCAAACAGAGACGGAGGGTGGAGCACTCGGGAGACGGCCGGCGCTGCAAAGCAGGTCGGCATTCGGACCAAGCAGAGGGAGGGAAAAGTCCCAGAGAGTCCGGCAGGAACGAGTCTCCAACTATTAAAAATATCTGTGTAAATAAAAACCGCGGAGAACAGCGTTGTCAGCAGCGGCGGGAAAGCGCGGGAGGCGCCATTTTTTCTCGGCAGGGAAGAAAGGAAAGCGCGGGAGGCGCCTTTTTGATTTTCAGGATGCCTAACACTGGCAATATTACTGCTTTCGATAGTGATATAGAGGATTGGACCACATATGTGGAAAGAGTGGAGGTATATTGCACAGCGAATGAAGTAGAGGATGATAAAAAGGCATCGGTACTTCTAAATCTGATGGGCGCAAGGACATACGGGCTGTTACGAATCTTAATCACTCCAGCCAAACCGATGGACAAGAATTTTAAGGAGATTGTTGATACCCTACAGGAGCACTTAAACCCAACACCGCTGCTGATAGCGGAACGATTCAAATTCTTCAGGAGGAACCAGCACAAGAATGAAAGTAACGCTGATTACCTCACCGAATTAAGAAAGCTGTCAAAGCACTGCCAATTCGGGGCAGGACTGGCAGATTCTCTACGAGACAAATTCGTCTGCGGTCTCCTAAGTGAAGGAACACAGAAAAGGCTACTTTCTGAGAAAGATTTGACACTGGACAAGGCTTTCAGTGTGGCTGTATCATACGAAGCAGCAGCAAGAGGAGCTGCAGAGATACAGCAAAGGCCACAGGACTTCGGCACCCATGAAATGACACGGGGTTTCGAGAGATGTTATCGCTGCGGCAGATCCACCCATGACCAGAGGGACTGCTGGTTCAAGGACAAAGCATGCAGGCAATGCGGAAAGATGGGACACATTGCACATGTATGCTGATCTGGAAACAAAAAATCCACTGACAGAAAAAAAATCAATAAAGGAAAAGTACAGAAAGGTACAAATGATGACGGACAGTAGCTCCGAAGACCAGAAGAGCGATAGCGACTCCGGAAACAAGAGACTAAGCTGTCTCAAATTACATAATGTAATTGCCAAAGAAGATTACCAGACCATTTGGGTTACCCTCACGATAGCGGGGTCCCCAGTTAAAATGGAGCTAGATACAGGATCAGCTCTGACCGTCATAAGTCGACGGGATTACGAGCGGCTATTTCCGCATATACCTTTGAAAGACACATCCATTATCTTGAAGACATATACGGGGCAGAAAGTATACCCCAGAGGGAAAATAAAGGTGCCTGTTGTATACAACGGCAAGGAAATACAGAAGTTGTATTTATACGTTCTGCAAGATGGTGGTCCACCGTTGTTGGGACGTGAATGGATCAGGGAGATACGTTTAGACTGGCACTCCATTCAGGCACTGACGGTGACCAGTAAGAAAAAAAATGATGATGTCATACCTGAACGATTAAAAGACATCTTGGCTAACGCCAAAGAAGTGTTTCAACAGGAACTAGGAACCTTGAAAGGCGTCACCGCCTCAATAAAAGTGGAAGATGCGGCAATTCCCAAGTTTTTTTAAGGCCAGGCCGGTGCCATACGCAATTCGTCCAGCAGTCGAGGCAGAGCTGGAGAATTTGGAAAAAGCAGGCGTGTTATCCAAGGTAGATTGGAGTGAGTGGGCAACACCCATCGTCCTAGTCATGAAGAAAACGTTGAATAATGATAAATCTGAAGAACAAAGAAAAATTCGCATCTGTGGGGACTTCAAGGTGACTGTAAACCCAGTCCTTCACACGGTACAGTATCCTCTTCCGAGGATAGAAGATATTTTCGCTTCACTATCCGGAGGGAAACATTTCACCAAAATTGACTTGGCACAAGCATATCTACAGATGGAGGTTGAAGAGGCCTCTAAAAAGTATCTCACGATAAACACACACAAAGGCCTGTACCAGTACAATCGACTGGTTTTCGGAGTAGCATCAGCTCCAGCTATCTGGCAAAGAGCTATGGAGCAAGTCCTGCAAGGGATTCCGGGGACTCAATGCTACCTAGACGACATCCTTGTAACAGGAGAAAACGACAACGAGCACCTTGCCAATTTGGAGCAGGTGCTCACTAGGCTGAGAGAACGGGGCCTACGAGCAAACTGCCCCAAGTGCGAATTTTTCCAGAAACAAATATCATATTGTGGCCATATAATTAACGAAGAAGGGTTGCATAAGTCACCTGAAAAAATTGAAGCGGTCATAAAAGCCCCAGCACCTGAAAATGTCTCACAATTAAGGTCGTTCCTGGGATTGATAAATTACTATCATAAATTTTTACCGAACTTGTCAACTGTTCTGCACCCGCTTAACGCACTGCTACAAACGGGAGTAATTTGGAAATGGAGCGAAGACTGTAAACGTGCCTTCCATAAATGCAAAGGCTTAATCACGTCCAAGGAAGTGTTGGCTCATTACAACCCATCACTGCCAATCAGACTGGCGTGCGATGCATCCCCTTACGGCATAGGAGCGGTATTATCGCATAGATTCCCTGATGGCTCGGAGCGGCCGATAGCTTTTGCGTCACGCTCATTGAACTCAGCTGAGCGTAACTATGCCCAGATTGGCAGGGAAGCACTCGGCCTGGTATGGGGAGTGAAGAAATTCAACCATTACCTACATGGACAAAAATTTACCTTGTTGACTGACCATCAACCCCTCGTCTCCATATTCAACCCTAAAAAGGGCGTTCCCATTATGACAGCGCAAAGGCTACAGAGGTGGTCACTTTTCCTAGGGGCACACCAATATGACATAGAATACAAAGGATCAAAACAGCATGGAAATGCTGACGGTTTATTGCGCCTACCGTTGCCAACGGTAGAAGAGGCACCTACAATGGACCCAGTGGAGATGTTCCACTCAACCATAGTAGAATGTCTACCAGTAACAAATTCTACCATTGAAAAGGAAACGAGAAATGACCCGACTCTTTCACGGGTCTACGATTTAACAGTGAAGGGATGGCCAGCACATGGCGAACCACTGTTGCCAGCATTCTTGCAAAGAAGAGAACAGCTGTCAGTGTGCCGAGGAACCTTGATGTGTGGATCCAGAGTGGTGATTCCACCCAAACTCCAGGATAAAGTGCTAAAGGAGCTTCACGAGGGGCATCTGGGTGGAGTGAAAATGAAGAACCTAGCCAGAGCGTTTGTGTGGTGGCCAGGTATCGATGGAGACATCGAAGAAATGACCAAGAGCTGTCTAGGATGCCAGAAGGTCCAAAACGCCCCACCACAAGCCCCTCTACATCCATGGGAGTGGCCCTCATCTCCATGGCAAAGGGTACATATCGACTTTGCTGGTCCATTTATGGACTCAAAATGTTCTTAATCGCGGTTGATGCACACTCCAAGTGGCCGGAGGTAATAAAGATGTCCTCCACCACCACGGAAAAAACCATCACAGTATTAAGGACCATATTTGCCAGGAATGGGCTGCCGGAACAGATCTGTTCTGATAATGGACTGCAATTTGTGTCCGAAGAATTCAGGAAGTTCTTAAAAAACAATGGGGTTAAGCACTACACGTCTGCCCCATACCATCCCGCCACCAATGGATTAGCTGAAAGGTTTGTCCAGACCTTCAAGAAGGCCATAAAGGCCATGGGTAATGAAGACATAAATCTACAACATAAGGTAGATAACTTCTTGTTTGCATACAGGAATGCAGCACATGTGGTTACAAACCAAACTCCCGCCATGATGTTTTTCAATAGAAGACTAAGATGCCGGCTGGATTTGATCAAGCCAAACATCAGAAGGGACGTAGAGAACCGGCAATTTCAAGGCATGAATGAAAGGCCAACTAGAACCTTCCAGATAGGTCAACAAGTTTTGGCCCGGGGCTACCGTACCGAGAAATGGCAGCCTGGAACTATTTGCACACGACTAGGACCGCTGTTGTATACCGTGGACATGGGTGAAAGCATAATAAGGCGCCATGCTGACCAGATCATAGAGTCATCAGAAAAGGGACAACCTACACCACAACTCTATATGCCTAATGATGAAGCAGAGATACCCATAGTATCTACCTCCGATCCGGTGATACTGGAACCAGATGAACCCGACACTGGCATTCAAGCCGAATCGACCTTGCCAAAAGAACCTACTACACCACCGAAAACTACTACACCACCGAGGCGTTATCCAGACCGAGTCAGGAAGCCTCCAGAGAGACTGACTTATAATTGATTAACTGCAGCAAATGTGTAGATTATTGTTCTTGTAAACATGTTAATTAATGATTACTTAAAATGTTATGTACTAATTATCTAAAAGGGGAGGAATTGTAGTGTATGTACCTTTACGAGCCCCTGTGTACTGTAATACCAGTAGTGACCACTCGGGTATATAAGCCTGTATAGCGTCTTGTATCTTTTAGTTCACCTCCAGACTTTGTTCAGTAAACACCTGTTAAACCAACTCCTGCATTCCGTGTCTCCTTTAACACAGGATACAACAAGATCCAAGGAGAGGACATATAAATTGGCCAGAAACAGCAGCAAATCTGAGGATTGGGAGCAGTTTAGGATTCAGCGAAGGAGGACAAAGGGATTAAGAGGGGGAACATAGAGTATGAGTGTAAGCTTGCAGGGAACATATAAACTGACTGTAAAAGCTTCCATAGATATGTGAAGAGAAAAAGATTGGTGAAGTCAAGCGTAGGTCCCTTGCAGTCAGAATCAGGGGAATTTATAATGGGGAGCAAAGAAATGGCAGACCAATTAAATACATACTTTGGTTCCGTCTTCACAAAGGAGGACACAAATAACCTCCCAGAGATGTCGGGGAACATAGGGTCTAATGAGAGGGAGGAACTGAATGAAATCAGTATTTGTAGGGAAATGGTGTTAGGGAAATTGACGGGATTGAAGGCCGATAAATCCCTAGGGCCTGATAATCTACATCCTAGGGTACTTAAGGAAGTGGCCCGAGAAATAGTAGATGCATTGCTGGTCATCTTCCAAAATTCTATAGACTCTGTAACAGTGCCCATGGATTGGAGAGTTGCTCATGTAACCCCACTATTTAAAAAAGGTGGTAGAGAGAAAATGGGTAATTATAGACCGGTAAGCCTGACATCGGTAGTGGGGAAAATGCTAGAGTCCATTATAAAAGATGTAATAGCAGAGCACTTGGAAAACAGTGACAGGATCGGACAAAGTCAAGATGGATTTACAAAAGGTAAATCATGCTCGACTAATCTACTGGAATTTTTTGAGGATGTAACTGGTAGAATAGATAAGGGAGAACCAGTGGATGTGGTGTATTTGGACTTTTAGAAGGCTTTCAATAAGATCCCGCATAAGAAATTAGCGTGCAACGTTAGAGCACATGGGATTGGGGGTAAGGTACTGACTTGGATAGAGAACTGGCTGGCAGACAGGAAGCAAAGAGTTGGAATAAACAGGTCTTTTTCCAAGTGGCAGGAAGTGACTAGTGGGGTACTGCAGGGATCGGTGCTAGGACCCCAGTTATTCACAATATATATTAATGATCTAGACGAGGGAACTAGATGTAATATCTCCAAGTTTACAGATGACACAAAGCTGGGTGGGCGTGTGTGCTGTGAGGAGGATGCAGAGAAACTCCAGTACGATTTGGACAGGTTGGGTGATTGGGCAGTTGCAGTATAATGCGGATAAATGCGAGGTTATCCACTTTGGTGGCAAAAACAGGAAGGCAGATTATCTGAACGGCAATAGATTGGGAAAAGTGGAAGCGCAACGAGACCTGGGTGTCCTTGTGCACCAGTTGCTGAAGGTAAGCATGCAGGTGCAGCAGGCGGTTAAGAAGGCAAATGGTATGTTGGCCTTTATAGTGAGAGGATTCGAATACAGGAGCAAGGATGTCTTGCTGCAGTTGTACAGGGCCTTAGTGAGACCACACCTTGAGTATTGTGTGCAGTTTTGGTCGCCTTATCTGAAGAAGGATGTTCTTGTCATGGAGGGAATGCAGCAAAGATTCAGCAGACTGATACCTGGGATGGCAGGAATGACGTATGGAGAGAGATTGGGTCGATTAGGCTTATATTTACTCGAGTTTAGAAAAATGAGAGGGAATCTCATTGAAACTTATAAAATTCTAACAGGACTAGACAGACTAGATGCAGGAAGGATGTTCCCGATGGCGGGGGAGTCCAGAACCAGGGGTCACAGTCTAAGGATAAGGGGTAAGCCATTTAGGACAGAGATGAGGAGGAATTTCTTCACCCAGAGAGTGGTGAACCTGTGGAAATCTCTACCACACAAGGCAGTTGAGGCCAATTCATTAAATATATTCAAGAAGGAGTTAGATATATTTCTTAAGGCTAAAGGGATCAAGGGATATGGGGAGAAAGCAGGGACAGGGTACTGAGTTTGGATGATCAGCCATGGTCTTATTAAATGGCGGAACAGGCTCGAGGGGCTGAATGGCCTACTCCTGCTCCTATCTTCTCTGTTTCTATGTAAAAGAGCATCTGTAATTTCACAAATCATTTTGAACAAAGCTATTACTGTATGAACACAGGCTGAATGTACACGATTTACATCCTTTGTAGTCAGATGCAAATTGACCAAAAAGCAGCACAAGCCTAGAATGTTAATTGCAAACAAGTAACAGACAACACTCTGTGCATCCAGCACTTCACCAGCATTTGACATTAGACACTCCAAAAACCTAGATGTTCTGAAGGAGAAAAATACAGTAGGATGAAACCCTGAAACAAAAATGGTGTGAGTGAGAGAGTGATACGGATGCATCTAAACTAATTAAAATGTATGCACTGAATATGTAGATCATTTTTTTCCATGTTTATAACAGTCCTTTCTTTTGCTTTCCACACGCGCGCGCCCCCCTCCCCCCCACATCAAAAAACTGCTTTAAAGCAAGTGCCTAAGTTTACATTAGTGGTCCCATCTCATTACATCATCTTTTTGTACGATGCTTGCAGCTGGTGACCGTTACCACCCCACATTAGAAACCACACCCACTTAACATCTTCAGATAGCTCTAACCCCCAGAATAGGTTTCGGAATATCAAAGCAAACCAACCTGATGTTACAAGAGATCACAGAGTAAACTTTTTTTGTCAATGTTAGTGAAAAAAAAAGTTGGTGTTGAGTATAGCTTTGTACTCATTCCGACTTTTCAGTAATCGTAGTAAAAGTAAAATACACCTCCAGGCAATACTGCAGCAACTCACCAAGCTTACTTTGAGTGTCTCAGACCCACAAACTCTACCACCAAGAGGGACAAGAGCAGTAACACCATCACTTCCAAGTTCCCCTCAGTCACACACCATCCTGATCAGGATATATGCTACTGTTCATTGCCCAGTCAAAATCCAGGAAATCCCTACCTAATGTCATTGTCAAGCATCACCACAAGGACTGCAGCAGTTTGAGGAGAAAGCCCATCACCACTTTCTGAAGATATTTAGGGATGGGCAATAATTGCAGCTCTGCCAGTGTTGCCCACATCCCAAGACAGTTTAAAAATAATTTTGTACATCTCTGAAAGTTCAGGGCAATTTTTTGTTGAAAATATTTTTGGGAGAATGTATTTACATTGATTGTATGCTTACCTACATTCTCTCATGGATAGTTTGATGATCTAGTAACATTCTTTAATTCTACTTTATAATACATTCATTTTAGAGATTTACAGAAAATGATTTTAAACATACTAAAAGAGCAACAGTTCTTATTTTCTGAAAAAATGTTTGAAGTTCTTCAAAAAAAAAAAGTGCAATTAGTTGCCCCTTACAGCTTAATTCCATTTACTCTCTTACACTCATTCTCCCTCGCTTCCCAAATATCCCCACTTAACTTCTTTCACTTGTCTCTAAACTCATCTAATAATTAACTTCATTGCTTGCACTTTAAGCGAGTTAGATTAGTATAGGCAATAATTACGATGTCAGCTGTGGCTCAGTTGGCAGCACTCTCGCCTCGGAGTCAGAAGGTTGTGGGCTCAAGTCCTGCTCCAGGACATTTAATCCAGGCTCACACCTCAGTGCATTACTGAGGGAGTGCTGCACTGTTGAGGTGCCGTCCTTTGGATGAGACCGTTAAACGGAGGCCCCGTTTGCCCGCTCAGGTGGCCGCAAAAGAACCCACAGCACTATTTCAAAGAGCAGGGGAGTTCTCCCCGGTGTCCTGGCCAATATTTATCCCTCAACCAACATCACAGATCATCTGATCATCGTCACATTGCCGCTTGGGAGACTTTGCTGTGCGCAAATTGGCTACCGCATTTCCTACATTACAACAGTGACTATACTTCAAAAAGTACCTCATTGGCTCCTAGGTCATGAAAGGCGCTATATAAATGCAAATCTTTCTTTTTACCTGTATATTTACTTGATAGTCTGTGGGCCCATGTATTGATCCATACAAGCCAAACCCAACCACAAATATCCTCCTATTCACAGTAAACCTGTGGAATTAAAAGTGTACAAGGTACATTAGAATAGTTCAAATACACCTCTCTATCTTCCAATCAGAGCAAAACTGACCAGTCAATTCCCATTTAAAACTCATTCTATTCAGATCAAGTATCTTCTGAGGCCAATTATCTTAATTACTGATTAGCTGGGGACATTGGATTTCCAAGCTTAGTTATACATGTCTAATGATTTGATTTATATCATTAAGGTCGGACTTCTGAAAAGTATCTGACAAGACTTCCTTTTGCTCAAATGTCATCACACTTTGTTTCCACCTCTGTTAAAGGCAGCAACACCTGTTGGTGGATATGATTCTATGGCACTAGCAGCCCAGTAGCTATTCTTCATCTGCGAGTCCAGATAGCATTCGCAGCCTATTTGAACGTGGTGTGGGGTGGTGTGGTGGGTGAAAGGTGCATCTTCTAGCCAATGATCACTGGGTAGCAATCTGGAGCAGGATTCCTGGGTGATTAACCAGTCCACAGCACACAAAGGCCAATTCTAGTGTACCAACCACTACCCCAGCTTAGATGGCTAACTCACACAGATGAAGGATCAAACCCATGGACGTTCTGGTCGGTAATTCTCAGCATCACACCACAGTTTGCAGTTACCCTCTGAACCCTTAGGGGAATACACCTGTACAGAAACACTTTACCTTATCCGGTCACTTGTACCACTGTAGCCCCAGCGGCTTTCCACCTGTTGGAAACGATTGATGCTGCACTCTTTGCCTCTCAGACAACAGCGAGGTCTGTCTATAAACTCTACTCGGGGCTTCGGATTGACTGTAAAATGTAGGAAGAGACTAACAACTTCTCGGTCTGTTAGAATTCCTGACTGTGCAGGTCCTGTGGGGGGAAATATTCTATTACTTTACACTGTTTTAACTTTACACTGTTTAACATACTGTAATTTTAGAAATGAGTCAACAGCAGAACAGGTTTCCTATTTAGTACTGACTCACACAGACCAAGCTAATCTCAGCCATGGTGGTAGTTGGGGACTGACAATTGGCTTCAGCAGCCCTGGGCTGAGGGGAGGGGAAAAAACCCAATTGCTGTTCAGTGACCCCCCTGTAAAACATGCGAGGACTGGATCAGGCCCCACTGCGATATTCCTCACAGTCAAATAGCTTGTTTGTACTTTCAGTCTATATTTGCACAAGGGTACTTCAGCACAGTATCAAAGGATGCTGACATTTGTGGAAGCACACAGGAGCCAGAGTCAGCATCTTCAAGAAAGCAGAAGAGAAAATTGGCGGGGGGGGGGGAACAAAGTGGTACTGCATTGAGACAGGCAGCTTTAGAAATGACAAACTGCAGTTTATCAGAAGCCTGCTTTGAACAATGCCAGGAACGTTGCTCGTCACAAACTGAAGGTGACAATTGTAAGCAGCCATTCTATTTATTCGCAATTATAATAAAGCTGTATTTTTGTCCTTCCCCTCCCAGTTAATAAAAAAAAAATTCTACTCCCTTTAGGCCTAAAGCAACTCATTATGTGAATTTCCCTCCTTTGAAGACATTTTCACTGAACACCTCTTAAAGCACAGCAGGAATAAGGAACTTGCACAGCGGTAATTAACTATAGTGAGGAACCCGCACCATACAATAGCTTTTCTCTCCTTTGGACCCACTTGCGCTCATGCAAATCCATTTACTCAGAATAGGACACTCCAAGCCTCTGATTTCACAAGCAGTCTATAATCGCTCTGTAATTGGTTGACAAGAGACATGTTGTGTTTGTGCAAGTTAATAACAAAAATCACCCAACTGAGGTAACTTGAGCAGTGGCCAACCCCAACGGTTGCACTCAGCAGATCGCTGCAGGATCAATTTATTTGCTCTTCTTTACAAACCACTGCTTTGTGGTTCGGAGTACCTTGAGCTATAGTTCAAGTTTATTTTTATGGGTTTTTATATTGGTTAGATCTGTTACACAGGCTTTGAACATATTAAAAAGGACTGGGTGGATGGAGCAGTTGGGTCTTGGAAACAGACATCAGGATAAGAGCAGAACTTATACAAGAGGTTGTGAATAAACCAACACACTTCATCTTGTTACAAGTTCTATATTACTTTGGTCCAATACGTTTATAAGCAAAAAGTAACTAGTTAGTGTTGTGTATTTTGAATGTGTATTAGAATTGTCCCACATGGGATACCGTAGTGGTGATTTGCAACAAAACTGAATAGTTAGCATCTGTTCTTTCAATAGTTTTACATTATATGAGTATATCCTATTTTATACTCTTACACATTGTCTAGACAAAGTGTGTCACTGTGGACCTCTGAATTCCCCATTAGTTTAAATCAAAATATACAAAAGATTGTTCTCAAGCCCTATTCATTTCAGCATATAATGCAGCATATAAAATCTTTCAAATTCATTTAATGCTTTTAAGTCTTTAAAGTCATAACATACGCCATATTCAGAATCACCTGCTGCAAACTCCTCGATGGTCATTAGTGGAAACCGGATGAGCGACAATGCTTTTCCTAACACTTTACGCTTGTTTTCAGGAGTGAGTTGAAGCTGCTGTCGTTGGCATTCTGCTTCTGCCCAGCGAACCACTGCATTAAATAACCGAATTTCCCGAATCCCAAGAGTATCTCGTTCTAGCACTGCCATTAGTGTATCTGTAACAGAGACTAACATTAAAGCCAACAATTTGGAGGTTTCAAGATGAAACATTTTTAGTAACAAATACACTACTTCAAAAAAGTGTTCAAAAAACCCTAGTTAACTGAACCGAGAGTGTTCCATATTAACGCCTGAATGCCAATATATAAAGTAACTGTAGCGTGAGTCACCACATGTCCAGAAACCAGTGTCCATGACCAGAAGCTTTAGGAGAATAACGGCAAAGGTTAGACAGTTGTTTTGAGTGCCAACTGCAGTTATAGCACCATAACAAATCTCTGAAAATCCAACTGGACAATTGCCATCCTGTCTAGCCATCCAAAGTAAACCAGAGCAAAGATTATATTGCAATAGAAGACTAGCAGAATGTGTGTGACCAGCAACATCCACAAGCAACGTGTGCAGGAATCCAAAGCACATAAACGAAGTTTTACACAGGCATCCTATCCTGTCACCAGCACTTCACCTCAGCACTGAAAAAGTATCCAATTTACTTGCACCAGATAAACAAAATTGCTGAGGATAGTTGCAGCTATTCACAAAAATGTGCTCGCTGTGAAAATATTAAATTTAAGCGCTGGGCAATTGAAGGAGGATATCTTTGTATTAAAATCTGTTTGTATTTTATAAGTGGCCCTGAGATTGATGCAATACCAATCATGCTGCCTCCATGACTGATATGTTAAAACAAACCATTGCTACTGAATCTTTACAGGGGTACCAACCATTGAAGGGCTTCAGAAATGTGGTTGATATCTGATTAAATTCTAACCTGTATGGAGAGTTATTTATTTTTAGATTGAAAGTATGGCATGGATATTCCTAGTTGTTCTGAGGAACCAGAGTACCTGAATACCTTAATTGGTGGTTCAAGATGGGTTGATATTTATCTGGCAGAATGATGCATCTAAAATTTTAAATTTTTCATACGATGACATGAAGACAAATAAATTAACATTCATCAATTGTGGTAATTGTTTGAACCGTGGACTCAAGTTAGAGGACAAAGGCAAGATCCCAAAGGTAACAAAACTAAATTGGACCAGGATGAATCAATGAAATGTCCGAGACAAGGAGAAGGATCAAAATAGTAATTTGGGATTGGGATTTTCCCAATCTGTTAAATTTTCCTTTTTTGTATCTTTGCCTTCCAATTTATGCAATTGTATGCATGTAAAATGTAATCATGCATTGCTAAGAGAAATGGTACACAATTATACTAAGAGCAGTTTGGGAAGAGAAGCAGGTGAATCGACAAGAATATGGGCAAATGATAAATCAATGCACAAGTAACTATTCCTTTAAACAATCCCTTTAAATAGGCAGACGGGATGTTATATCAGAATAACAAACACTATTAAGAGCTGATCTCAAAGGCGATTATGTACAGAGGGTTATTTTACTTAAATTAGATTCAAAAAGGGGTTAAATGGTATTATAAACAATTGGATTTCAAATTTTATATTAAAATGAAAATCTGGAAATCAGATGGTTGAGTGCAAGGTGAGAAGATTTGGATTGGTGTGTTATGCCAGGAAGCCTTGCAAACAAAGTGACATTGTTTTGCGATTGTTCCTGTGATAATGGCAATGCGACTGCTATCGGCTGATGATAAACTGATGGAGTATTTAAAGTGGAATCATATGCTTGTTGGAGGATGATCTACACAAGGAATTTGTGAACTATCTGAAGATATTAGTGAGGGAAAAGAGGGGTTCGGATTGCATCAGACACTTCATGCACAGTTCCAGGAAAAGTGGTAGCTGCCTATGTGGCTGTGATGTGCTGTAGAATTCATCGTTAGTATGTGGTTTCAATCTGGATTATACAGGTTGATCGAAGGAACTTAGAGAATTAATGTGCTGAGTGAGGAAGATATTGCGTTATATACCATTTGTATGGTTTGGTGGTTAACATTTTGCCTTACGCCAACAAAAACAAGAATGACTCAATTTGGGGATAATATTAGTGCCTGTTAGGGCCCACAATGTTACAGAAATTCAAGTAAAGGTTACCCTCTAGACAGAAGCCTTACGGGTGGTTGTAAATTTTGTCCGTTAAAGAATTGTGTATACTTGAGTGGTTAATACAGAAAGTAAAAAGCACATTACTTAAAACTTGCTAAATTAATTACAAATGATATAAAGAGGGATATGAGAATGTTAGGAGCTCGATCCTGGTGGCAAAACGTGTACAGTGAAGGAGAAACACCTTGGGTGAGGTTATTGTCTCGTGTTCCTCATTATCCAGATGGTAGCAATTATAGCCTTCTTGATTAGTGTTTAGTGGGTTCAAAGGCTAGTGGAAGTTTAAAACTCTAGTATGAACAATTAAAAATGGTGGGGCTGTTGAATCATAAGTGAGGGAGCAGAAAATTATTTCTTCATCCTTAAAAATGGGGACTGCAAGATACCCTAGTTGTGTATACATATATACGTAGGGTTAAGATTTGGTTTAATCTCATATGATTAAGGTTTTTGCTTTCTTTTTACTTTTAAATGGCTTGTGGATTTGTACTGTAGCTAGAAATAATAAAATGGTTAGAGTCGTTCAATGTGTCAGGGTACAATTTAACTGACTGTGCTGTTTAGCTTCTCGAGGTGAAGGATGTGTGATTCATGCCTGTTGACTTATTTTTGTGGCCACATTTGGCCACATTGTGAAATGAGATAGCCAAGACAGCCTTGAGATAAGTGGGACAATAGAGGGCTGTGGATGCTCAGTCACTGGATATATTCAAAACAGAAGTCGATAGATTTCTGACTAGTAAGGGCATCAAGGGATATGGCGAGAAGGCCGGTGAATGGGATTGAGGCAGAAGATCAGCCATGATCTCATTGAATGGCTCGAAGGGCCGAATGTCCTACTCCTGCTCCTATTTCTTATGTTCTAATAGGACAGCATGGCAAACAAGTTGGCATCTGGTGTTTTGAAGGAGATCTTTCATTCTGGGGGATTTGTTCACGATAACACTTGGCATGCCATAATGAATCAGCAACGGCAGTGTTCGTGAGAATTGGCCTATAAAGTTCTTGAGCTTTCCATAACAATTGAGAGAGAGTCAGGATTGAAAGGATCGATTAAGGTTACCTCTCTTCCCAGGGAAAAACAGGGTAATTGCATTTATTTCTCTGTATGTCTACTGCTTAGAGACATTGTGTGTGTCAAAGACTTTGCCAAACACAATAAACGGATAGGTTACAACCATATTTGGTTTGTCAGATTCGAATTTTCTTACACGATCAATATGAAGAAGTTAAAAAAGCAAATCTGGAGCGAATTATAAATGTAACATCACATCTTGTGGTTGAGAAGACATTGATAAAACTGCACAAGCTTCATTCTCAAGACTTAGGATGTCATCGCTATCCTTTGATGTTTTATTGCCAGGGTAAGCTGCATTATTCTATATTTGGAATCCAACTGTGAATCAGAATCTCTGAAATGTAATAATTACCTTAAGCTTTTTGGAAACCAATGTTTTCAACCCAACTAAGGCTGATTTTTTTTAAACAAACATTACAATTTTTGTGGCGTAAACTCAAAATATATTGAGTTAAAAGTAGAATTAACAAATATAGAAAATTCAAAACATAAAGCCAATTCTTTTTATTTTTCATCACATCCCAGCAATGTCATCCTTCATTACATGCAAAAAAACATAACTCAGGTTTAAGTTTAAAAAAATGTTCACATTTAACATCCTTTTCCTTTCAATCGGATTAGTCATACACTTACCTAAATCAATATCTGTAAAACCTTCTGCATTGATTGCATCTGAAGTATTTTTATCAATATTTTCCAGGCATAAGCTAGCAAGCTGTGGTTCATCAAAGAGTCTTGCCTGAGGAACAAACAGGTATATTAGTCTTGCACCAATCACAGTCAAGCATACATTTCCTCCTGCAAATAAACAGTTTAAAAAAGGTGACACAAACATTTTATAGTCATCAAAATTTGCCACCTCATTTAAGACCTTTTACTAGAGTTGGAAGGCATACCAAGTTTAAAGCCACACTTCCAGGAATATAGCGATTTAAAAAAATAGAATCTCAATTCAAATGATAAATCTCATTAAATATTTTACAAGTAAGTCATTTAATTCTATGTGCTTTCAAGTTACAGTCCAAATAGTCCTGTACTAGAAATAAACAGGACTAAATTAAGACCAGTGAAGCTTATTGCTCTCATTATAGGGAGTTCCAGGATAAGCCGATTCCCTTCAGCAAGAAGCTTCCTCTTTGAATTTACTATGCCCATTACACTCGTGGTAAATAGGCCAGATACAAATAAACATTAAGATGTAAACAGAAATGTTTCTATGAATTAAAAACATCTAATACTCAACTAACAGAGTTGATTATAAGGAACTAAAGAAAATGAAGGCTGCTATTAGATCAGTTAAAAAGCTAATGGAGAAGAGACAATTGTGGAAGTAATGGGAAAAGATTTTTCAGTTATGTGAAGAGTCAGAGAACTGTCAAAGACTGTCAGGCCATTGAAGGATGTTCAAGGACAGGTTACAAAGGACACTCTGGGTAAGGCGGAAGTATGAAATGAGTACTTTGCATCGGTCTTCACTCTTGAAGAAGATGATGCTTGACTATTAGAATTGAATGACTTTAATAATAAAATTGGTACTTTTAAATTCGATGAACATACTGTTTTAGACAGAATTAAGAACTTGAAAATAGATAGAGCAGCTGGCCAGATGATATTCACCCGAGGGTCCTCGGGGAGATGGGATACGTGCTGTGTGAACCCCTAGCTTGTATTTTTAATTGCTCACTGCACTCTGGGACAGTTCCTGTAGACTGGAAGGAGGCTAATGTAGTCCCCATCTTTTAAAAAAAAAGTGACAAGTCGGACCTGGACCCGGGTAACTATAGGCCCATTATTTTGACATCAGTAATAGGAAAGATGCTTGAGGAAATCATCAGGGATACAATATATGATTGCTTGGATAGAGAGGGATATATTAGGGACACCCAACATGGCTTCACAAAAAGGTCATGACTTACAAATCTAATTGTATTTTTTTTGAAGGAATTACAAAGATGGTGGATGAGGAAAGCCCAATAGACATTGTCTATTTAGACTTGCAAAAAGCTTCTGATAAGGGACATCACAGGAAGCTTCTCTACAAGATTAAAGCCTCTGGTATTAGTGGTAATATATTGAGCTGGATTGAGAACTGGCAGACAGGACATTGGCAAAAAGTAATTATAGGTGGACTGGATCGGTTTGGAGACCGGTCTCAAGTGATGTCCCGCAGGGATCAGTGTTGGGACCGTTGCTCTTTACTATTTTTATTAATGATCTAGATGTAGGTGTTGGGGGCACGATCTGCAAATTTGCAGATGTACGAGTGTTATGACTGTAGACAATACGCGACTGCTTCAGGTGGATCCTAATGTGTTGAGAGATTGGGCTCATGACTGGCAAATGATATTTAATTTGGATAAGTGCAGTGTTAGGCATGTGGGCAGGGCAAATGCTCAACATTCATACACCCCTCAGAGAAAAGCATTAAAGAAGATGGAGAAAGAGAGAGATCTGGGCGTTCGAGTGCATAGATCTCGAAAGGTACGCGAGCAATGCCGTGAAGTGATAGCTAGAGCAAATAGTGTTTGGGTGCATTCATAGGACAACTGATTATAAGACAAGGCATACGATTTTGTCCTTGTACAAGACATTGATTAGTCAGGCCACACTTGGAATTCTGTGTCTAGTTTTGGTTTCTTCACATAGCGGGTGAGGGGGGTTTTGGAAAGGGTGCAGAGGAGGGCCACTAGACTAATTCCCAGTATAAAGCATCTTAATTATCAAGATAAGCTAAAAGAGTTAGGACTCAACACTTTAGAGAAGCATATACTTCGGGATGATATGATTGAGGTTTAGAAGATGAAGGAGGAAATAGATTGTGTTCCAGTTAACAGTTTATTCCAATTAAATAGGTTAGGGGGGGACCAGGGGTCACAATTTTAAGTTGCGCAAGGCCAGATCTAGGTTAGATGTCAGGAAGTATTTCTTTTCTCAGAGAATAGTGGACCCCTGGAACAGGCTGCCATCTTGTGCGGCGGATGCCGATTCGCTGAATTCCTTCAAGCGACAGCTGGACCTGTTTCTGGTTGGGATAGGCATCACCTTATGCAAAAGATAGGTACTTCAGGGACAGAGTGATCTCCTAGACCAGTTTCGATCACCTAGATGGGTCAGAGAGGAATTTCCCAGATTTCTCCCACCCCCCCAAATTGGCCTGGGTTTTTTAATCTGGTTGTTCACCTCTCTCAGGAGATCACATGGTTTCAGGTAGGGTGGAGAGTGTATATATTATGATGCACAAGGTATCACAACTGTGTGGGACAGGTTGGATGGACCAGAAGGTCTTTACCTGTCTGTATTAAAAGAGTAAAGGCTTTTATTAATATAGATGCTGTGGCATTCCTCTATAAAGCTGTAAAATAAATGCCACCATCACTTCTAGCTTATCCAAATGTTACACATAAGCATCAGTTCACCTTCTGTCACTGTCTACCATGACACTTCCACTGACCAATACAGGAAAGAGATGTTTTTAAATGACTCTTAGGGCCTCATCTGATGTCATAAATGGGTTACAGCTTGTGACAACACACTTCAAATTCTGCTATTCTGTATTTAGTGTGCAAAAGTTTTAATTTGTATGCTTTTTACAGATACTACCCCAATAAGAGAGGGGAGAAGAAAATGAGAAACAGCAAAGGGGCTAGATAAGAAGCCCCAGCACCCTCGCCCTCCACCAGCCCCATTCCCCCCACCCCCTTTCTTTTTAGAAGATGGTGAGTTGCACCACGATTTCGCTGGTGCTGGCAACCCTCCAATACCTTACCCAAGTTGGCCATTTCCTCATTTACAAGTCTGGTCAGCAAGTGTTGGCAAGTTATGCATGAGTTAAGCCCATTCCCATCTTCAGTGTCCAAGACAAGAAGTTGATCAGGAGTGGGACCCTAGATTGACATTTTTCCCCTTACTTAGCCCTGGACCAGAAGCTAATTGCAATGTTCCCACTGCTCCTAACTCAGCACAAGCCAGGGGTAGAATTAGACAAGCAGCAGAAAGATTAATCGTGCTCTGTTGCTAATAAGCTGTGCATTTTTAGCTAGTTAAATTTTGCACATATTTGAGGGGGCTAAGCGCCTTGGGTCTCATCAATCTGCACCTAAATGTTCTGTACTATGGGCCAATGGGGAGACTGTAATCCACATCAGACAAACAGAAACTGCCTTTGTGGATTGTGCTGCAGTTTGCTATGGTGATGAGCTCCCACAATGGCAGAAATCCAACTAATCAAAAATACAAACTGAAGAAGTATTTTACTTCAAAATATTTGGAATGGAGGTCCAGTGACATAATGGTTAAGTAGCAAATCCTCAGTGCAATACTTATTTTAAAGTGAACTGTGCAAAGTCTAATCCACCTTGAACAGAGAAATCAAATCAAACAGCCCCATAGTTAAACCTAAATGTGTTGATTCCTTAGGCTTCTAAAGGTGCACATTTGGCTGCAAAAGCAAACAGCGTAAAAGTAGAAGTTTCCCTGACTTTTTAAAAAAAATTGGATTCTGGGAGATTGCCATGCATGCTTTCCCCTTCATTAGAATGGTTACAGCACAGAAGGCGGCCATTTGGCCTGTCGAGTCCGTGCTGGCTCTCTGCAAGAGCACTTCAGCTAGTCCCACTCCCCCACCCTTTCCATGTAGCCCTGCAGTTTTTTTTCCTTCAGGTACTAATCCAATTCCCTTTTGAAAGCCACGATTGAGTCTGCCGCCACCACCCTTTCAGGAAGTACATTCCAGATCCTAACCACTAGCTGCGTAAAAAAGTTTTTCCTTATGTCCTCTGGTTCTTTTGCCAATCACCTTAAATCTGTGTCCTCTGGTTCTCGACCCTTCCGCCAATGGGAACAGTTACCCTCTATCTACAGGAAACTTTGTGTTATCCGGAGGCTAACTGTCTGGAATGCTCGAGCCACCGGCAAAAATCAGGAGCCGTTTTCGTTAGGTTTTTTTTCTTCTCGTTGCTTTTTTCCTCAACAGTCAAGCTCTGCAAGGTCTGCTGAAGCTGTTGCTAAGCTACAGAGACGCTTGGACTGTTTAGAAGCACAGGGTTTGTTGACAGATATGGAGCTCAAAAGCTTCCGTATCTTTCAACATTAGCGCTGGTATGTCTGGCAGTTTTGAGGGAACGGCAGCAGCTCAGTCCCGTCGGTGCCGGATAGCACAAAGTTTCCTGTACTCTGTCTAGACCCCTCATGATTTTGAACACCTCCATCAAATCTCCTCTCAACCTTCTCTGCTCTAAAGGAGAACAACCCCAGCTTCTCTAGTCTATCCACAAAACTTCAAATCACTTTCACTGCTAAATCTGACTCCCTTATCCCAGCATAGACCTAACTTTTCCTGGGTCGACAGGAAGCCAATTCAAGTAATGTAAAAGCTGGCTCATGGATGTCAATCACCTGGAACCTAAATTAAAACATGGTCTGCTTAAAGCAGCTAATAGATTACTCTGCAACTGAACATGGCTCGGCACTGGTCAATAAAGTGAAAAGGTGGAAAGAAACAATTGGGACTGTTAAAAGGAATAAGCCTCTGTATACAAATCATTAGCATGATGGCCTTGGATAAGTAAACTTGAAAGCTTTTTATTTAAAAAGTTACTGTTTACAGGAAACTTTGAGTTATCCGGAGGCGAACCATCCGGCGAGCTCGAGCCACCGGCAAAAATCGGGAGCCGTTTTTTATTCTTTTCGTTTCTTTTCTTTGCTTTTTTTCCCCCCCAGTCAAGCACTGCAAGGTCTGTAGCTATAGCAACAGCTTCAGCTACAGACGCTTGCAGCTGCAGCCGAGTGTTTAGAAGCTGTTGCTAAGCAACAGTGTTTGTCGTCAGATACGGAGAAATCTCCGTATCTTTCAACATTAACTCTGGAGTGTCCGGCAGTTTTGAGGGAACGACAGCAGCTCGGTCCCGTCGGTGCCGGATAGCACAAAGTTTCCTGTACTTGGCATTCTGAAATGACGGTATGCTTTATGTCGAACAGGGAAAAAATGGTGCTGCCCAATTAAATCAAATTATAGGCCTCGTCAGTGGCTCTACAATGCATAAATTAACAGTCCAGTAATCATTTTCAGTATACATCTTGCATCAGTACAAGTCATTCCTAGCATAATCCATTCAGACTTCAACAAAATTCATGTGGAAGCAGCGGCCACCTGCCCAACCATTTGCTTTCAGTACTATGGCGTCTGGTCCAACCACAGTAGACCCTTGCACAACTGTGAACATCGCATTACAATGACTGAGGGGCAGCACTCAACCTACAGCCAAAAATGCTACAGGAAACTTTGGTTTATCCAGAGGTTAACTGTCCGGAATGCTCGAGCCACCGGCAAAAATCAGGAGCCGTTTCGTTAGGTTTTTTTTCTTTTCGTTGCTTTTTTTCCCCTACTAGTCAGGCTCTGCAAGGTCTCGCTGAAGCTGTTGCTAAGCTACAGAGACGCTTGCAAGGTACGGCCGACTGTTTAGAAGCTGTTGCTAAGCAACAGGGTTTGTTGCCAGATACGAAGCTCAAAATCTCCGCATGTTTCAACATTAGCGCTGGTTTGTCCGGCAGTTTTGATGGGACGGCAACAGCTTGGCCCAGTCGGTGCCGGATAGTACAAAGTTTCCTGTACCTCAAATCAAACAAAATGTAACTTTAGTTTATAAAACACACATTATTTGACAGCTCTTCAATAAATACGAGCGTGCCTAGTAGATTCCTACTTGCAATAGAAACTGAAAAAAAATAAGACCCAGGGAACAAAATACAGACAGATCCATCAGCAACAGCTCATGAACCTCACTAGTGGAAATTTGCTGGTAGTTATAATATACAATAGTAAAACTGAAAAAAGTCTTATTCCTGTTAGTCAGTATTACATTCAAATACTGTCATAAATTGTCAAAACTTGCAGTTAAATGCAAGTTGAAAGTGTACAAGGCTGTTAGCCACTCACCTGCTAAAGGAGGATTTTTAAAAAGAGTATTTGATGTTCTTGACACAGAAGCTTTAAAAGGAACATTCAATCCTGGTTGTATAAACAACAGAGACTGAATTTACCAGTTTTTTCCAATGCATTAAAGCAGAGAACATTGCCTGGTCTGATCTTGGTGATGCAGGCAAGGAAGGTCTCGGATTCAATTCCTGCTTTGGGCTGATTTACCTGATCTCATGCAGGAGGACAGTAGTATAATTAGACCTGAAATATCCTGACCTTTTGGGGCATTCTCCTGATCATTTATCGAACGACCCCTACCACATGTGGCTAGTCAGGTACAACGGTGATATCACCATCCCAACGCTCTTGAATAGTTCTCTGACAGTCGCCATCTAGGCTCACACTTGAAGAATGGCCATGTGAGAAAGGTACCAACATGCATGGAACCTCACTCCCAACACGAGCCACTGTTTTCAGAAGAGGGAGGAAAATTGGAGTTGATGTGATGGGGAGGGGCAGGGAGAAGTTTTCCTAAATATCGACTGGAGCAGGATGGATTGATTAAGCAGGCAGATCAGGAGTGGAGGCAATTCAATATCAGGCAGAAGAGGGAGTGGTTTGAATTTGTGCAGAAACATCAGCTGACAAATTTAAGTAGAAGATACTTTTAAGTTGTATAAATACTTTTGAGTGGTGTAAAGACTATTTAAAATTGTTTAAAGGACATTTTATGATTGAGAGAATTTTGTAAATGCATTTAGATCAGGCCCTCACTTACGAAAGAAATGGAATGAGAAATTAAAACAGTGGTTAGTGTGCAAAAGGTATGCAGAGGTCAGAGCAGAGGAGTTCAGACCACATTATTGGGACTATTGCTAATCAAGGAAATGAATGGCAGATGTGGGGTTCAAGGCGACAGGATTTGAGAATATGGAAGGTTCACAGCTGATTCATGCCTGGTTCTGTATTGGACTCAACAGAAGAAACAGCTAAGCACAGGGACCAGCTGACAGAGAGGTATAAAGAGATCGTTGGGAATGACATGAGAGAAAGAATCCAACAGAGAAGGCATTGGGTTATAGTAAGGAAAAGCGGATGACTAAGGCAAGAAATACGTGTCAAATAGGTTTCAGACACTGGATAACACGAAAGGTGTTACTCAGAATGATATGTAAATCTAGAATAGTACTTGAAATTAAACCAGGAAAGTAGGACAAGGCGGCATAAATTTAAATGAGTGAACAGCAAT
Organism: Somniosus microcephalus; assembly: GCF_052327205.1. Lineage (NCBI taxonomy): Eukaryota > Metazoa > Chordata > Chondrichthyes > Squaliformes > Somniosidae > Somniosus > Somniosus microcephalus. The sequence continues at coordinate 23,990,138 of NC_140999.1, forward strand.
TTAAAAAAGATATTAGTAACAACTTCTGCACTCCAAGAGTGATAAATGTTTGGAATAATTATTTACAAATCCCTCCATGCTCTCCCTCCCACCTACTGCGGCAACCTCTCCGTCCATTTGCTTTGGTCTTGTGACTCTGGCCTCTGGTGCATGTCCTTGCCCCACTTCATCATTGGTGACAGAGCCTTCAGCCAATGTGAACCTACTTTCTGGAACTCTCTCCCCAAATGCCTTCCCCTTGCTATCTGTTGCCCATCTGGAAAAGATCCTCAAACCCTACCTTTTTGGCCATGCTTTTGGTCACCCCCTCTAACTCATTCGCTCTCAGTAAAGTACCCGGTAAGGTTTACTACATTAAATATACTATTTAACACTATTATTGTTGTCGTAATCTACCAGGCAGATAGTCAAAAATATTTGGGATGCTCAAAAATGCTATAATGGGGTAATATAGCATTATAGGACACAAGAGCAATGGGTTGACTGGCCTATTCTTGTCATCTTATATTAATACTTTGGCATTAAAGTCCATCTCAACACATCCCAAAGTGCTACAGGGCTTGTTAAACAGTCGTCTGTATAAGTGAGTGTGACACCATGTAGACGTCTGCCTGTCCCCAGTGTTGTCTTCATTAGAGTACCTCCATCCCTATGGAAAAAACCCCATTAAAACCTAAACAATTGCTACACAGATTGCCAGCAGCCAATTTTTAACACCTACTTTCAAATGTCTAACAATCTAGATTGTAATCAGGGTGGAATGCTCTTAATTGGTTTGTGATCTCATGCAGCATAACATAGATTAGCACAAACTGAATTGATTTATGCACGATATAATTGTGAATTCATAAGTGTATTAACAGGAGTTTACTTTTTTGCCACCACTGGTTCCCACAATTGAATATAAATGTAGTTATATAATTACGGGTGGTGAGAGAAAGAACAGGATGTTGATACGAGTTTATTCCCTTAGTTCAGTAGTTTCTCCCCCACACCCTCCAGAAAAAAAGTCCCACCAGCATTTTTCCACTAGATTGCTTTTCAAGTCTCTCCTGCCCTACCTCTCCCTCTCCAACTTGGTCTCCTTCCTTAACTTCCTCGTCCCCGTTTAGTGCTTTCTCTCGATCCTCCCTGTTCCGTGGCCATACAGAAACTGAACCCTGGCATCCAGACGGCTGTCCCACGACTGCTTCGCCTGACCTTACGCAGGTATTACCACACATAGCTCTGTGCCTCTGCAATATTATTAAAAACAGTTTTAAAAACTGCAATTTTAAAATGTAATACCACAGCTATGTATGGTATAAAAAGGACATATGACAGGGAACAGCAATTTTAGCACAGTAAACCACCCTACAAGCCAAAGCTTGACTCATCATTATGCTCGATACTACTGTACTCTGTTTATTTCCTATTGAATCACTGCTGTTTGCCATGTATCCCATACTGCCCTAAAATAAATGTGTGTTGATTCTGAACAGCGCTATATAAATATGGACATTTCTGTACAATGTGAATTTTGGTGAATCAAATTCCACAATATTAAAAGTATTATAGTTTTCCAGCTTTCCTGACAAAACCAAAATCTGAGGCTCGAAATCTGGCCTACTTACTCTGTCCCATGAATACACTGCTGAACACTTTATCGCGCCTTTCAGCCAGTCCCTCTCCTTCACCTGCGTGACCATTATTCGAAGTCTGTCCCTGTCCCTCTCCCTCTGGGCTTCATCCCTCACTTTGCTCCCTTTCACTAGATCCATGCCTCCCAATTCATACCTCTATTTTTCCATTGTTCTTTCTCCGCAGTTTGTACTGCCTCCCAAGATTTATTCACTTATTGTAACTAGTTTCATTTGTTCATTTTCTGATGGTGCTATTAAAATGAGTGCGTCTATGTATCCTAGGGGCCAATAAAACTGTAAGTTTAAACTTTCAAACTAAAATTTGTGTTTTCCAGCAAGCTTGCAGCTCACTTTCAATCTTTCTTGCAAAGTACTTTCTTGCAAAGTACATGCATCAAGATATATTGGAATAAGTTTAGAGATTCCCCGATAGTTAAAAAATGTAGTTTGTGTTTGGGCATAAATTTCCTATGTCTACCTCAATAAAAAAAATTCCAATATTAGGTTATGCTGCATGGCATCAGAGGTTGTACAATGAAATCCTCTTATTTGCAATATAGCCAGAGGATAGAGCAAAGGCAGTTTATCAGATTATGATGGCCGTACCAGAAGCTGCTGCACAAGAACCTGGGACTTGGTAACAATCAGTTTACATACTCAGTTCTTCAGAATTCCAATACATTTATTACTTTAATTAAATCAACATGTTCAACAGATTTTATGATTCAAAGCCAGTAATACACCTACAAAACCAATCTATTTCCCCCCAGTTTCCTTGCATTATGTAACATCTGCAATCAACCAGCTCCAAGGCCTCGGCCAATGCAGCTCTAAGCCAGCTACAAGTTGACGTGCGAGAACAGCCAGGATTGGTTTCCCTCCAAGTTCTCCTTTCTCCCATAGGAAGATGACTAACTTATATTTAGCACCTCCCTTCATCCACACAGCCAAGATTGGGAACTCAGCAGAATGGGGAAACTGAACCAGTGCCTCATTGGTCTATGGTGTTTCATACCCACTGCGACACAGAACGGCACAAACACTTCATTAAATATTAAAATTTGGTCGTTTCATACCTACCAAATACAGATTTTTCCCATAAAAAGTCACCATACAATATGCAAAATTCTAAATATTTTAAATGGTCGTACCAGCTTGTTTTGCCATTCCTTATGAGGGCATCAATATCAGATTCAAATCAGAGTATACTGCTGCAACGCAGAATACAACTTACCTTCATTTAGCAACATATTTTTACAAGATAAAAATGGCTAGCTGCTCTTCATCAACAGTCCAACCTGTGTTAGTCTCAATATTTAAAAAGTATAGGTGGGCTCACCAATGGCTTGTGGATAAATGCACCTAGTGTGGTACTGAGCTGTACAGACTCAGTCTCCAGTCTGGGCTGAATCACGTAATTGGAATTGACTATGGTAAATATATCTGGGCCCACCTATGAAGAATGGTCTGTAATAGTACATCTGTAACATTTTTCAGTGCTGACAAAAAGTCACCAACCTGAAACATTAACTCGGTTTCTCTCGCCACAGATGCTGCCTGACCTGCTGAGTATTTCCAGCATCTTCTGATTATATTTCAGATTTCCAGCATCTGCAGTATTTTGCCTTTGCACATGAAGAGTGGTCATTTGATTTAGATATAGGTAGGCTACTGGACTCTAATGAAGGGTACCACAGAAGAAAAAGAGCAAGAAAAGTGGGTAAAAATAAAATATAGTTGGTTGGTTATGGAACTGGATTTTACCAATTTTTTGCCAAAAGCAACTGATTGCTACCAATGAACAACGTGGTTTGATGCAGTATCATACCACGTGCACTACCATAAATATCTTCGAGGAACAGAAAACTTTATATAAAGTATGGATTATCATATGGGAAAACAACTAGGCTTAAAACTAGCTTCGGAAATATGCAAACTGTTATATCCTACAGCTACAGTTTTCTTCTAACCAGTTGGACCAAAATACACCTGAATGAAAGTAACTCTACAGCAGGCAGACCAAAGTAGTCACTCTTGTTTAGATGTAAATCTGTCTAATGCTATTTTCATGCAAGGGAAGGAAATTTAAAAACATAAATGTGCCTCCCAATAGTACAAAAAGTTTATTCATCGAGTAGCTTAGCCATACAGACCAAGAAGGGTTGGCCTCAGCTAGGTCTTAATGGCCTGGAGGTTTTGGTTGGGGGGAAGGAGTGGAGTGGAATGGAAATAATGCTTAGAGTTACCACTCCTGATACCGGTCCTGTGAATCCTACTGCCAGTCACCATGTAGACACTGCACAGGGAAAAGATCATGCTCTACTGTGACGGTCCCTGCAGTCGATTAATCTGCCAATTTGGTGACAAGGCTCACTCCACAATTTTAGATTTGATCAGTAAATTCTAAAAAAAAATGTTGTGATGCATTCCCGATCAAGACAGAGTCACTGATGGTTTACGAAGGTCAACTTGGAGCAGCTTGGTCATCCTTATATGAAGTTGAACTGATGGAAAAACTGAATCATAAATTGCATTCCAGCAATTCTTTTACTTAAAGCAGCCTTGCCTGAGCCGGATCAGACTAGTCTAAAAACAGAATACTACAGCACTATAAAAAAACATTTCCGTAGCACAACAGTGCAGCTGAGTAGACTAAAGCCAGTACTGCAGCACTTTTGTACAATGTTTCACTCTGTGAAGAAGGCAGATTACGCCAACACCTGTGCATTCATTTTCTACTTTTTGTAATACAGTATTCGGCTTTTTTTGGCAAGGTAGCCAGTATCACATGGGAAAAACAAAACCGAAGGCTTATATACTTTGAGTAATAGGATCAACACTTACCATCTTTCTCAGTTTCTTCTGCAGACAGATATCATGCACGACATGAATGTTCCAACGTACCTGTGTAAGAAGCATAAACGCATTGTCTGCTCGGAGATTCTTCTTCAAGAACTCCACACAGTGTGCTTCAAGGGCAGGTACTGCATACTTTTTAGCAGTGTACAGTGTAGTCATAACAGTCTCTGGTCCAATCTGGACTTCGTCAGAATAGAGGAATCTGGAGAGAAAAATAAAATGTGTCAACGATCACTTTTCTTGAACTTAAAATAGAGAGAGAGTCTGGTGCAGATCATAAATTTAGTTCAGTCCTTAAAAATGGATAATGGATTTTGTTAATGTAACCGTACAGAATTCAACTGGAGTGAATTCACATTGCTGGTTTCTTATAGTGGCGGTTATGCTTCAATATGTAAGTAAGCATATGATGGTTTGCAGTTTGATTCACATCAAAATTTAGGATTGCCTCCTTTCGCCAAATTCAAAACCAGAGTTTGACAGAATCTCTAGCTACAGCTTCTTTTAAGGGTGTGTTTAAAAGGCTGCTAGGATTGTATAAAATACAGCTGATAAAATCTGCTATTCACAGACTGCAACACCATAGAGTGTTCCAAGATGAGAAGATTAATTATATCCTGGAGAACAACGCGACGTGAACATCGAGCAAGGATAAGCCGGAACATAAAGAACGGCCACTGAGGTGGAGCACACATGACTATTCAATAGTAGGAGGACGTGGGGCATCAGTGAAGACTGATGGATATTCTCATCCCATGTGCACCCAGTCTCTAGCATGGTACTGTACTGTACAGTACAGTAACCAGTAGCAGGATCCCTCAGCAAAATGTTCCCCTCCCTGATCTAGGACCACTGAGGCCAACTGTAGTACTGTATCTCCATTGCTGCCCCATGCAAGATCTATTAATTCAGCACATACCAGGGATTGAAACTAGACCTTTCCTGGTCTGTACAACTCAGCACACAATACATTGACACTCTCATCAGTGGGCACTTTCAGATTTTTTTCTGAACCAAAATTTGTAATTTTTTAAAATCCAAGACTCATTGGATTTAGCGGATGCAAGAGCCCCATTACCCTAAACTCTGGATTAGTGGAAGCGCTAAAGCCATAACCCAGGGCAAGCAGCAATCCTAATAATTCACTCACAGAAATATCCTCTTTCTAGCGTGTTCCTCGCTACAGCATATTTTGCGTGGTTCCCAAAGGACACAGTTCGCGGCCATCTAGTTAGTAGAGAAACCGTGCAATTACACAGTTCCCAAAGACCCAATTATGCATGGCTCCCCATTTACAGAGAAGTCATAATACACTGCTTAACATGCTTTTATATTGTTTCCAATGTCAGTTACAGGATGGTACACTGTATAATTATTTTTAAAAAGAATAATCATCAAGTACAATAGATGCCTCCAGCATCCTTTGTAAATACTCTGTGGTAACGGTGACATTTAGTGAGTAATTCGGTTCTACAGTATAGCTATTCTAAGTATTTCATGCTTCAGAAAGTTATTATGGAATATAGTTGGTTTATCAACTTGTTGCTTCTACGTCATCCAACATTTTCATAAAGTACCAAGAAATCAATTTGGTATCATCTCCTCCAAAAGATTACTTTCTATAAAAACACAGGAAGGCCACTGATACCATGTAATACCTTTATGTGTGCACTGTATTTACATATTTAGAACATGGACCTCATTTTCAAACTCCTTTAAAGAGAAGCATTACAGTTAGTTGAGAATTCAAAGTCTATTTTTGTCCAAAAACAATTTAAATTATCCAGTAATTCCAGTTAAATAATTGCATTAAAATGGCACAGTACCATTTAAGCACAATGTGAATTTGAATTATCCCGTAATTCAAATTAAGCAACTTTGAATTAATAGAAGTAGACAGTATTGGGTGACTACATAACTAGCAATGTTGAAACTGGAGGCTGAAGTGCCTTCAAAATATATATTTTTTTAATTCTCAGGCCAAACTCAAAGCTCTGCAACCATCTTATCAAATTTCAGCAGTCAAACTGTGACATGGATACACTGGGATGATGCAAGTCTGGGGATGGGAAGTTCCCTTGGACCTTGTCCATTTGTTCCCTTCATCTATTTATCATCACTGGATCAGTATGATTGGTTTCATACTTCAGGATGTCCCAAAACACATCACTGCCAATTAAGTACTTTTGCAGTGTAGTCAATGTATTGTAAGGAAAGACTCCGAATCGCTGTGGTACAGTGAAGAGCAAATAACCTCTGCACTGCAAAGCATATAGAATCATCTCCCTTTAACAAGATCGCAACAACATTGGTAGAATGCAGAGTGCGTCCTCCAACATCTTATCCACAAGCAACAGGTGTACTTCGGAAAGAATAAACGGTCCTGGCGAACCATTAGAAGGTATTTTTAGGTTCATCTCCATGTTCAAAGCTCCAATGAGCAGTGATGGTTGTATCGCCGGACACCAAAAATGCCTTCGGGAAGGTGAAATAACACTACATACACTTAATGTATTGAGGTCATTGCCTTTGTTGATCAAAGGCTGGTTCTGGACTTTGTAGTTTAGGCTCCTGTCCTGTGTTACTAGGATACATCATCTCTGAATCCTGCAGTCTGGAAAAAATGCATAACTTAGGTTCCCCTCCATGGTTTTTTTTCTGCCTTAGGAGCCACTGACAGACTAATCAGAGGCTGTGACTATGTCTGGGAGCCAAAAACATTCTTGATGATCATGAAATGTATAGAACATTATTTTATTTTTTTGCAAGATCTTGTTAAAGATGTCACCAAACTGCTGAAGTGATGAATGAGCTCAGTGGCCTTTCTGGGTATGCAATTAACAGAAGTAAATCTGAACTATCTGTAGCTACAATCCCAGATGCTGTGCTTTTTTCATGGTTTTTGGGTAGGCTGTGCATGTAGGAATAAAAGTCATGGCTGAATCATTGGAGGCGGCGAAAATTGAATTTCTTAAAAAAGATCTACCAATGGTGCCCTGTACACCATTATCCTGTTTCATGTGCTTGCATTTATTCCACCACATGGCAGTAGACGATTTTTAAAAATGTGTGCAAATTTGACCTTAGGAGCTGGAGATAGTAGGGAAGTCTCAAAGGGATTTCTGTACACCTTTGAGTAATCCTTCACAAATATATTAAATAAAACAGCAAAAATCAGACAGGGCAAAAAACATAAATTTTGCTTCATATTTCTTGTTTGATCCCTGCTATATCACCTGTATTTATTTTTAATAAAGTTAAGTTGAATTCCCCAATAACATCCTTCATCTTTATGGGCACAAAATGCCTTCCTGCAGCTAAATCAAAAGATGAAAAGCATCATGAAAATAGTGCAGATGATCAGAATTCAAAGAACCTAGATGGTAATACTGGCAGAACTGCCAGTTTACTGCAGGAAACTGAATTCAAAGTAGTATTCTCCAACTTGTTAGTGATTGAATTATTGATATGACCACCAATAATCTGTCACATAAAAATTGTTGCTGTAATGAGGCTAGAAAGCTGGTTGGGCTGGCTGAAGAAAGATGGGTGCATTAAACTGACGTTAAAATAAAATGTTAACTCTCCTTTAAGACTGTGTCTTGATTTGTTTGTGCAAAATTACAAAAATCAGACAAAGAGGTCACTTAACAAAATTCTAACAAAGCACCCCACAACTGGGGTGGCCACGAGCTCCGCTGCATGAATTTACTGCCAATGTCTCTATGAATTAGCTGCAAAGTGCTCCTGACAAATTGGTCACTGTGCATGCGCAACATCATTTTGTCATAACATTGCCAATTAGTGACACCACAATGCACAAAAAGCATATGAAACAGGGCCATTTATGTGATCAAAGCAAGAGGGTGTGTCTAGATTCACAGAATCACAGAAACCCCACAGTGCAGATAGAGGCCATTTCGGCCTATCGAGCCTGCACCGACACATATCCCACCCGATCCCCGTAACCCCTACACCAACACATATCCCACCCTATCCCTGTAACCCCACGTATTTAATCCCCCTAACACTAAGGGTCAATTTATCATAGCCAATCAACCTAACCCGCACATCTTTGGACTGTGGGAGGAAACCGGAGCACCCGGAGAAAACCCACGCAAACACGGGGAGAATGTGCAAACTCCACACAGACAGTCGTCCAGAGGCCAGATTCGAACCCGGGTCTCTGGCGCTGTGAGGCAACAGTGCTAACCACTATGCCACCGTGCTCCCCATTATGCCACCGTGCTCAGTACAGTTCTTTTACCAGGTACAGTTAGACTAGAGAGGCAGGCACTTATTACCAGGGAAAACAAGTCTTCCTGGACCCAGCCTAACAAAATCCAGCAGTTTCAGCTTAATCTAACCCTGACTGAAGGAGGTCTGGGCCAAGACAGCCAGCTGTTGAATAACAAAATAAAATATAAAAGCAGCAACAGAATGGCTGGATGAAAAACTTAGGGTATGATGAAGTACACTACAGCAAAGATCAGTAAAAAAAAACAATCGATCATATCTCACCATTAGTGACCTGCTGCTAAAAATACTAGTTTCTCTTTCGTGTACTATTAATTTTGAGCCTGAACAAATATTTTACTTGGATACCATAAGTTGCTTTCCAACTTTAACTTGATGATAAATCAAAAAATGGCTCGCCAGATTGAAAACACACTAGTGAATTTAAGGCCCATCATCTTTCAAAATCCCAAAATGGATGTTTGATTTGTATGTTAATTTCACTGAATCATTTCACCAACATCCATTTGGAACAATAAACACAAGAGATTCAGCAACTCTGCCCTGGCCTTAAGCTGACCAAGAGCAGGTTCACATCTACGTCCAAGGCCAGAACCAACACTGGGTTTACGACAACTTGCACTTATATAGCGCCTTCAACATAATAAAACATCCCAAGGCGCGTCACAGGAATTTGGGTCACTAAACTGTCAGGAACGTTTACTCATGAATGCCACCGTCCTAAAAAGTTACCTTATGGCTTGATGAGTAAATGCACTATGTGGTAATGAGCTACACAGAACAGAAAAATACCTGGTTTAATCACTGGTCTGTGCTGATTTCAGTCAGAACAGTAACTAAAGCACAACCCAAGGTTCTTGCTCCTGGACTGCATTTTAGCAGTGGTCAGTGAATAATAACTGTATGGACACTGGTTGAGCACAAAAATCAGAATCTTTGTCTGTGGCGAGTGTTGTGGCAACACTGGCATACTATCTAGGCCCACACTTGGAAACAAGAACTTGGGCTGGGCATTGCGAGGTTGCTACTGTCCATGAATTGTATGCGTCCTAGCATGCGTCACCACCTTCAGGATAAGAGGGTGCCAGGGGGGCGGGGGTGATTGTGGTTGGCAAGGGAAGCCACTTGTACTCCTTCACAGGGTTTTATTTCTCCTTACTTTCATACTGTTGGACATGGACCAGCTGATGAAATATGGTTGAAAATTTAGAAAAATGCTGCAACATCCACATGCACTATGAATATGCTTATGCATTTGTACCATTTTTACTTAAAAAAAACATTTTCTAGTTAAATTTCTGCAGCTGTACCCTCTAATGGAAACGCACATGCTGAGGGGGCTTTTCTGTCAACCTAGTGGGTAAAGGGTACTAATCCTACGTAATATTAAGCCAGAGAACACAAAAAGGTCACGGGTTTAAATTCCTACGGTCGCAATTTCCTTCCTTCGCCCAGGGAAGGCAAAAAAAAATTATCCAGGGTTCCAGTTCCTGCTCTGCATCTAGTGGCCCACCTGCTAGAAAGTATCAACATTAGGGAGGATCATGGTCAAGTGTGACGACTCCCACTGTTGACCAGCCTACCAACACATTGTTTCGGCTCAAACAAAAATGACTCTCTGATACAGGTAAATACACGTCACAATTAATGCTGTCATCCTGGTGTCACAGATAGCATCAGTTATTTTAAGCAGAGTTTTGAAAGACTGGCACTGAAGGAACAGTGACAAGAAAGAAAGCCATACAAATTTGACAGCCAGTAGAAAATTTCAATTTGCAGCTACAGTGCCAATTATATTAGCTGGAGCTGTGCATCATTGCACAATTTCTTACTGAAGTAAGATGCACATCAACAGCGACCATCACACCAAGGTGGCCTTTTACTGGATACAAAACTCCAACCCAGTGCAAGTTTGGCAGAGTTATGATGTGCATTTTGTATCGGCATAGTGTTTATAAAAATATATTGCGCCAACACAAAGCACGCAGCCTAACTAGGGGCATAAAACACCAAAAGCTTAAAATGGAGCGCGTCTGGTGGCAAGCATAGAGTTTCAATTCTACACTGAGAACAGTGAAAAAGAACTGGGTGTGGCAATAAACAGGAGAGAAATCTGAGCCCTCTCAAAAAAATGAGGGTGACACACTTGCTAAAACCCAAGTAGAACACAAACAGTGATTTTTTTTTTACAGGAATCCCAATTTCTAAAAATAATCTTCAGATTGATGAGGCATGACAGCTTTAAGCTGCTCTGCGGTAAATTAGCCATCTTGCCGTCGTCCTTCCTGCGTAACAAGCATTGAAAGTGAGATTTCATCCCTCTCCCCCCCAAAAAAATGCTCAACACCCCACACACAAAGTGTAGCATCATCCGCCACAAGACATACCTCGTAACCTGGGTGTGTGTGCAATCCCACTGAAGTCCCTTTAAAAAAAAGGGAGAGGGGAGAGGGGGGGCACGTCTGCCTTAAACTCAAGAGAGCATCGTGACTGCTGCTGCAACCTTTCTGCCGACTGTATGAATGAAACCCTCGAAGAGAAGAAGAAACCCAGCCCTCCTGCCACCCCCACAGAAAAGGGCGTGATTCACTTCACAAACCTGAGCCGCGGCTTTTCCCCCAGTTGTTGAATTTAAACAAGACTGCAAATAACGGGTGGACAAGAAGAAGACAAAAACAAATTCTTCACACAGGAGAATTTTAAATTTTGAATCCGGATTGCAGTTTATTCTGTCCAAAAAAAAAATAATTTTTTTTTAGGGCTGCAGCAACTACAACAACAAAAAATGAAGCAAAAGATGACAAATCTCCACATTTTCTTCCTCTTCCCATCCTTTACTAAACAATTGGCCGCTACCCCCTTCTGCCGGTTTAGCCGGGACTACCAGAGCGCGGCTTTAGGCCTGGACCCCGGTGTATATTTTTTTTTAAGTATGTATATAAACCGGCGCATTAACCCCCTCCCCGACCCGATCCCAGGCCGCACTCACTTGAGCAGGGCGAGGAAGGCGGCGGGCTCCACGTCGGGCAGCTCGATCTCGGTGGAGGTGGTGGCCATGCCGCCGTTGAACATGGCGTCGAAGACGGCGCTGCCAACGGCCAGCACGAAGCGGTGAGCGGGGATGCGCTGCGTCCCCATCCCCTTGCCCACCAGGAAGTGCACGTCGCTCAGGATCTCGTTGTTGAACAGGAAGGCGAAGCGCTCCTTCACCGTCGTCTTCGTGGCCTGCCAGTTGTACATGGGCTCCCGGTAGATCACCACCGCCGCCGCCGCGGCTGCGGCCGACAACGAGGGGAGAGGAGGAGGAGGCGGCGGCGGCGAGCCGGTGCCCAGCGTCGGGCTGCCCGAGCCGCCGCCATTAGGGATGTTGACTCGGTTGCAGGCGCTGAGGTTGCTCCCTCCCGCCGCCATCTTGAAGTGGCGTCTGTTTACAAACAGCAGCAGGCTGAACAGCATGGCCCTCCTTAAAGGGCGATAAGAGGCAAGGGTAAGTTAACTCCCCACTCACACTGCTCTGGTTTGTTTTAATATAACAAAAATAAACAAATATTATCAGCCAACATGGACCATATTTTTTTCATTTACATCTTTATAAAGTGATCCACTGCCCTCGCCCCCCATTAACTTGTAAATCCACTGCTCAGAGGCGGTCAATTTAATTCCAATCCAAAGCATCTTTCTGGTTGGAGTCTTGACTCTTTTTGTCCCTCCTGATCACTTTCTTAGCTGATTTTTAAAATCCTCAGGCTTACTATTCTTTTGAATCTTTAGCAGTTTGCCAGAAACATAGTGAGCCTTGGCAGCCATATGAGTAATGAAACATAGATGCTGCCTGACCTGCTGAGTATTTCCAGCATTTTCTGTTTCTATTTCAGATTTCCAGCATCCACAGTAATTTGCTTTTGAATAATGAACACAGTGGGCCAAAGTGGTGCACTTGCCAACGAGTTACCATCAAAACTGCACTTGAGAAAGGAGGACTTGAGGTACGTATCCAGTTGTGGTCCCTGTGAAAGTTTTTTAAAATTCGATCATGGGATGTGGGCGTCGCTGGCAAGGCCAGCATTTATTGCCCATCCCTAATTGGCCTTGAGAAGGTGGTGGTGAGCCGCCGCCTTGAACCGCTGCAGTCTGTGTGGTGAAGGTACTCCCACAGTGCTGTTCCTCTTTTGGTAGGACCAATCAAAAATAAACAAATAAACTGTAACTAATAGAACTTTACATAAACGTTAATAAATCAAATTAAAATTTGGTTATCCAAACTAATTATGCACTCCAGTCCCCGCGGCGCCCACCGGTCACGGAAGTCCTCGAGCGTGCCGGCGGACACCACGTGCTCCATCGCCAGGGCCACCCACAGTGCTGTTAGGGAGTTCCAGGATTTTGACCCGGCGCCGATGAAGGATCGACGATATACTTCTAAGTCAGGATGGTGTGTGACTTGGTGGTAGTGTTCCCATGCGCCTGCTGCCCTTGTCCTTCTAGGTGGAAGAGGTCACGGGTTTGGGAGGTGTTGCCGAATATATAGAGGTGGTAAAAATTATCATGAAGGACAGAAAACGAACTTCCAAAATCTAAATCATTGAGCTGTAAAGATAAACAAAGGAAGCCAAATCCATATTCATTGGCAAAAACAAGATTGGATAAAGGATACGATTCACGTGATGAAGTTTATAACAAATGGATGAGCTTATTTCTGCATGCAGCCCTTCATCGATAGAACAAGAACAGTGATAATGGAAAAGAACAAAAGAGACAGAAGTATAAATCACAAAAAAGAGAGAGGACATAAGAAATAGGAGCAGGAGTAGGCCATACAGCCCTTCTAACCTGCTCCGACATTCAATAAGATCATGACTGATCTTCAACCTCAACTCCACTTTCCCGCCCTATCCCCATATCCCTTGATTCCCTTAGTGCCCAAAAATCTATTGATCTCAGTCTTGAATATACACAATGACTGAGCATCCACAGCCCTCTGGGGTAGAAAATTCCAAGAATTCACAACCCTCTGAGTGAAGAAATTTCTCCTCATCTCAGTCCTAAATGGCCAACCTCTTATCCTTAGACTAGGGGCTGGATTTTGTCAATGGGGAGCTTTTGGAGGCGGGACTCCCACTTGTCAGGTTTTAGTCCCACCTCCATCGACTTGTGGCCAACCCACCATATTTTCCCTTGATTGACCTTGTTAAGCCCGCTCAGCGGGCTTAGCAGGCCAATTAAGGGAAAGCCGGTTATCGGTGACGTCAGCGAGTGACGTTTCATCTGTCAAGAGCTTTTGACAGATGAATTGTCATTGTTTGAGAGCTCTGTGAAGCTGTCAAATATTGACAATCTGCCCTCTTCAGTCCTGTCACTCAGGCTGAGTTAGAGATCTCTCCTGAGCAGAAAGCAGAACGCTGCAGCTTTTGACAGTTCAGTGGCCATTCTGCTTTCTGTGCCGGTGAGCTGAGGGACTCCGAGACCTGAAGGGAAGAAGCCTGCAGGAAGAAGTAAAGGTAAGTAAAATTTATTAAAACATTTTAAACATACCTCACACACTTACCTCTGCACACATGCACCCATCACTCACCTCATCTCGGCCCCTCCGACCCCCGGAGACCCATGGCTCGCCTCGCTGACCCTGGCGAGGTTCGGAGCCATCAGGAAGCAACGCTTCAGGGCTGAAAATAGTGATTAGTCAAAGAACTGCCTGTTAACTACCTGCGCGGGTCAACTACCCACCTCCTGGGAAGATGGCACGGAGATGGGTTGGGGCGGGATGGGTACTCGTGCCCAGATTCTGCCATTTTCCCGGCACTCCCGCCTCCAAACCCGCCTCCCCAGGGCTGGAAAAATCGCCCCCTATGACCCCTAGTTCTTTACTGATATTAATTACTTTAAGTTCCTCACTCTCATTAGACCCTTGGTTCCCCACAATTTCTTTGTGTCTTCTACTGTGAAGACAGACACAAGATATTTGTTTAACAGCTCTGCCATTGCCTTAGTCCCCATTATAATTACGCCTGTCACTGCCTCTAAGGGACCCACATTTACTTTTGCTAATCTCTTTTTACATACTTGTAAACGCTCTTACAATCTGTTTTTATATGTCTTGCCAGTTTACCCTCATTCTGTTTTCTCCCTCTTTATCATTCTTGGTCATTCTTTGCTGATTTTTAAAACTCTCCCAATCCTCAGGCTTACTTTTTTAGGAACATTGTAAGTCTCTTTTAATTTAATACTATCCTTAACTTCTCTAGTTGCCATGGTTATACTCATTTTTCAGTGGCGTTTTTATTCCTCAAGGGAATGTATATTCAGTGAGAATTATGAATTATTTCTTTAAATGTTTGCCATTGCTTATTTACAGTAATACCTTTTAATCTAATTTTCGAATCTACTTCAGCCAACTTGCCTCTCATACCTCCGTAATTGGCTTTGTTTAAAATGAAAACCCTAGTTTCGGACTTAACCATATCACTCTCAAGCTTGATATGAAATTCTATCAAATTATGATCACTCTTCCCCAGAGGATCCTGTACTATAAGATTACTAATTAACCCTGTCTCATTACACAACACTAGATCTAAAATAGCCTGTTCCCTAGTTGGTTCCTCAATATACTGTTCTAGAAAACCATCTCGCATGCATTCCATGAACTTGTCCTCCAAGGTACTTTTGCCAATTTTGTTTGCCCAGTCTGTATGAAGATTAAAGTCCCCGATGATTATTGCATTGCCCTTGTTACATGCTCCTCTAAGTAGCTGATTTATTCTCTGTCCAACACTATGATTATTGTTAGGGGGCCTATAAACTACTCCCACCAGTGTTTTCTGCCCTTTGT
The DNA here is from genome assembly GCF_052327205.1 of Somniosus microcephalus. Lineage (NCBI taxonomy): Eukaryota > Metazoa > Chordata > Chondrichthyes > Squaliformes > Somniosidae > Somniosus > Somniosus microcephalus. Next base: position 24,005,702 of record NC_140999.1, read on the forward strand.
TATTTCTTAGCTCCACCCATACTGATTCTACACAGACATTACACAGCAAACAGAAAAGAAAACAACAAACCAAAGAGCACAGTAAGAAACTAAAAAGGATGACAACAGAGAGCGCAAAACCATGGGCGATCATGAGTACAGGTCCACAACCCCTTATCCGCAATTCCGAATTTCGAAAAGCTTTGAAAACCGAAAGTTTTTTCGTGGAGCGTCACTCGTGTGCACGACATGACCCGAGTGGCGCCAAACATGACCCGACGCGGCCGATGCTTGACCCACGCAGGTGTGAGGCGTCAGTTGTGTCTCAGCGCTGCTACCAGTCACACGTGCGTCTGCTGCTCTCTGATATTTTTTGTTATTTTGTGATTTTGAGTTTAATTTCACTTACGGGGTGCTGCCCAGACCCCCGCTAGGGTGTTCCCGTAATACCGTTCTGAAATCCGAAAAATTCAGAATTCCGAAACACATCTGGCCCCAAGGGTTTCGGATAAGGGGTTGTGGACCTGTATTTTTAAAACTCGCTCTACAAAAGTCTAGTGCTGTTGATAAAGAAGTAAATAATTGCTTTTGTAGCTTATTCTGGGGGGTGCGGGGGTGTTCTCTGGCTATAATAAAGCATGATATTTCTGTTAAAGTTCCCAGGTGAGTTTATAGAAACATAGAAGTTAGGAGCAGGAGTAGGCCATTCGGCCCCTCTAGCCTGCTCCGCCATTCAATGTGATCATGGCTGATCATCCAAGTTCAGTACCCGGTCCCTGCTTTCTCCCCATACCCCTTGATCCCTTTAGCCTTAAGAAATATATCCAACTCCTTCTTGAATATATTTAATGAATTGGCCTCTACTGCCTACTGTGGTAGAGAATTCCACAGGTTCACCACTCTCTGGGTGAAGAAATTCCTCCGAATTTCTGTCCTAAAAAACCGACCCCTTATCCTTAGACTGTGACCCCTGGTTCTGGATTCCCCGACCATCGGGAACATCCTCCCTGCATCTAGTCTGTCTAGTCCTGCCAGAATTTTATAAGTTTCAATGAAATCCCCTCTCATTCTTCTAAACTCCAGCGAGTACAAGCCCAATCGACCCAATCTCTCCTCATACGTCATTCCTGCCATCCCCGGTATCAGCCTGGTGAATCTTCGCTGAACTCCTTCCATGGCAAGAATATCCTTCCTCAGATAAGGCGACCAAAACTACACACAATACTCAAGATGTGGTCTCACCAAGGCCCTGTACAAATGCAGCAAGACATCCTTGTTCTTGTACTCAAATCCTCTCGCTATGAAGGCCAACATACCATTTGCCTTCTTAATGGCCTGCTGCACCTGCATGCTTACCTTCAGCGACTGGTGCACAAGGACACCCAGGTCTCGTTGCACTTCCCCTTCTCACAATCTATTGCCATTCAGATAATAATCTGCCTTCCTGTTTTTGACACCACTGTGGATAACCTCACATTTATCCACGTTATATTGCATCTGCCATGCTTCTGCCCAATCACCCAACCTGTCCAAATCATCCTGTAGTTTCTCAGCATCCTCCTCACAGCACACACGTCCACCCAGCTTTGTGCTGTCTGCAAATTTGGAGATATTACATCTAGTTCCCTCGTCTATTAATATATATTGTGAATAGCTGGGGTCCAAGGACCGATCCCTGCGGTACCCCACTAGTCACTGCCTGCCACTCGGAAAAGACCCGTTTATTCCAACTCTTTGCTTTCTATGTGCCAACCAGTTTTCTATCCAAGTCAATACCTTGCCCCCAATCCCATGTGCCTTAACTTTACACGCTAATCTCTTAAGTGGGACCTTATCGAAAGCCTTCTGAAAGTCCAAATACACCACATCCACTGGTTCTCCCTTATCTATTTTACGAGTTACATCCTCAAAAAATTCCAGTAGATTACTCAAGCACGATTTACCTTTTGTAAATCCATGTTGACTTTGTCTGATCCTGTCACTGTTTTCCAAGTGCTCTGCTATTACATCTTTTATAATGGACTCTAGCATTTTCCCCACTACCCATGTCAGGCTTACCGGTCTGTAATTCCCCATTTTCTCCCTACCACCTTTTTTGAATAGTGGGGTAACATTAGCTACCCTCCAATCCATGGGTACTGTTCCAGATTCCATCGAATGTTGGAAGATGATCAGCAATGCATCTACTATTTCTAGGGCCACTTCCTTAAGTACCCTAGGATGTAGATTATCAGGCCCTGGGGATTTATCGGCCTTCAATCCCATCAATTTCCCTAACACCATTTCCCTACAAACACTGATTTCTTTCAGTTCCTCCCTTTCATCAGACCGTTTGTTCCCCGACATTTCCGGGAGGTTATTTGTGTCCTCCTTTGTGAAGACAGAACCAAAATATGTATTTAATTGGTCTGCCATTTCTTTGTTCCCCGTTATAAATTCCCCTGATTCTGACTGCAAGGGACCTACGCTTGACTTCACCAATCTTTTTCTCTTCACATATCTATAAAAGCTTTTACAGTCAGTTTTTATGTTCCCTGAAAGCTTACTCTCATATTCTATTTTCCCTTTCTTAATGAATCCCTTTGTCCTCCTTTGTTGAATCCTAAACTGCTCCCAATCCTCTAGATTACTGCTTTTTTTGGCCAATTTGTATGTCCTCTCCTTGGATCTTATGCTATCCCTAATTTCCCACGTTAGCCACGGTTGAGTCACCTTTTTTGTTTTATTTTTATGCCAAACTGGGATGAACAAATTCTGTAGTTCATCCATGCGGTCTTTGAATGTTTGCCGTTGCCTATCCACCGTTAACCCTTTGAGTGACATTCCCCAATCAATCCTACCCAATTCGCGCCTCAGACCATCGTAGTTTCCTTTATTTAAATTCAGGACCCTAGTCTCTGAGTCAACTACTTCATTCTCCATCTTAATGAAGAATTCGATCATATTATGATTGCTCCGACCCAAGGGGCCTCTTACAACAAGATTGCTAATTAATCCTTTCTCGCTACATAATACCCAGTCTAAGATGGCCTGATCTCTGGTTGATTCCTCAACATATTGGTCCAGGAAACCATGCCGTAAACACTCCAGGAATTCCTCCTCCACAGTATTGTTACTAATTTGTTTAGCCCAATCTATATGTGGATTAAAGTCACCCATGATGACTGCTGTGCCCTTTTTGCACGCTTCTCTAATTTCCCTTTTAATGCCATCCCCAACCTCCGCCTTACTGTTTGGAGCTCTATATACCACTCCCACTAACGTTTTCTGCCCCTTGGTATTTCTCAATTCTACCCATACAGATTCCACATCATCAGAGCTAATATCCTTCCTTACAATTTTGTTAATCCCTTCTTTAACCAGTAATGCTACCCCACCTCCCTTTCCTTTTTGCCTATCTTTCCTGAATATTGAATACCCCTGGATCTTCGCCACCCCGGAGCCATGTTTCCGTAATCCCAATCAAATCATATTCGTTTACCTCTATTTGCGCAGCTAATTCATCCACCTTTTTACGAATGCTCTTCGCATTAAGACACAAAGCCTTCAGGCTTTTTTTTTTAACGCTCTTAGACCTATTAGAATTATTATTTACTGTGGCCATGTTTGATTACATGTGGGACACATTAGGCTAGTCAAGTCAAAATTGGTCATCAAAATTGAAGCATGAGCAACAATTTTCAAGCAATGGAAAAAATACGGTTGAGCTGATCCAGTGCACAAGCTCGTCCTTGCCTGCTGTGCTGAGGGTTGGCCTGACCCAATTTTCCAATGGAAGGCCATCCTCTTAATTGAATAGGCTACAGTTAGATGGAAGGCTTCCCGGAGAGTTTGGTCTGTCGCATACTTGGCTAGGGATCAGAAAATCTGGCAAGAGATCAGCTCTTACAGGGCTACATCCAGCCAGTAAAGCAAATGAAAAATGGAATAATTGGTCACAATAGAATTGAAGAGTCATAGGGCTGGATTTTGCCAGCCCTGGGGAGGCGGGACTGCCAGGAAAATGGCAGAATCTAGGGGCGGGTGCCCAACCCGCCTCCATGCCATCTTGCCAGGAGGTGGGTAGCCGTCCTGTGCCGGGTACCGTCTCCTTGGAGGCAGGAAGGGATTACAGCCACTTAACTGCCTGTTAACAGGCAGATAAGAGGATTATCCCCATTTTACCCACACAAGTGCGGGCTTCCCGAAGGCTCCAAAACCTGCCAGGGTCACCGAGGCGAGTAGTGGGTCTGCGGGGGTCGGAGGAATGCAAAAGTGCGCTGTGAAGGTAAGTGATGGGTGCAAGTGTGGAGAGGTGAGTATGTGAGGTAAGTGGAAAGTTCAAAAAAAGTTTACTCACCTTTGTTTCTTCCTGCAGGCTTCAATCGTTGGGGATGCGGAGAGCCTCGCATTATGTAATGAGAAAGAATTAATTAGCAATCTTGTTGTACGAGGCCCCTTGGGTCGGAGCGATCATAATATGATAGAATTCTTCATTAAGATGGAGAATGAAGTAGTTGACTCGGAGACTAGGGTCCTGAATTTAAATAAAGGAAATTATGATGGTCTGAGGCGCGAGTTGGGTAGGATTGATTGGGGAATGTCACTCAAAGGGTTGACGGTGGATAGGTAATGGCAAGCATTCAAAGACTGCATGGATGAACTACAGAATTTGTTCATCCCAGTTTGGCATTAAAAATAAAACAAAGAAGGTGACTCAACCGTGGCTAACGAGGGAAATTAGGGATAGCATAAGATCCAAGGAGAGGACATATAAATTGGCCAGAAAAAGCAGTAAACCTGAGGATTGGGAGCAGTTTAGGATTCACCAAAGGAGGACAAAGGGATTAATTAAGAAGGGGAAAGTAGAATATGAGAGTAAGCTTGCAGGGAACATAAAAACTGACTGTAAAAGCTTTTATAGATATGTGAAAAGAAAAAGATTGGTGAAGTCAAACGTAGGTCCCTTGCAGTCAGAATCAGAGGAATTTATAATGGGGAACAAAGAAATGGCAGACCAATTAAATACATAGTTTGGTTCTGTCTTCACAAAGGAGGACACAAATAACCTCCCAGAGTTGTCGGGGAACATAGGGTCTGATGAAGGGGAGGAACTGAAAGAAATCAGTATTTGTAAGGAAATGGTGTTAAGGAAATTGATGGGACTGAAGGCCGATAAATCCCCAGGGCCTGATAATCTACATCCTAGGGTACTTAAGGAAGTGGCCCTAGAAATAGTAGATGCATTGCTGATCATCTTCCAACATTCGATGGAATCTGGAACAGTACCCATGGATTGGAGGGTAGCTAATGTTACCCCACTATTGAAAAAAGGTGGTAGGGAGAAAAAGGGGAATTACAGACCGGTAAGCCTGACATCGGTAGTGGGGGAAATGCTAGAGTCCATTATAAAGGATGTAATAGCAGAGCACTTGGAAAACAGTGACAGGATCGGACAAAGTCAACATGGATTTACAAAAGGTAAACCGTGCTTGACTAATCTACTGGAATTTTTTGAGGATGTAACTGGTAAAATAGATAAGGGAGAACCAGTGGATGTGGTATATTTGGACTTTCGATAAGGTCCCGCATAAGAGGTTAGCGTGTAAAGTTAAGGCACATGGGATTGGGGGCAAGGTATTGACTTGGATAGAAAACTGGTTGGCAGACAGAAAGCAAAGAGTTGGAATAAACGGGTCTTTTCCGAGTGGCAGGCAGTGACTAGTGGGGTACCGCAGGGATCGGTCCTTGGACCCCAGCTATTCACAATATATTAATGATCTAGACGAGGGAACTAGATATAATATCTCCAAATTTGCAGATGACACAAAGCTGGGTGGGCGTGTGTGCTGTGAGGAGGATGCCGAGAAACTCCAGGATGATTTGGACAGGTTGGGTGATTGGGCAGAAGCATGGCAGATGCAATATAACGTGGACAAATGTGAGGTTATCCACTTTGGTGGCAAAAACAGGAAGGCAGATTATTATCTGAATGGCAATAGATTGGGCGAAGGGGAAGTGCACGAGACCTGGGTATCCTTGTGCACCAGTCGCTGAAGGTAAGCATGCAGGTGCAGCAGGCGGTTAAGAAGGCAAATGGTATGTTGGCCTTCGTAGCGAGAGGCTTTGAGTACAGGAACAAGGATGTTTTGCTGCAGTTGTACAGGGTCTTGGTGAGACCACATCTTGAGTATTGTGTGCAGTTTTGGTCGCCTTATCTGAGGAAGGATGTTCTTGCCATGGAAGGAGTTCAGCGAAGATTCACCAGGCTGATACCTGGGATGGCAGGTATGACGTATGAGGAGAGATTGGGTCGATTGGGCTTGTACTCGCTGGAGTTTAGAAGAACGAGAGGGGATCTCATTGAAACTTATAAAATTCTGACAGGACTGGACAGACTAGATGCAGGAAGGATGTTCCCGATGGTCGGGGAGTCCAGAACCAGGGGTCACAGTCTAAGGATAAAGGGTATGCCATTTAGGACAGAAATGAGGAATTTCTTCACCCAGCGAGTACAGAAGGCAGTAGAGGCCAATTCATTAAATATATTCAAGAAGGAGTTGGATATATTTCTTAAGGCTAAAGGGATCAAGGGGTATGGGGAGAAAGCAGGGACCGGGTACTGAATTTGGATGATCAGCCATGATCACATTGAATGGTGGAGCAGACTCGAGGGGCCAAATGGCCTACTCCCGCTCCTATCTTCTATGTTTCTATGTTTACCTCCGCAGTAGAGATGACAGATGGCAGTTGCATTCTCCAATGCAACAACCATCTAATTTCTGCAAAAGAAAGGTTTGATGAGTTCTTGTATTCAAGAACTCATCAAACTGCAGAGAATGCCAGTGCTTGACAGCTTCACAGAGCTGTCTAACAATGACAATTGATCTGTCAAAAATTGACAGATGAAACGTCATACGTTGACATTCTCTGTAACCGGCTTTCCCTTAATTGGCTTGCTAGGTCAATCAAGGGAAAATAGCGTGGGTTGGCCAGAAGTTGATGGAGGTGGGACTGAAACCTGACAAGTGGGAGTCCCGCCTCCAAAAGCTCCTTATTGGCAAAATCCAGCCCAAAGATAGTACTGCTCCCTTTGATGCTGAAGTATTGGAGGTCCTGCTGTAGGAGGTGCACCACAGGAGGTTGGCACTATTTTAGCTTGAAGACCACCCTCCAGTAAAAGCACAAGTGCAAGCTGCATTGAAGGAGGTAGCTGAATGAGTAGATGCAGTTGTCTCGATCACTAGCACATGGCTGCAAATGAGGATGAAGTGTGCCGCTATCAGAAGGAAGGCAAGTGCCTTGCTGTCGCCAGTTTTCTCGGGGCCCATCAAGCGTGGCACAAACCTAAGTTGGGAACTCCCACACCTTCTGGAAGGTATTATTCCAAGCAATGTATACAACTATTGTGCTTTTGTACACTCTCTATCATTGTGCCAAAGCTGGATTTCATACTTATCTTAGAGGTGGAGGATAAGAGATAGCAAAGAGATGCTGAGTTGTTCAGTCCATGATGCTCCTCTGCAGTTAGGGTGTTTCTCAGTGGGGTTTCTCAGTGGGGTTTCTCAGTGGGGTAGCAGTCTTGGATGCAGAGGATAGCCCTGCTCTTTTAAATGTTTCTTCTTCAAATGGGGGTGCTGTGGAATGCTGTACAATGAAGGATGAAGTTTGGTGGGGGAAATCCAGAACAAGAAGGCTTCCACCTGAACATTAATTGAGTGCAAACTCTTGGGGCTTGATTTTCAGTGTGCCCTGGAGTCGGGTTTGGAGGCGTGCGGGGGGTTAAAATCCCGAAATCGGGGGTCCCGACCCCATCCCGCCCCCAACCTGCCTCCATGCCAGTTTCAAAGGAGGCGGGTACCCGTCCCACACTGGGACCCGCCTACCCGAGGCAGGAAGGGATTAGTGCCAATTAACTGCCTGTTAACAGGTAGTTAACAGGCAGTTTTTAGCCTAATCCCTATTTTTAAGCAAACTGGGATTCCCGACGGCTCCAATCCACGCCAAGTTGGAGGAGTCGGGCCGTCGGGTTGAAGGACTTGGAGGGGTTGAGATGTCAGTGTTCAGGTGAGTGATGTGTGCATGAGTGCAAAGGTAAGTGTGTTTGGTGTGTCTAAAGTGATTAAATAAGTTTTACATACCTTTTCTTACCTTTTCAGCCTTCCTTTAGGTTCGGGGAGTCCCTTATCTCACTGGCACAGAAAGCAGAATGGCTGCGATCTGTCAAAAGTGACAGCCTTCAGCTTACTGTGCAGGAGAGATTTCTAACTGAGTCTGTGGAGAAGGACTCAGGTTAGAACTAAGTTTGTCAGTGTTTGACAGCTTCAAACAGCTGTGAAACACTGATATTTCATCTGTCAAAATGTCTTGACAGATGAAATTTCAGTCTGTGACGTCACCTGTTGCCGGGTGGCCCTTAATTGGCCTGCCGAGCCCGCTGGGCGGGCTCAACAAGGTCAATCAAGTTAAAATCGCGTGGATTGGCCGCATCTCAATGGAGGCGGGACTACAACCCCGAAAGTTGTTGTCCCGCCTCTAACCCGACTTCTGAATGAAAATCCAGCCCTTGCTGTTCGTGAAGCCATGGGATGATTGTGAAAAGCCCTGTTGCACACACGTACCATGTGTCACGCTTTGCACTCCAGGGAACCCTGATACTCAGTGAAAGCTGTGTATACTGTCCAGCTGATGCCTTCTTTCCACAGGGAATGTGATGAAGTTGTTGCCTGTTGCAAACACAGCATCTATCACTTGCGTGATGCAGGTGGGCACTACAGACTGCCTGATGTAGCACACATCGCTGGGGTAGATTCGACCCATGCAGTAGCATAAAAATCTCATGCTGCGGTAACCTTCAGTTCTACAGGAAGCGCTGTCCCTGCTCCAGGTGTTGTCCGCAGGCCATCCTGCAGTAGATGGCACAACTGTGTGACAGCCCCAGTCTTAGGAAGCAGAAGCAGCAAATACAGGTCTTTTCTGACCTGGCTGGATATGCCTGGAGGAGTCCCTCCTGGGGTAGTGACAGATTCTAGCAGAAAGCTTGGGTATCATGGGACCTCCATTTGATGGCCGCTCATGAATTCCTCTTACCTGAACATTGGAACAGGAGTAGGCCATTCAGCCCTTCAAGCCTATTCCATCATTCAGTTAGATCATGGCTGATCTATAACCTCAACATTAACCCACCTTAGCTCAATATCCCTTGATACCCTCACCTGACAAAAATCTATCAATCTCAGTCTTAAATTGTCCTAGCACCCACAGCCTTTTGGGGGAAGAGTTCCAGATTTCCACTACCCTTTGTGTTAAAAAGTGCTTCCTGATTTCTCTCCTAAATGGTCTAGCTTGCATTTTAAGATTATGCTCCCTTGTTCTGAATTTCTCCCACCAAAGGCCAGGCTCAGCACTTTGTACGGTGACATTTAAATGCTCAGAGAAACCAAGAATACTGAAGGAAAGCATTGGCTGCAAAAACCCCATAAAATTCAAAAAATGGTAGAGCTGCTTGCGAAAACAACTAATGCATGGGCAAAAAAGCAGAAACATTGACCAGAAAAAGTAAAAATTACTTTTCTGACGACAGGAAGAGTCCTAGGCCAGGTGCCAGCATCCCTGATGTGCCCATGTAAAACATCATAGGTGGTCTCACACCAGCAGTTGGGAATTCTGGCGAGGGACTGCTCTTGCATAAAAGAATCAGTTTAAATGAGGCCCGTGCAGCACATCCTTACTTTCGCCCAGCAAATCACCAGTTGGAAAATTGGGTATGCCACAAAACAAGTGCTTGCCCACCTGTCAGATTTTCACCCTTGTTGCATGTGAGGCTCCATCCTGCAAGCAGAATCTTGGAAAATCAGGACTATAGTTTAAACACTGCTCTCCAGAATGTGCCTTCAGTACATATTAGAAAACTAAAATCTAAATATACCGCTGCATTTTCTTTATTCGGACGTTTTACTTCCGCAAAGGAGAAGCATCATAGTAATTTTGTTTCTGTGGTCTGTAACTCCGTAAGGGTTGTTGTGGGTGTGGCATATACCAGATAAATAATGCTGATGAAAACACTCCTGTTTCCACAAGGGTCAACCTTTGTAATATTGTTATACTACACACCTTGTTGATTAACTTTCAAGACTGTATGTTATCTAAAATTTGTACTTATAAAAATTTGTTCTTGAGATGTGTAGATTAGCTGTAGTAATTCCCGTGGGAGGGGGGTGGGGGGGGGGGGTTCCGAGCTCCTGTTGTAACTTTGGTGGAAGGCCCAGAGAGACATTCACACTGTTTCCGTCAATCTTACAGTAGGAGATCGGAGAATCCTCACAGAAATTCTACCACTTAAGAGTCAACCACATAGTATGAAACTGGAGTCATATATGTAGGTCACATCATGTTCCATTCCCTGAAGGATATTAGTGAAGTGAAGCAGATGGGTTTTTATGACAATCCAGCAGCTTTTATGGCCATTTTCTGGTGCTAGTCCACTAATTGTAGACCTAATTGAATTTCATTGCACAGCGTATCATTATGGGACTTGAAGGGCGTGATCTTGCCAGCCCTGGGGAGGTGGGTTTGGAGGCAGGACTGCTGGGAAAATGGCAGAATCTGGGGGCGGGTGCCCATCCCGCCTCCATGCCATCTTCCCAGGAGGCGGGTACCTGACCCGCTCCGGGTCCCATCTCCTGGAAGCAGGAAGGGGATTACAGCCACTTAACTGCCTGTTAACAGGTAGTTAACAGGCAGATAAGAGGATTATCCCCATTTTACCCACACGAGTGCGGGCTTCCCGAAGGCTGCGAACCCCGCCAGGGTCACCAAGGCGAGCAGTGGGTCAGAGGGGTGCAAAAGTGTGTTGTGAAGGTAAGTGATGGGTGCAAGTGTGGAGAGGTGAGTATGTGAGGTAAGTGGAAAGTGTAAGAAAAAGTTTCCTTACCTTTGTTTCTTCCTGCAGGCTTCAAACGTTGGGGATGCGGAGAGTGTCGCATCTCACCGGCAGAGATGACAGATGGCTGCTGCATTCTCCAATGCAACAACCATCCAATTTCTGCTCACAAAAGAGGTTTGAATACAAGAACTCATCAAACTACAGAGAATGTCAGTATTTGACAGCTTCACAGAGCTGTCAAACGATGACAATTCATCTGTCCAAAAATTTTGACAGATAAAACGTCATATGCTGACGTTCTCTGTAATCGGCCTCCCCTTAATTGGCCTGCTAAGCCCGCTGGGTGGACTTAACAAGGTCAATCAAGGGAAAATAGCGTGGGTTGGCCAGAAGTTGATGGAGACGGGACTAAAACCCAACAAGTGGGAGTCCCGCCTCCAAAAGCTACCCATTGGCAAAATCCAGCCCGAAGTCACTACCTCTGGGTTGCTAGTCCAGTCCCATAGCCACTAGGCTACTGTACCCGTTAGCTTTTTATATTAAATATATATTACTGATGTATTCATCATAGTATGAACTGGGAGGAAAGAAAACCTTATTTTCCTTCTTAAAAATCCCATTGTGTGTAAAGCTGCATATTCCCTTTCTCACTAATCTGCTTAATTTTAGATCATTTATCTATTCATAAATTAACCAACCAGTCATCTATTTTGTGCTAGTCTTGGAGTTCTTGCAGCTCCGGGTCTTAAATAACTATTTAGCTGCTTGCAAAGTGTTAAAGAATCATTGTTCGAAATCCTTCATGCCTGACTAAAAAATTGCTAATTAATTCATATTGGACAACATGACGCACAGTAAAACTGCTCACACTTATCATTCTGTGTGGGTCATAAAAAGACTACAAAAAAGCATCATTTTCTCTTGTTTAAAAAGCTCAATGTCATCCAATATTAGGGCAGGCATTGTGAGGCGCTACTGCGAGCCTCACTAGACGTGACTGTGGGATGCAGAATCAGGGCTACAGTGTTAAAGCCCTATCTATCTTTGCTCAGTGCTCACGTCTAGGGAGAATCTGGGTGAGCAGCGGAGCCTAGCAATTTCTGCCCCATTACAACTATGCAGAGAAGGACAGCACTGTTCACAATGGCCACTAGATGGAGCATTAGTTTTATTTTTCAAAATGTATTTTAAAAGAACATATTATAGTTTCTATCCCTGTACAGTACTTGTAAGGACCACAAGCTGGTTAGCTGATGGCACGTTAAAAAAAAATACACCATTCATAACACTGGTGTCACTAAATGCTATATTTTCATACACATCTCCTGAAAGAGAGGATATACATCAGGGGCTTGCTGGATAGATTGATCCAATGGATAGACATGACCAAATAACACGAGTGACAAAGTCCTGTTTTTGACATTGGATATACTTGTTGGATAAGTATATTGAATTGGCCCTTAAAGGTTTGTAAAATCAGTTAATACATTTTAAGTAGTTCAGAAAACAGAAATGAAAGCGAGATGCTTTTTTTTAAAACCACAGAATGAGGTTGTACAGCATGTTCCATCATTATATGTTATAATAACTAGCTGGGGGAGATGAATGTCTTCTCAAAGCAGCAAAGCAAATGATTGGTTCTGCTGTTGTCATGACTGTGACTGCAGGAACCGTTTTAATTGGTTAGCTTAGGTCTCTTGTTTATTGGTGGCAAGGTAGTTACTAAGGCTACATTTGTGCTCTTGTTCAGGAATATTCTGCAGTAGGGATACAAAAAGATATTTATCAGTTTTAACATCCACAACCAAAAATTGGATCCTAACAAAATGGTGGGAACACGTGGATTTAAAACATCCAATTTTGTTGGATACGATTTCATTAACAGGACTGAGAAAAAAACAGCCAATCTTAACATAATAGTGATCCTTTAACATTTCTCAAGCAGAAAACAATCCACTTAACCAATAACTAAGTGTTCAAAAGCCATGATGGGGTAATGGTGCCCAGCAATTGCATGCATGGAGCAGCACATGCGACGCATGTCACAGGTAGTTCTGCCCATTATGTAACCCTGCATAAGTGAAAGTAAATAACCTATAAATCGAGCAAAAGAGTACGCCAGCACTCATGCAGGTTCATCAGGATTAGTCAAAGATACAGGTACTCCTTCACTTAGGGGAACACGTAGAGTGGGACATATCGATATCCCTAACTCGCACCAAGTCCCGTTAACCCATCACCCCTGTACTCGCTGACCTACATTGGCTGCCGGTCCAGCAACATCTTGATTTTAAAATTCTCATCCTTGTTTGCAAAGCCCTCCAGGGCCTCGCCCCTCCCTATCTGTAACCTCCTCCAGCCCTACAGCCCTCCGAGATCTCTGCGCTTCTCTGATTCTGGCCTCTTGTGCATCCCCGATTTCCATCGCTCCACCGTTGTCGGCTGTGCATTCAGCTGCCTGGGCCCTAAGCTCTGGAACTCCCTCCCTAAATCTCTCCGCTTCTCCAGCTCTCTCTTCCTTCGAGACGCTCCTTAAAACCTACCTCTTTGACCAAGCTTTTGGTCACCTGCCCTAATATCTCTTTATGTAGCTTGATGTCAAATTTTGTTTGATAACGCTCCTGTGAAGCACCTTGGAATGTTTTACTACGTTAAAAGGTGCTATATGACACAAGTAGGTCTTGATGAGAAAATCATTGCGAAACATTTACAGAACTATTACAGGAAAGAATAAGCATTTTGTTCTAATTTTTTATGGGTTTCTTATAAATGTTACTTACATGGGCTGATTTGAAAGCAGTTAAGAAACAAGGCTAGAGACTATTCCGAGACTATTTTGAGTGATTTGATTAGTCAGTTCTGCTATGTGCCTGTTTGGGATTGATACCTTCTAGTTTGATTGCACAGTTTCCTGCTTTTCATTCATTCCTTATTGGTATTTACTGACCGCATGATTTGTTCGTATGCAGTCAATCAGATCACAGAAATCACAGAAACCTCACAGTAATTTAACAGATAGTTCTCATTTTAACCAATCACTATTTTTTTTGCTAAATGGACATGCTACACTTGAGTTGTGATACCCCGAGGTGTGATGAAAGATATGATGTGATGGGTGTATGTTAAATACAAGACTTTTAATTATAGAGATAGATGCATATACCAAGTTCCCTCTGAAAAGGAAGCCGCGATTGTATATTTATACCACCTGAATGTATGCCAACATCAAGAGATAAGCTAAAAGCTGTGATTACTAATACACAGGCCAGTGTAAAGACAATGACCATTTAATTTACACTTCAGTCAGAACAGGATAATGCATCAAAGGCTCTGCCATATAATTATAATGTTGTTTTGAACCTTTTTACATTAGAACTACTTGGTATGTACTGTACCTTCACTGTAATGAAAATTGTTCACTTTAATTTTTTTTTTCAAAATAATATTTAATGTTACATATCATTCAAGTTACAGTGTGGAACTTTCCGGTACACACTACTTATTTCCACGCATGTCAGCCTCCTGTAATCGCCAGTTACGCCCTGTTCTGACCACATCTGCTTTCTAAACAGGAAGCTTTCATGAAATTCTCACACTTTGGCAGAAATGAACATTTTGATAACCTAAAATGATTTCTGGTTACAGTTCACCCAGTTTTACTTTCTGTTCTCTTAGTCAGCTTTCTTTCATCTTTAAAAATGTTGTTTACTTTTACCATCCAGTTGATCTGTGTACTCCCATTGCTTCTGCAAGACCGAGTTCAAATATAGTTTCTTCTGATGGGAGCGAAGATTAAGAAGCCTATGAAGATTCCACAGTTGGAAGTTGCTGCCTAGAGGGGGGATCGAAACACAAATGCTTTCTGCCCTGAATATGAAAGTGTCTCATCGAAAGGCAAAGGGTCGTACTCCAGTGCAGTGCTGAGGGAGCACTGCACTGTCGGAGGTGCTGTCTTTTGGATGAGACGTTAAACCGAGGCCCTGTCTGTTCTCTCAGGTGGACGTAAACGATCCCATGGCACTGTTTCAATGAAGAGCAGGGGAGTTATCCTCAGTGTCCTGGCCAATATTTATCCCTCAATCAACATAACAAAAACAGATTATCTGGTCATTATCACATTGTTGTTTGTGGGAGCCTGCTGTGTGCAAACTGGCTGCTGCGTTTCCTACATTACAACAGTGACTACACTTCAAAAAAGTACTTCATTGGCTGTAAAGCGTTTTGGGATGTCCAGTGGTCGTGAAAGGCGCTATATAAATGCAAGTCTTTCTTTTACCAGACTGTGGACAACACAACTCTATTTGATCTGTGACATCCCGTAAAAATGGATCCCTCACGAGATTAAGAAATCACTTCTATCAAGAAGGACTGGTGACCCAGTCTTGTATTAAGAGTTGACTTTAGCTTTCTGAAGCCCAGGTAATACTAGATATTTTATTTCCAGTTTAGATTCGAAAACCTCCAGTGTAAAAGCCGTGAAAATTAAATTCTGCTGGAAAGTAGTACCAAAGCTGTGGCTTCAGAACTGGCTTTAGAGCAGAATAAACATAGCCTGCACACTTTCACAGAACCCGAGTCAGAGTCCTGTGAACCAAAATTCAAAGAAATGTAACTTCCTTGGGGGATGGGTGAATTAGTTTGTATCTGATGCAAATTATGAAGTGGAAAAGGAAGGAAATGTATATTATTTTAGAGGTGGAGTATTTGCATGAAAGAGCGTTCGGAATGTAATAGCAAAGGGGAACGGGAAACAAACAAAAAATAAATTTTGAAAATGACTTAAAACTTTTCAAATCCAGTTCAAGTATTGTCATTTATATTTTTTCCAACTGATTTTCCTTCTTTCTGCTGAAAAGTGACATGCTGGAATGAAAGAAAAAGAGAAGCCAGGAATTCTGAAACTCTCAAATGAAAGTGCTGGAAATGCACAGCAGTTTGATTAGCTTCTGAAGGAAAGGGGTAGCTTCACCATTCAGGTGTGACCTTTCAAGCGGGTTCCGTGGATAGTAGCCTCTGGTATCTAGGCCCTGTGGGCATTCTTCATGGGTGAGCCCAGACAGTGGGGGGGGGGGGGGGTCCAGCAGGCTATTCAACAATGAAGTGAATCACAACCTGACCGACCTCGCCTGACGTTAGCAAGTGCTGTCTTCCAGTAGGAGTCATTGGTTAGTATGTAATCAATAGTGGCCAACCTGGCTGATACTTCCTCTCCTTAGACTTGAGAGCTCCCACAACCTGTTGAGCCACACCCAGCAACAGCTGAAAGCAATTCTTCAAGTGAGGAGGAAAGAAGATTGTGGTGGGGGACTGGGGTATGGCAATGAAAGTGTCATGAATGCCATTGGGTATGTGGATAAAAACATAACTGACCTTAGTGTCTCTATTTCTTAAGCCAATGATTTTTTCTCATTGATTCTCATCCTTGTTTTCAAATCCCTCTATGACCTTGCCCCACAACTCTCTGAGATATCTGCGCTCCTCTAATTCTGGACTCTTGGCCATCCCCGATTTTAATCGCTCCACCATTGGCGACCATGATTTTAGCTGCCTAGGGCCTAAGCTCTGGAATTCCCTCCCTAAACCTCTTTGCCTCTCTACCACTATTTCCTCCTTTAAGATGCTCCTTAAAACCTACCTCTTAAAGCTTTTGCTCATCTGCCCTAATATCTCCTTATGTGGCTCGGTGTCAAATTCTGTTTTATAACGCTCCTGTGAGCACCTTGGGACTTTTTAACTACATTAAAGGAGCTATTATAAATACTAGTTGTTGTTGTTGTTGACTGCATCTCTCGTGGAAAAAATAAACTGTTCTGCATCTAAAATGAATGTTAGGTTGGATGTCAATGATATGACTTAAAGCTTTTCAAATCCTGATCAAATATTGCCATTTAGATTTTTTCCAACTAAGTAGATACTAATTTTAGATTAGTATCTACTGTTCTCAATCTTTAAGAGGCTCTAAACACACTACTTGTGCAATGAATGAGAATCCATTTTTGTTCCTTTCTTAGCACACACATGAACCCACAGGTTTACTCATCTTGCATTCTTATTGCTCAGATACTATGGGCTAGAAATTCATTATTGCCCAGGAATGGACGGTATCTTTAGTAAAGTTTGAAATTAGTGGCAGCTTTAGACTGCATGCAAAATTCATTCTCAGTGCTCAAAGAAATGATTGGGGCGCTAAATCAAGTCTTAAAGGCCTCGCTCAGTGGTGTTACACTCAAAGGGTGGACCAATATCGGGTGCGCTCTAATCTCAACTCATTGCAACAGGCTTTTCCCAGTACCTAAAGGGGAGGTTCATTGATACTGCAGCACCTCATTCTCAGCATTGCTGGCTGTGCAGCTGCCCCAGGAAGAAGCACAACGAGGAGAAGGAGCTGGAGGACTGAAGCAGGTGTGCTCATGGCAGATCCACCTCAGTCGGGTGGTCAGGGTGATTGAATGCTTCAACAAATGCTACATACCACCATCTGTACCACAAGCTTCACACACTGCCCAAAGCACCAGACCCCCAGCACTCACCCACCAACAATCTCTACCTACCAACACTCACACCCACATCTCTCACCTTGCACACAATGACAGCTATTCAACTATGGCAGGCACAAGGGTCATTAGTTAATAGAATGATTGGGATATGTGTGATATGTGATATACCTATCAATTCGTCCAATAAAAGGCGACGAGTTAGGAACGTAACTAAAGGTTTTTATTGACTAAATAACAGAGCCCACCCTCGTGGGTGATCGGGTCCAACAAGGAGGAATACCAGCCAGTCGACTACCTTTATACCTGGGCAGGTAGGTGGAGCCGTGGGCGGAGTCGGAGGTGGTCAGCCCAGGTATAACAGTGCGACAAGAGGCGACCTCGTATCGTGATACAACAGTGATAACGGTGATAACAATACAACAGTGATAACTATAGTGTAACGATAAAAGTGGTTTACCACAATATGTTTATGCATAAATTTACTCATGGAGTTTGCAATATTTTGTGGTCTCATTTCACCTTTGCGCCCAGGAGGATGCTGTGATATGGCATGACACAGGGATGGTATGATGGGCATGTGGTGAGCAAAAGGGATCTGGGGTTTAAGTCACCCTGCTGTGAGGCTGGAGGTCTGTTTGGAGGAGGTGGCAGAGTTCTGTGACCACCACCTCGTTGATGCAGAGCCGTCTAATATACTGCTCCTTGCTTAATTGAAGGTAGAAGAAGTGCTGTTGGAATACCCTCGGAGGGTAAGGCCTCCTGGTGAGAGCCCTGATCTCCCTCCTCATCCCTCTGCACACATGTTCCCGTAATTTTGGCTGTCTACGCTCCCTCTGGCTTAGATCCTGGAGGGCGAGGTGGCATGCCAGTACAGCCTCCATTAATGTTGCCAAGTGTAGTACTTTGAATTTTTGCTAAATGTAGCCACTTTGCACTTGCCAGAAGACTGCTGATAAAAAAGAAGCTTGAAATGACTCATACAAACTGCTCCACTGGCTGAAACTGACATGAAGCCACTGAAACTAAGCTGCCCTGACAGCTGGGAGTGATTAATGCTGTTGCCTTTAAATAACATCGCTGGAGCCAGCTTCCTGCAGCTGTGTGCCTGCTTTCCCTGTCTGATCGAGGCACAAAGGTAAGTGGCGACAATTAATTTTGCAGATTGGGCATCTGGTGAGTGTTGCAAGCTCACTGACGTCACAATCTGCTTGGTGCTGAAGTTCCCCGCAGTACCTCGTACCAGCGGTGCAACGGTGGGGCCGGATTTGCGGTGCGGCGCTGGATTTGCCTCGCCCCAGCACTATTGCATCAGCGCCCCGTTACCGGCCTCTGCAGGCGCTAACCTACCAAATTTTTCCCCCTTTAGAACTAACATGCCAGAGCAGCCAATCAGAGCACACCTGCGATAATATTGCTGCTGAATCATGCATCAAATTGCCTGGTAATAGTACAGAAAGGAGATGGTGCTCTGGTACTTGCAACACAAGGAGCCAGCATAGTAGGTGCAACATATTAACCATGTTGGACACATTCACTTTTTCATGAATAAAACAAATGCTCAATAGTATAAATATTGCAGTGACTTTTTTAAAAATTAATTTTCTATGCAAAATTTTAAAATAAAACATTTTGTTTTCCTCATAAAACAAACAGTTAACAAAATAGTGAAAATATTTAGACAAAGTTCTGCATTTTGTGTTTCCAAATGCAAGCCTCGGGGTGGGGGGGGGGATTGTTGATGTATGCCCATTGCATGTGTGACACCTTGGGCCCTGTCTGATGTTCTGCAGGTGGATCATGTTCCCCTTTGTCCTCTTCCTGGGAACTGCCTTGTTGCAGCAATCATGTGTACATCTCTTTCAATGATAATACTGTGCTGTGCAGCATGTTATAGTTATTTTGCCAGCTAACTTCAGGCCAGCTGAGTAGTCCAAACATCTGCAGAGTTTCATCAAACCATAGTCTTCTCTATTAATTTGTTGCCTACAGCTTTACATCATTCTAAGCCCTTTAATGTGGTATCTGAAGAATCCAGAGAGGTGTCAGATATAGCTCTAGCAGATAAACTATGTCTCTTAGGAGCTAACCTTGCATTCTATATTCCCTCCAGAACATTTGGAGAACCCTTGATGCCTTTAAGATGTTTGTTTCAGGAATCTAAGTATTAAATAGGTCTTTGCAAGTATTCTGAATGTTACAGAATGCATAATCTGAAGGCTGTTGTCTATTGACACACGAATGGTGATGTGAGTGCAATCATTGATGTCTGCCACTTGGTAAGTAGAACATGACTGGAAAATTGGGTCTGCCTCTAGTTGGTGCTGCCTGGAGTTGCTTCTCAGCTACAGGTTTGGTTCAAGGAGATGGTGGATGTGTGGGGGCAATTTTAAGACCCCTGGATGGGCGGGGAGTGCGGGTTAAAATTTCAAAAATGGCAAACCTGACCCAACGTGTCCACTTACGGTTTTAATGGACTTGGGTTTGGGGGGCAGGCGACTACCCTGGCCTCCGAAGACTGCTCCCTTATTTAAATATTTTAATGAGGCTAAGATTTTATCTGTGTTTCAGGTTTAACGCTGGCCGGCCACGTTTCCCAGGCCTCAGAAAACTTGGCAGCTGAAGAGATTGCTAAAACCCAAACTTGCGATCTGTCAAGTTCCAACTTGACAGATCATCCACTGCAACTGTCAAATCCTTATTGCTGGTGCAGGGTTGGGCTAATTGCCCACCAACTGCCCAGCAATTACACAGAAAAATTTTATGGCTGGTGCAAACAGGTGCAGGAGCCTGTTTGCACAATGTAAGGGCAAGGGGGATATGCAGCAGCTTGAAATATACACCACTTATTATTGACAAAAAAATCTTCAAAATAAATATATTCTCCGAACTAAAAGATGCCCCTTTCTCCCAGAGGAAAAAAAAGAAAACAAGTGTCTAACGTTTTCGGTTAACTGTTTAAAATGAGGCTTTCATGAGTTGAACCAATTTAACAAACTCTTAATAAAATGCAATTTCCTGCAGTGAAACTTCTGCACACAAGAAACCTAGACACACAAGCAGGATATTTACATTGCCTCCGCTAAAATTAAGCATTAAACTGGGGTGAATGAGAGACTGATTTATTTTTATTAATATAACTGGGATGAGAGAGATTAAAAAATCATGAATGGGCTTTGGCGATTTCTGTTTCCTGATTGGAGCACCACCCCACGTGACCCCAGGTATGCTTACCCACACGGTGTGCCCCTGGGATCTGTGGGCCACTACACTGCGCACAACTCCGCAGTGAAACAACACAAGCTTTTGAAGGGGGCCTCGCACCGGGTAAGTGGATTTCTTTCGGAGGTCGGCGGCGTACTCCTTAGCTACGCCGCTGACCGCAATTTCAGGGCCAATGAGAAATGTATAAAACAAACTTAAAAAGAAAATCTATTCAGTATATAAGAAATGCTCACAGTTTAAGGCAGCTATTCAATCTTCGTATTCTGCTGAAGGGTATAAATGACTGAATTTGTATACAATTGTTAAACTGAATTACAGCATGATAACTCGCTGCCAGTTTCTCATCTTCCTATAACCGTACAATCCTCCGCAATCCATCTCACTCCTGCTATTAACCTAACAACAACCTTACTCTTGTGATACAGATCTGTTCGCACATAATGATGGCAGTAGTGTTTGATATACAATATGATGCATCCCCATGTAATTCAGATGAAACATCTTTAATACAGAGCAGCCAATGTGATTAAACACAGCTTGTTTTTGTGGAACATCTTAATTCAATGCATGAATTTAATACAGGAAACCCAGTTCAAAGTCATACTGATATATTTATATGGAACTAAAAGGAAATAATTCACCTTACCTTCTTTAGGACTGTAACCTGCTCATAATATGGTAAGCTACTGTTAAATTTAGCCACTTTATCTCATATGTGGAATGATTTTGAGTAACACCCTCAATTCATCCATTTGAGAGTTTTGTCATCAAGGAATTGAATTTATGGTTAGTTGGACACCAAGTAGCTTCAGTGTGATGTTTATTAACAAAGTTAAGTTCAAGTTTTGATCACGGCCTGTCTCTTCAAACAATCTCCTTCAGCTGGGAGGATAGGCCAGGCAATTGGTTTGAGGACTTTACACTGGATTCTGAACCAAGATGCAGGAGACATATATACCACAGGGAAGATGTGTTCTTTACACTTCCAGTTGGTTTTGTTAAATGGGGCAATGTCAACATGGTAAAGTGTCCTGTAATACAGTGCTGTTTAATTACAGAGGGAGGCACACTTCCATGATCAGTAATGTGATAATGTTCGATTGCAATATGTCTGATGTAATAGATTCATTTTATGTATTTTAACAAACACTACATTGTAAAGTTCAGTGTTGTAGCTGCCTTCTATCAAGACCCACTTGCCCATCACTCTCACTCTTTAGGCCTACATTAGCTTCCGGTCCCTCAATGCTCAAATATAAAGTTCTTATCTTTGTGTTTAAATCCCTCCTTGGCTTCACCTCTCTATAACCCCCTCCAGTGTTACAACTCTCCCCAAACCGCTTTGTTCCTCTGACTCTGGCCTCTTGTGTATCTCCCCAACCTTCGTTCCACCATTGACATCCGTGCCTTCAGCTGCCTAGGTGCTATGGTCTGAAATTCCTTTGTAAGTCTTTCCAGCCCTCTACTTCCCTCCTTTTAAGATTCCTTAAAACCCATCTGTTTGGCAATGTTTTTGCTCACCCCTCCTGATCTTTGCTTGTATGGCTCGTCATCCATTTTCCTCATGCCTCTATGAAGCACCTCGGACAGTTTACCACATTAAAAGCACTATATAAATGAAAGTTGTTGTTGTGGCAGCCAATACACACCACTATAGTGCAGCCTTTAAAGTGGGCTGGCAGTGCCTAAAAACTCAGTATGGCAACACTTACTCAAAACACTTATTTACAGTAATTCCATTTGAGAGATTTAGCTTGTCATTTTCCTTTTAGTGTCTTTTAAATTGAATAATAAAAGTTTTGGGAAATGCCCAATTGTCAGGTACTGATAGGCCATCTGGGGACAGGTAGAATGACGGGGGTTGTGTGAGTATGTTGTGCTTGTGGCTGTGTAGTGTACACTCAGAGAAATGAAATCAGGCTGTAGGAGGAATGTGCAGTTCACTTGTCCCTGTGTTGGCAAGCATCCAAGCGATACAATAGAAAGACTGCTCTTTCGTGTTTTAATTGAAGTTCATAATATGTAGGGAAGAGTTCTAAATTAAATTGCAAGTCCATTGTGACTCACCCTGGGTTTTTTATGAATTTGGTCACATTAAGAGCACTTCAGGTTCTGATGTGCCTGTCTAGTTAAGCAATGGTGCTGTGCATGCATGGATTTCTCTAGTATATGATGGGCCAAATGGTCTCCTTTTGTGCAGTAAACTTCTATGGTTCTATGATTTCCAATCCAGGTTGGAGACGTTGACCGATGCAGTGACCAGACAGCACACATACCACATATATTAGTGAAGAACAGCCTTCAGTCCATTGCTCACATGAATCTCTATCCCTTACACTCTCCCAGACCTCAAACCTAACCATTTGTGGTCCCAGTATTAGACAATAGGAATGAATGATAGGATTTGCATCCAGACATGGATGCAAAAACTGAATGCCAGAGGAGTTGAGTGTAGTGTAGCTGCTCTCAACATCAAGGCAGTATTCAACTGAGTATGGGGCCAAGAAACCTTAGCAAAACTGAGGTCAGTGGGTGTCAAAGGGAAAACTCTTCAGGGGCTGAGTCATACCTGACACAAAGGAAGATGGTTGTCAGAAGCCAATTATCGCAGCCTAGGATCTTGCCACAGGAGTTCCTTGGAGAAGCTTCCTTGGCCTTTCCATCCATCATAAACTCAAGAGTGGAGCTGTTTACTGATAATTCCACAATATTCAGTTCAGATAAGGACCTGGGCAACATCTACTAAGCCTGAGCTAATAAAGTGGAAGGTGACATTTGTGCCAGGTAATGATCATATCAAACAAGAAAGTCCAGCCACTTTACCGCCAACGACCTTCAACGACACCATCATCGCCGAGTTTCCTACTATCAACAACTTGTGGGTAATCACTGACCAGAAGCTTAACTGGACCAGCCATACACATTGACTGCAAGAGCATGGCAGAGGCTGGATACTCTGCAATGAGTGGCTCAGCTCCAGGAACCTCACAGCCTCTCGACTAATTACAAGGCTCAAGTCAAGAGTGTATGGAATACTCACCATGCAATAGCAACAACACTCAAGAAGCTTGATGCCATCCTGGACAGAACAGTTCACGTGTTCAGCACCTCTGCCATTGAACTCAATATCTATCCCCTGCATCACTGGTGCACGGTGTACAATCTATAGGATTTTTGTTAATTTATTCGTTCACGGGATGTGGGAATCGCTGGCAAGGCTGGCATTTATTGCCCATCCCTAATTGCCCTTGAGAAGGTGGTGGTAAGCTGCCGCCTTGAACCGCTGGAGTCCTTGTGGTGAAGTTCCTCCCACAGTGCTGACTTTGTTGGTTTGGTACAACTGAGTGGCTTGATAGGCCATTTCAAAGTCAACCACATTGCTGTGGGTCTGGAGTCACATATAGGTAAGGACGGCAGGTTTCCTTCCCTAAAGGGCATTAGTGAACCAGTTGGGTTTTTATGACAATCTGGTAATTTCATGGTCACCATTACTGATACCAGCTTTTTTCATTTCAGATTTATTTAATTAACTGAATTTAAATTCCCCCAGCAATATACTAGTGTTACTTCAACAGTACCTCCCTCCTCTATCACTGAGGATAACAACAGCATCGTCATAGGAACACCACCTTCAAGTTTCCCACCAAGTCACACACCAGCCTGACTTGGGCATATATCGCCATTCCTACATTGTCACTGGCTCAGTATACTGGAATTCCCTAACCTAACACTATTGTGGGAGCACCATCACCAGAATGACTGGAACGATTCAAAGAGAAGGCCCACCACCACCTTCTCAGGGCAACTAGTGATGGTCAAGAAAAATGTGGCCTTGCCGGTATTACCCACATCCTGAGAGCAAATTTTAAAAAGTCACCATCGGGATATCTGTTAAGAACATCCACAATTAGATTTATCTTTGACCCAGTTTCAGCCATGTGCCCATTCTGAAGGAGCCTAGCACCACTCTGACTTCACGAAGAGCGAGATTATGGGCCAAATGCAACCACTATTTTTTATACATTGATTCATGTACTATTTCCTTTACTCACTATTTAGCTCATTTTTACTGTGCCCCCTGGTGGCCATATAATCTGGCTGTTGTTAGTCCAAGCACAATGATTGCATGCAGCTTTTAAAATAAGCTCTTTAATAATATCTGCAGCTATGATCCTTTGTAATCTAATGCTGAGTGCTGTAAAATAGAATCAAAGCAACATACAAAGCCACACAGCCAGTCTTTTACAGAATACCAAAATCAGATTTATTTTTTCTTATTTGATCTGAGAAGCCCCATCATATCCAAAGGACAGATGGGATGTTTGAAAAACCTCTCCTGTTTGTCTCTGCACATATATTTTTTAGTTCTCGTCCTCATTCTCATTTTCTCTTTATATTTCCCCTATATGGATAATGGAGTGGCTGAAACACTTCAGGTGCCCACTCACTGAAATAGTTGGATGTGGAAGCCTAAGCTGGTGCTCCCCAATGCAGGCAATGAGCACAACGCAGCTGGGAGCCTGGACACAGTTGG
Source organism: Somniosus microcephalus (assembly GCF_052327205.1). Taxonomy (NCBI): domain Eukaryota; kingdom Metazoa; phylum Chordata; class Chondrichthyes; order Squaliformes; family Somniosidae; genus Somniosus; species Somniosus microcephalus. The sequence goes on from NC_140999.1 coordinate 24,030,798, forward strand.
ACTTAGTGGGCTGGATTTTCCTAAGCCCCTGGAGTCGGGTTGGAGGCGTGCGGGCGATAAAAATCGGAGATCGGGGGTCCCGAACCCATCCCGCCTCCATGTCAATTTCATAGGAGTCGGGTTGCCGACAAGTGCTGGAACCCAATTCCCAGAGGCGGGAAGGGATTAAAGGCAATTAAACTGCCAGTTAACAGGTAGTTTTTTGCCTATTCGCGATTTTTATTGCTGGTTTGTGGGCTTCCCGACAGCTCCAAACCACGAAAAGTTTTCGAGGCGGGACGTGGGTCTGAGGTCTTGGAGGGGTCGAGATGCCCAGTGTTCAGGTGAGTGAGGGGTGCAGGAGTGCAAAGGTAAGTGTTTTGCAAGTGTTTAAAGTGTTTAAATAAGTTTAACTTTTACTTACCTTTACAGGAGTCCTGCATTCCGGTGTCGGGAGTCGGCTGCAAGAACCACAGAAGCTCCGATTTAAAAAAAAACTCAGCTTCTTGGTTTCTGCAGCAGAATGATTTTAAAGTTATCCTGAGAAAGGACTGAGGCTGAATTAGCAGTTTTTCAGTGCTTGACAGCTTCAAACAGCTGTTAAACACTGATATTTCATCTGCCAAAAGCTTTTGACAGATGAAATGTCAATCTCTGACGTCACCTGTTGCCGGGTGGCCCTTAATTGGCCTGCTGAGCCCACAGGGCGGGCTCAACAAGGTCAATCAGAGGAAAATCCAGTGGGTTGGCCACATCTCCATGGAGGCGGGACAACAAGCCCGAATGTGGGTTTCCCACCTCCAACCCGCCACCGTAGCAAAATCCAGCCCCGTAGGTCTATTTTCATGAGGTCGCTGCCCCATAATGCAACTAAGCAGTGTTCCAACTCCACAGTATTTGTTTGGAACAGGCGCTGAGGGGATGCCATTACTCTATTTAAAAAAATAATAATAATCAAGCACTCTTGCCCTTTGCTTCTCCAGCCCCTTAGTCATTCCTTTACCCTTCCCTGGTGTTCCTGGCGGCCCCTTCTTGTATTGTGCCTCTTCTGCCATGCCGGGAATATGACCAGTTCACAGCGGCCAGCCAGCAGCCTGTCGCTGACTGCTGCCACCCCTCAGTGTAGCCCTGTTACTCCTGGTGCTTCATAAGAGACATGCTGGAGGCAGAAGTCATTTATGCAAATGTGCTGACCTTGCATTATAGGATGAGGTCAGCCCATTTGTGTGTGCTCGTAGTGCCTATGTGGCAGTTGTTCCACAGTGCTTGGGGTACATTATTATCCCACCCACACAGATCACACATCAGCCCCAGTCCACACTCGCCATAACGCCACGCAGATATAAAAAACGTCACTTTGCATTATGATGCGTACAGTCTCTCAGTCTTGCACTTTCCCTTTTTATGTTTTTAACTTTGTGAATATATTCCTTTCTTATTTTCACCCAACTTACTCCCTTCCTATCCTGAAGGCAGTGACTCATTGAAGAGTATGGTTCCCTGAACACTAGCAGTCCTTTATACGATAGCAAAATACTGCGGATGCTGGAAATCCAAAATAACAACAGAAAATGCTGGAAAGGCCAGGCAACATCCGTGGAGAGAGAAATAGAGTCAACGTTTCAGGTCGAAACCCTTCGTCAGGCCTGAAAAAACACAGGAAATGAAACAGATTAAAAGGCCAGTTTGGGGGCTGGGAAATGGGGATGAGAGAACAAAAGAGAAGTGAAGAGACATTAAGAGGTATTCAAAACGAGACGAGATGGTGATAGGACTAGTAAAGAGACAAACGACGGCTCTAGATGAGGTGTGAAATGCGCTGGCAGAATGGGAGACAGCTGCCATGTGGGAGAGAATAAAAGGAACGGCACAAAACAAAGGTGTGGATAAAAATATATATAAAAATGTAATAGGGGCCGTGGTTATGATCTGAAATTGTTGAACCCAATATTGAGTCTGGAAGGCTGTAAAGTGCCTCTGTAAAGATGAGGTGCTGTTCCTCGAGCTTACACTGAGTTTCCGTGGAACAATGCAAGAGCCCGAGGACGGTGAGGTCTGAGTGGGAATGGGGTGGTGAATTAAAATGACAGGCGACCGGAAGCTCGGGGTCACCTTTACAGACTGAACGGAGGTGTTCCGCAAAGCGGTCACCTAGCAGTCCTTTAATGGATTTGCCCAAGTGGTAGACTAATTTGATTATGGGGACATCACAGCCAAGCCTGATCCTGGCCTCATCTGATGGCCACACACAAACACTCTTGAGCAGTGATCACTGGATAGTCATCAGGAGCAGAAAGCCTGACAGATTTTTGCCATCCCTAGCTTAGTGGTGCTATGGCCAATTATAGCACCTGAACTGCCGCCCTGATTCAACAGCTAACAGCAGGTCAGAATCGAACCTTCGATCTTCCTGGTCAGTATAGCTCAACACTGCACTACATGATGGGTTTATCCACTGGGATGTTTGGGAGCTTTTTAAACTTTTTTTAAAGATATTCTTTAAAATATTTTTTGAACCACACCAAGAGGAGCCACATTTCAGATAGATTCCTGCTTGAGGGGTGTTTGGCCAGAAATGTGAGGGGACAGCCATGTTTGGCTCTTCTCACTTGGTGAAATCTGTGGTATAAAATACAACATTTCATTAACAGGAAGGATAAACTCTTGAGTTACTACTAGTGCTTTATTATGTGACACAACTGTTACTTACATGCATTTATGACATCTTATCATGTCTTCAGGACATCCCAAGGTGATTCACAGCCGACCTTTGAAGCATAGTCACTGTTATGATGCAGACAAATGCAGCAGCCAATTTGTACACAGCAAGGTCCCACCTTCAGCAAATGAAACGAATGATCTTTGATCTGTTTTTGGTGGTATTAATTAAGGGAGGAATATTGGCTGGGACGCTGGGCAAACTCCTTGCACTTCTTCAGATAATGCCACGGGATCTTTTGTGTCCATCAACAAGCAGATAGGGTTCCAGTTTAACATCTCACCCGGAAGATGGCATTGACCTCTGACAATGTAGCAGTCCCGTAGTACTACACTAATGTGTTAGTCTAGACTATGGAGCCAAGTCCTAGAGCAGAGTGAGAATTAACATGGTTAGGTTACCTGCTGAGAATGTTAACTCATGACAACCACAAGTAGGTTCTGTTTGGTAGATCCAGTTTTCTTTAATAAAAAGCAGAGAGATGGCATTCCAGATGAGAGCAACTGATCAGCAGTATTGACTTATACACACATATAACAAAGAGAGTAAGATGGAGTTGTTGTAGTTCCATATTGGTTACTTAGCATTTATGGGCAATTTTCAAGGCAAATCCCAAAAAGTCTATGGGGGTGATTTTCATTCAGAAGTCGGGAAGGAGGCGGGACTACAACTTTTGGGGTTGTAGTCCCGCCCCCATCGAGATGCGGCCAATCCACGCGATTTTAACTTGATTGACCTTGTTGAGCACGCCCAGCGGGCTCAGCAGGCCAATTAAAGGCCACTCGGCAACAGGTGACGTCACAGACTGAAATGTCATCTGTCAAGACGTTTTGACAGATGAAATATCAGCGTTTCACAGCTGTTTGAAGCTGTCAAACACTGACAGTCTTACTTCTTACCTGAGTCCTTCTACACAGACTCAGTTAGAAATCTCACCGGCACAGAAAGCTGCAGGCTGTCACTTTTGACAGATCGCAGCCATTCTGCTTTCTGAGCCGGTTAGATGATGGACTCCCGAAACCTAAAGGAAGGAAGGCTGAAAAGGTAAGTACAGGTAATTTAAACTTCTTTACACATTTTAGACACACCAAACACACTTACCATTGCACTCATGCACCCATCACTCACCTGAACACCGACATCTCGACCCCTCCAAGTCCTTCAACCCGACGGCCCAACTCCTCTAACTTGGCATGGTTTGGAGCCGTCGGGAATCCCACACTTCAAGATTTAAAATAGGGATTAGGCTAAAAACTGCCTGTTAACTACCTGTTAACAGGCAGTTAATTGGCACTAATCCCTTCCCGCCTCGGGTAGGCAGGTCCCAGTGCGGGGCGGGTACCCGCCTCCTTTGAAACTTACATGGAGGCGGGTTGGGGGCGGGATGGTGTCGGGACCCCCGAATTCGGGATTTTAACCCCCCGCACGCCTCCAATCCCGACTCCACGGGTCAATGAAAATCAACCCCAATGGGTCTGTATTTTGAAAGTACCTACTTCAGGTTTACAATGGGATAAAACCACTGTAGGATAGGTAAATCTACTCCAGAGAGAATCCAGAGATGGCAACTTCTGTACATTTTCAAATGACTCATTGCTTTGAAGTGGATTCTGCTCCAGATGTATTATGGAATAAGTAGTACTATGTACTGGGAGAGGCAAAAGTTGAATGTGAGACTGAGGTAACAGCTCTAATACTACATCTGCTTTATCTCACAAACCTTTAGTAATCTCAGCTATAAAGAAATTGTTTAAAAATGATGTGAAAGTATCTTAATAGATGTGTACAATCTACAGGAAGTTTACTTTGCATTATAAATGAATGAGCAACAAAAGACAATTTTAACAACAGAATTTGGGAGATTCTGTTGCTTAGTAAACTTAAAACATCATACTACGGATTAAGGGGCAGGCATCAATAACTGATTGAGTAAAACTTAGCGCTGACTATCAATATTTATGGCTTAACAACAACAACTTATACTTATATACCACCTTTAACGTAATAAAATGTCCCAAGGCGCTTCACAGGAGTGTTATCAAAAAAGCAAAATAAATTAATTAATAAATATTATCAATCTTGTAATGTCTTTGTGTTGATTTTTCCATACATCTTCCAATAGGTGAACAGTACTGAAAAGCATAGTATTAAAAGTTAAGCACAGTAGGACAAGAGGTATTTTAAATGGGTCACCATACAGTCTACACCACATTGATCCGGTATTCTCAGGTAAGGAAAATGTATGCTTGGTTTTCCCGTCAGTGTCCAGGACATCCTGTGTGGAGGGGGGTAGATGGCTATGAGGAAAACATCCCCCTTTTGTCTAGTGGATTTTGCACAGCGCTTGTCTTTTGGCAGGCTGCTGAGCCATCTACATTACTTCAACAAAGTAAACATCTATTAGATAGTTTGAGCGCTGATGTCCTAAGTGACTTTAGAAACATAGACCAGCATACCCCATTTATATCATTACAACCTGTTAATTACAGTCATGCCAAAGTCCTACTTATAAGCAGTCTTCAAGTAACCATGAGCCAGTGATAGAGGGAGGGAGCGAAAGAACAAAACAAAGAGATTGTGCATCATGGCTAAGTGACTTTTTTTATATTTGTGCAGTGTTATGGCCAATGTGGGCTAAATACACTCGGCTGATGTGTTGTCTGTATGGGTGGGGCACAATGCACTAGAGGGAATTCAACCTGCATATATCACTGATAGAACTGTGTTTCTGTATGATTAGAATTTAGACTGGTCTCTTCCGATCCGCGTAGTTTCTGTCTATCTTTCTCCGCCCTGCTTGTTCCCATCACCACATACTGTATGTGGATTTTGCTGGATATTTTAACACCATGAACTTAACCCTTCGTAAACTCCTTTACTATCACTTTCTGTTCATCCTTGTGTTTTATAATAAACTCTATTTCTTTCCAGTAGCTTAACATGTTACCCTCAGTGTGAAGATCAAGGACTCCTGATCTTTTTTTTCCCAATAATGCATCTTAGCTATAGTACAAGTATAAGAAGTCACACAACACCAGGTTATAGTCCAACAGCTTTATTTGAAATCACAAGCTTTCAGAGCGCTGCTCCTTCGTCAGGTGAAGTGGAGAAATGCATAAAGACACAGCTTATATAGTCAGAGAATAATGTAATCTTTCCAACTGCCATTTATCACACCTCGGCAGAGAGATAATCACAGCAATCAAAGGTGTGAATGGTGTCCAAACAGGTCAGTCAGGAAAACATTACATCAAAGAACAATGAGGTGGGGTCACAAGGGGTCAAATGTTGCAGATGCTGGGGTCTGTATGAAAAACAAAAAGACAGACAAAAAACATTTTTTTTGCTGGAAATCACAGCAGGTCCGGCCACATCTGTGTAGAGAGAACAAGCCAACGACGACTCGAGTCTGGATGACCCTACGTCAGGTGGGGTTACATGTAGCGTGTTCTCCACACCATAGTACAAGTAGCATGATATTGCTACCCCTATTTTACTCAAGCACAATGTAAGAATTATGTCACATGGCCATATGTGGAAGAAGCAGTTACTATATTGGATAATCTCTTTGATTTACCAAATATATACAGTGCACCAGGAAACAGGAAACAAACCCACAATACCAGACTAGTAAAGGCAACTCAACACACAAGTGATTCTGATAAGTTAAGGGCGCGGTGGTCAGGAATGCATTATTTGCAGAATTAATGGATAGTTTCTTTCAAAATAAAGCATTTGCAATTATATACTTGTACCAAAACATTTCAAAGTGCTTCACAAATGAATTATTTTTGAAATACAATGGTTATCATTATGTTGGCAAATACACAGCAATTCTATAGCAGCAACATCGCACACAGCTGTGAGATGAATAACCAGTTTAAACTAATTTTGGTGGTTTTGTTTGAGGCAGGAATGTTGGTCAGCGCATGGGAAAAATGGCCTGCTCTTCCTTGAATAGTGCAGTGGGATCTTTTAACGTTCGCTTAAATCACCAGAACAGGAAAACTTTAACATCTGATTTGAGAAACACTCCGATAATGCAGCACTCACTCAGTCTATATAATGCACTCAGATCCTGGTGTCGATCTTTAACCCAAAATCTTAGGACCCAGAGATGAGAGCACCACCAATTCAGTCAAGCTGACACACAAGTAAGAAAGCAACAATAACTCATATTAGAGTTACCCAGGTCTTTCTGAATTGGGAGTAAAATGAAGGTGTTTTGATGCTTTCTGTTGTGTATTCTAGTTATACATTGTGAGAAATAAAATCCCCAAAATAAAATACGAGTTTTTTTCTTTAATTTCATTATAATTGGACTTCTGCATGTCTAAGTGGCATTTTGTTAGCACATTATATCATATGGCCAGCTTCTCACCTCTCTCCAGATGTGACTTGTGGCCATCTTGCAGGTTCCCTCACGAGGGCCCAAAAGATTTCTTCTCTTTCTATCTTCTACCAAAAGAAGTCAGAATAGTAAATGTTCTGCCATGTAAAGTCATGCCTTCAGGTCCTGAATCACTGTCAGGTTTTCCTCCTTTACCTATGCCTTTATTGTGGAAACGTGCCTGCCACAAAATTATAGTTTTAAAAAAATCAACAAAAGCTTGCATTTACATAGCGCTTTTAACATAGGGAAACATCCCAAAACGCTTCACAGGAGCTTAAGAAGACAAAAGTTGACACCAAGCCGAAGGAGGAGATATTAGGACAGGTGACTAAAAGCTTGGTCAAAGAGGTAAGTTTTAAGGAGGGTTTAATGGAGGGGCGAAAGGAGTGGGTGATGCACAGGAGTCCAGAGTTGAGTGCTTGGAGGGTTGTAGGGCTCCAGGTGATTATAGAGATAGAATGGGACGTGGCCATGGTCGGTATGCTCCAATAACAAAGATCTGGCAGTGAGTTTAAGGCTGTAAAGAAAATGAGCTTTTCTTTCAGTATAATGGATAGATTTGACAGAATTCACAATATGTAAGATTCCCTGATGGCTCATTGATTAAATGGTATTTTCGAACCACACAGACCAGGCTCACACAATCTCTAGTCCATGTTGCCTTAACTGATCTCAGCTAGATCAGCGATGGGGGTCACTATCATTGGTCTCAGTGTCATTGGGCTAGAAAGAGGTGGTGGGGGGGGGCGGTGCGGGGAGTTCAGCCAGAGTTCCTGCTCCAGTAATTCCTGGTAGAAGATGTGCATATAGATGTTGGGTAAAGATTGTATTGGGCTCGAGTATGATGTCCCCCTCCAAGATCAAACAACCTGCCAACATTCACCATCTCAGTTCATACATGAAGAATTATCACTTGGATGAGATACTGCAGGGGTCCTGGCATCCAACAAACTGTACCCCACCATCAGTGTCTTCAGGAGAAAAGAAGACAAAATCGAGCAGAGATGTGTGAGGGAGAAAATATATGAGTGCCAGGACCCTGAGACATGCAGCGGGCATTTTCTTGAGATTCTCTCTATAGGCTGTTGTAAATTCAGCAGAAACCCTGTTTACTCGGTTTATCTGGGATTTCTGTCGAAGTTACAGCAGCTGGAAGGCGAACCCCCCAAGGAAGTTCTGTCTTAAATTGATGGAGCAAATTTTCTAGTTTGAGGGTTGCATTTGGAGCAGGTTCACTTTTAGAGGAAAATAATTCATTGAGCATTTTCACTGCTGGAAAAATAAGATATCTAACCAGCAGTCAGTTGTAATTGTTCCAAATTACAGCCTTATATATCAGAAGTAAGCCACCTGACTGATTTAAATTACTTTTTTCCATTCCACACAGGCAGTAAACAGCAGTGAGACAAGACAAACAATGGACACCCATATTTTCAACAATGGCTGTAAACCTATATGTAGAACTGTTTACAAAACTGCAAAGTTTATTTTTAAACACAAAAAATCCTACCAGTGAGCATAGACAGTTGGCAACACAGTAAATAATGGCTGGAAAGTGAATAAGGTGTGAAAAGCCTACCTGTGGTATATCACTGAGTAAAAATTGCTTTTAATAACAGGACACCAGGAGAAGAGCCCAGGTTCAGTCTCTGATGCGTGCGGAGTTACGCAGTAGTGGAGTTGCTACAATTTATCTCTGTTTGCACTGGATTTCCTCTCCTGATCACTATTTACTGCTTTCTGCTGGAAAGTACCTGCGTGCAGATACCAGGTGAGAACAGGATCGCTTTAGTTATAATGCCGTCCTTGGTAGAATAAAGAAAGACTTGCATTTATATAGTGCCTTTCACAACCTCAGGACATCTTAAAGCACCTTGCAGCCAATGAAGTACTTTTTTTTTAAAGTATCGTCACTGTTGTAATGTAGGAAACGCAGCAGCCAAATTGTGCACAGCAAGCTTCCACAAACAGCAATGTGATAATGACCAGATACTCTGTTTTTGTTTATGTTGATTGAGGGATAAATATTGGCTAGGACACTGGGGATACCTCCCCTGCTCTTCTTCAAAATAGTGCCAAGGGATCTGGTTTAACATCTCATCCGAAAGACAGCACCTCTGACAGTGCAGCGCTCCCTCAGTACTGCACTGAGAGTGTCAGCCTAGGTTTTTGTGCTCAGGTCTCTGAAGTGGGACTTGAGCCTACGACCTTCTGACTCAGAGGGTTATCACGGCTGACAGTATTAAAGAGCAGCTGGCACCGAAAGAACCATACACCAACCAGAGTCAGCAACTGTAGGGGAGGAGAGGAGAAAATTGGTGATGGTTGGTTGGGAGGTTGGGGGGGGAGGAAGGAAACAGGCTTGAACGTGACATAAGGACTTTATTCTAATCCAGCAGTTGTGGGTGGATCTCATTCAGTTTCAATGGGACTGGTAACTTAAGGCAGCTGTGTGCTATCAGAATCCAGTCCCAGATCTTTGATTACGCCCTAAAAGCACTCTTCCTTCTCAGTTCAATGGAGCTCCAGGTAACATTCAATATTGCTTTCATAATGGCATCAGATGAGTAGAGTACTAGACTTTACTCAGCAAATGTTTAATCAATTTTCTAATAATATTTAATACATCAGCTTTTGTAGGGAAGTGAAGTAAGTTTAGATTCTGGATACCTAATCTACATTGGGTATTGTTGGACAATCTGGTTCTTACATAGAAACATAGAAGATAGGAGCAGGAGTAGGCCATTCGGCCCTTCGAGCCTGCTCCGCCATTCAATGAGATCATGGCTAATCATCCAAATTCAGTACCCTGTCCCTGCCTTCTCCCCATATCCCTTGATCCCTTTAGCCTTAAGAAATATATCCAACTCCTTCTTGAATATATTTAATGAACTGGCCTCCACCGCCCTCTGTGGCAGAGAATTCCACAGGTTCACCACTCTCTGGGTGAAGAAATTCCTCCTCATTTCAGTCCTAAATGTCCTACCCCTTATCCTTAGACTATGACCCCTGGTTCTGGAGTCCCCGACCATCGGGAACATCCTTCCAGTATCTAGTCTGTCCAGGCCTGACAGAATTTTATAGGTTTCGATGAGATCCCCTCTCAATCTTCTAAACTCCAGTGAGTATAAGCCCAATCGACACAATCTCTCCTCATACGTCATTCCTGCCATCCCAGGTATCAGCCTGGTGAATCTTCGCTGCACTCCTTCCATGGCAAGAACATCCTTCCTCAGATAAGGCAACCAAAACTGCACACAATACTCAAGGTGCGGTCTCACCAAGGCCCTGTACAACTGTAGCAAGACATCCTTGTTCCTGTACTCAAACCCTCTCGCTACGAAGGCCAACATACCATTTGCCTTCTTAACCACCTGCTGCACCTGCATGCTTACCTTCAGCGACTGGTGCACAAGAACACCCAGGTCTCTTTGCACTTCCCCTTCTCCCAATCTATTGCCATTCAAATAATAATCTGCCTTCCTGTTTTTGCCACCAAAGTGGATAACCTCACATTTATCCACATTATAGTGCATTTGTCATGTTTCTGCCCAATCACCTAACCTGTCCAAATCATATTGGAGTTTCATGACATCCTCCTCACAGCATACCCTCCCACCCAGCTTTGTGTCGTCTGCAAATTTGGAGATATTCCATCCAATTCCCTCGTCCAGATCATTAATATATATTGTGAACAGCTGGGGTCCTAGGACCGATCCTTGCGGTACCCCACTAGTCACTGCCTGCCACTCGGAAAATGACCCGTTTATTCCAACTCTTTGCTTTCTGTCCGCCAACCAGTTCTCTATCCAAGTCAATACCTTGCCCCCAATCCCATGTGCCTTAATTTTGCACGCTAATCTCTTATGCGGGACCTTATCGAAGGCCTTCTGAAAGTCCAAAAACACCATATCAACTGGTTCTCCCTCATCTATTTTACCAGTTACATCCTCAAAAAATTCCAGTAGATTAGTCAAGCATGATTTACCTTTTGTAAATCCAAGTTGACTTTGTCCGATCCTGTCACTGCTTTCCAAGTGCTCTGCTATTACATCTTTTATAATGGACTCTAGCATTTTCCCCACTACCGATGTCAGGCTTACTGGTCTATAATTCCCCGCTTTTTCTCTGCCACCTTTTTTGAATAGTGGGGTAACATTAGCTACCCTCCAATCCATGGGTACTGTTCCAGAGTCTATTCAGTTCTGGAAGATGACCAGCAATGCATCTACTATTTCTAGGGCCACTTCCTTAAGTACCCTAGGATTTAGATTATCAGGCCCTGGGGATTTATTGGCCTTCAGTCCCATCAATTTTCCTAACACCATTTCCCTACAAATACTGATTTCTTTCAGTTCCACCCTTTCATCAGACCCTATGTTCCCCGGTATTTCTGGGAGGTTATTTGTGTCCTCCTTTGTGAAGACAGAACCAAAATATGTATTTAGTTGGTCTGCCATTTCTTTGTTCCCCATTATAAATTCCCCCGATTCTGACTGCAAGGGACCTACGCTTGACTTCACCAATCTTTTTCTCTTCACATATCTATAAAAGCTTTTACAGTCGATTTTTATGTTCCCTGCAAGCTTACCCTCATATTCTATTTCCCTTTCTTAATTAATCCCTTTGTCCTCCTTTGTTGAATCCTAAACTGCTCCCAATCCTCAGGATTATTGCTTTTTCTGGCCAATTTGTATGTCCTCTCCTTGGATCTTATGCTATCCCTAATTTCCCTTGTTAGCCATGGTTGAGTTACCTTTTTTGTTTTATTTTTATGCCAAACTGGGATGAACAACTTCTGTAGTTCATCCATTCGGTCTTTGAATGTTTGCCATTGCCTATCCACCGTCAACCCTTTGAGTGCCATTCCCCAATCAATCCTACCCAACTTGCTCCTCAGACCATTGTAGTTTCCTTTATTTAAATTGAGGACCCTAGTTTCTGAGTCAACTACTTCATTCTCCATCTTAATGAAGAATTTGATCATATTATGATCGCTCCAACCCAAGGGGCCTCGTACAACAAGATTGCTAATTAATCCTTTCTCGTTACATAATACCCAGTCTAAGATGGCCTGATCTCTGGTTGGTTCCTCGACATATTGGTCCAGGAAACCATCCCGTAAACACTCCAGGAATTCCTCCTCCACAGTATTGTTAGTAATTTGGTTAGCCCAATCTATATGTAGATTAAAGTCACCCATGATGACTGCTGTGCCCTTATTGCACGCTTCTTTAATTTCCCTTTTAATGCCATCCCCAACCTCCGCCTTACTGTTTGGAGGTCTATATACCACTCCCACTAATGTTTTTTTCCCCTTAGTATTTCTCAATTCTACCCATACAGATTCCACATCATCAGAGCTAATATCCTTCATTACAATTGTGTTAATCCCTTCTTTAACCAGTAATGCTACCCCTCCTCCCTTTCCTTTTTGCCTATCTTTCCTGAATATCGAATACCCCTGGATGTTGAGTTCCCAGTCTTGGCCATCCTTGAGCCACGTTTCCATAATCCCAACCAAATCATATTCGTTTACCTCTATTTGCGCAGCCAATTCATCCACCTTATTACAAATGGTCCTCGCATTAAGACACAAAGCCTTCAGGCTTGTTTTTTTAACGCTCTTAGACCTATTCGAATTATTATTTACTGTGGCCACGTTTGATTTAAACCGTTGATTTCTCTGACTGCCACTTTTGTTTTTCTCCTTCCTATCTTTTGCTTTTATCCTTGTTTCCCTTTCCTCTGTCTCCCTGCTCAGGTTCCCAACCCCCTTCCATTTTAGTTTATACCCTCCCCCACAGCACTAGCAAACACTCCCCCTAGGACATCGGTTCCAGCCCTGCCCAGGTGCAGACCGTCCGGTTTGAACTGGTCCCACTTCCCCCAGAACCGGTTCCAATGTCCCAGGAACTTGAATCCCTCCCCCTGGCACCATTCCTCTAGCCACGTATTCATCTGAAGTATCCTTCTATTTCTACTCTGACTAGCACGTGGCACTGGTAGCAATCCTGAGATTACTACCTTTGAGGTCCTGTTTTTTAATTTACCTCCTAACTCCCTATATTCCGCTTTTAGGACCTCATCCCGCTTTTTACCTATATCGTTGGTGCCTATATGCACCACGACAACTGGCTGTTCACCCTCCCCTTCCAAGATGTTCTGCAGCCGCTCGGAGACATCTTTGACCCTTGCACCAGGGAGGCAACACACCATCCTGGAGTCTCGTTTGCGGCCGCAGAAACGCCTATCTATTCCCCTTACAATTGAATCCCCTATTACTATAGCTCTACCACTCTTTTTCCTCCCATTCTGTGCAGCAGAGCCACCCCTGGTGCCAGGAAGTTGGCTGCTGCTGCCTTCTTCTGATAAGCCATCCCCCCCAACAGGACTCAAAGTGGTGTATCTGTTGGAGAGGGGGATGGCCACAGGGGACCCCTGCACTACCTGCCTGCGCCTAGTCCTCTGCCTGTTGGTCACCCGTTCCCTCTCTTCCTGTCCAACCTCTACCTGTGGTGTGTCCAACTCCCTAAATGTGCTATTCACGATGTCCCGAGCATCGTGAATGCTCCAGTATGCGTCCAATCGCAGCTCCAGTGCCGCAATGCGGTCTGTCAGTAGCTGCAGCTGGGTGCACTTCCTGCACACGTAGTTGTCAGGGACACAGGAAGTGTCCCTGAGTTCCCACATATCGCAGGAGGAGCAGACCACAGGGCCGGGCTGTCCTGCCATGACTTACCCTTTAATTAATTGAGTTTAAATTAAATCAATCAATCCCACTAATTACACTACAGTTAAATAGTTTACCAACAGTCCCCGCTACACCAGAGAGACCTTAGAAAGTATAAACCAGAGTTAAAGTTTAAAAAAAGAGAGAAATACTCACCAACCAATCACTTACCTGCTTCCTGCTGACGTCACACTTTGATTACTTTTTACCTCTGTCCCCCGCTGCTGAATTGGTCGGGCCTCGCTCCACACACAGGCTCGCTGCCGGTTTTATGCATGTTGTCCACTTGTATTTCAGTGAAGTGGCTCAGTTTACATTGAAGTATCTAAGTGTAGCACCGAGGTCCAGACGCTCCGCTCATTGGTGCTTACATGCACTACTGAAACTTCACATTCACCGCAGCTCGTTCGTTGCTTTTGGAAGGAAAACTTCCTCTTCACACTCAGTATTGCAATGCCAGTAATAAGGGCTGCTAGGAAGTAGAGTCAGAGGGAATCCTTATTTCAGCTATCCTGCTTCTTTTCTTGCTAATTGTTTCCCCATCTCCTGTCCTGAAGATGTTGATTTCTGCCACAGTTGCCAGATTGTCTCCCAACATCTTGCCCAAGAGACCATTACTTCATGTGTAAGCCAAGACAGCAGGCTATTTGACCAGTGTGGTATCATAGCTATGCCCGACCCTCCCTTCACCCAAGGTTTACGTACGTGCACTTCCCAGCAGGGATAGCAATCACAAGTAGAAACAAACTGATTTTTCCACTCCCAAACCTGAGGCCAGTTGTAACATCCCCGACTGACGGCCTGGCTGAGATCAACCAACTCAGCACAGACCGGTTTCAAGCTGCTTTTACCAACTGAGGCATTTAGGGACCTTTCCACATGGTTAAATCAGTGATTGTATGTAGGCTTTATCCAGTCGTCCTTGGAGGCAGCATTCCCCGTGTCTTCTATTCAAACAGCTGCTGGGCGACAATTTCTGTAACTCCTGATTGCAAGTAGGAATTACCAAAAAAATTGCATAACTGCCTGGACTGTGTAATGTCTAATTAAAGAGATCTTAAATTCTTCACAGAAGAAGTGTCACCACAGCCAATGCATTACCTGGAAGCAAAACAGTGGGAAATGAGATACTTTGTTATTTGTTTTGGAAAGAAGGATCATAAGCCTACACTTTGCAAGGCAAATAGAACCTACTGCATTAGCTGATTTAACCCAATGGCTTAAATTATATCATCATATTTGTTGAAAAGGAGATTTTTTTTTATTCGTTTATGGGATCTGGGCGTCGCTGGCAAGGCCAGCATTTATTGCCCATCCCTAATTGCCCTTGAGAAGGTGGTGGAGAGCCGCCTTCTTGAACCGCTGCAGTCCATTTGGTGAAGGTACTCCCACAGTGCTGTTAGAGAGGGAGCTTCAGAATTTTAACCCAGCGACGATGAAGGATCGGCGATATACTTCTAAGCTAGAATGGTGTATAACTTGGAGGGGAACTTGGAGGTGGTGGTGTTCCCATGCGCCTGCTGCCCTTGTCCTTCTAGGTGGAAGAGGTTGCGGGTTTGGGAGGTGCTGCTGAAGAAGCCTTGGCGAGTTGCTGCAGTGCATCTTGTAGATGGTACACAGCCACGGTACGCCGGTGGTGGAGAGGGTGAATGTTTAAGGTGATGGATGGAGTGCCAATCAAGCGGGCTGCTTTGTCCTGAATGATGTCGAGTTTCTTGAGTGTTGTTGGAGCTGCACTCATCCAGGCAAGTGGAGAATATTCCATTACACTCCTTACTTGTGCCTTGTAGATGGTGGAAAGGCTTTGAGGATTCAGGAGGTGAGACACTCGCCGCAGAATACCTAGCCTCTGACCTGCTCTTGTTGCCACAGTATTTATGTGGCTGGTCCAGTTAAGTTTCTTGGCAATGGTGACCCCCAGGATGTTGATGGTGGGGGATTTGGCGATGGTAATGCCATTGAATGTCAAGGGGAGGTGGTTAGACTCTCACTTGTTGGAGATAGTCATTGCCTGGCACTTCTGTGGCGTGAATGTTACCTGCCACTTATCAGCCCAAGCCTGAACGTTGTCCAGGTCTCGTTGCATGCGGGCATGGACTGCTTCATTATCTGAGGGGTTGTGAATGGCGCTGAACACTGTTCAGTCATCAGCGAACATCCCCATTTCTGACCTTATGTTGGAGGGAAGGTCATTGATGAAGCAGCTGAAGATGGTTGGGCCTAGGACACTGCCCTGAGGAACTCCTGCAGCGATGTCCTGGGGCTCCAACCACCACAACCATCTTCCTTCATGCTAGGTATGATTCCAGCCAGTGGAGAGTTTTCCCCCCAATTCCCATTGACTTCAGTTTTACTAGGGCTCCTTGATACCACACTCGGTCAAATGCTGCCTTGATGTCAAGGGCTGTCACTCTCACCTCACCTCTGGAATTCAGCTCCTTTCTCCATGTTTGGACCAAGGCTGTAATGAGGTCGGGAGAAGTGTGGTCTTGGCAGAACCCAAACTGGGCATCAGTGAGCAGGTTTTTGGTGAGTAAGTGCCGCTTGATAGCACTGTCGATGACACCTTCCATCACTTTGCTGATGATTGAGAGTAGACTGATGGGGCGGTAATTGGCCGGGTTGGATTTGTCCTGCTTTTTGTGGACAGGACATACCTGGGCAGTTTTCCACATTGTCGGATAGATGCCAGTGTTGTAGCTGTACTGGAACAGCTTGGCTAGAGGCACGGCTAGTTCTGGAGCACGGCTAGTTCTGGAGCACAAGTCTTCAGCACGACAGCCGATACGGCCCATAGCTTTTGCTGCATCCAGTGTGCTGAGCCGTTTCTTGATATCACGTGGAGTGAATCGAATTGGCTGAAGACTGGCTTCTGTGATGGTGGGGACCTCAGGAGTAGGCCGATATGGATCATCCACTCTGCACTTCTGGCTGAAGATGGTTGCAATGGTTTCAGCCTTGTCTTTTTCACTCATGTGCTGGGCTCCACCATCATTGAGGATGGGGATATTCATGGAGCCTCCTCCTCCCATTAGTTGTTGAATGGTCCACCACCACTCACGAGTGGATGTGACAGGACTGCAGAGCTTTGATCTGATCCGTTGATTGTGGGATCGCTTAGCCCTGTCTATCATATGCTAATCTCGCTTTTTAGCATGCATGTAGTCCTGTGTTGCAGCTTCCCCAGGTTGGCACCTCATTTTTAGGTACGCCTGGTGCTGCTCCTGGCATGCTCTTCTACACTCCTTATTGAGCCAGGGTTGGTCCCCTGGCTTGATGGTAATGGTAGAGTGAGGGATATGCCAGGCCATGAGGTTACAGATTGTAGTGGAATACAATCCTGCTGCTGCTGATGACCCACAGCACCTCATGCATGCCCAGTTTTGAGCCGCTAGATCTGTTCTGAATCTATCCCATTTAACATGGTGGTAGTGCCACACAACACGATGGAGGGTGTCCTCAGTGTGAAGACGGGACTTCATCTCCACAATGACTGTGCGGTGGTCACTGCTACCAATACTGTCATGGACAGATGCATCTGCGACAGGTAGATTGGTCAAGTAGATTTTTCCTTTGTGTTTTTTCTCTCACCACCTGTCGCAGGCCCAGACTGGCAGCTGTGTCCTTCAGGCCTCGGCCAGCTCGGTGCTACCAAGCCACTCTTGGTGATGGACATTGAAGTCCCCCATCCAGAGTACATTCTGTGCCCTTGCCCTTTCAGTGCTTCTTCCAAGTAGTGTTCAACATGGAGGAGTACTGATTCATCAGCTGAGGGAGGGCGGTAGGTGGTAATCAGCGGGAGGTTGTAATCAGCGGGAGGTTTTCTTGCCTATGCTTGAGACTTCATGAGGTCTGGAATCAATGTTGAGGACTCCCAGGGCCACTCCTTCCTGACTGTATATCACTGTGCCACCACCAGTGGGACAGGACATACCCAGGGATGGTGATGGAGGAGTTTGAGACGTATGATTCTGTGAGTATGACTATGTCAGGCTGTTGACTAGTCTGTGGGATAGCTCTCCCACTTTTGGCACATGTCCCCAGATGCTGAGGAGGACTTTGCAGGATTGACTGGGTTGGGTGTGCTATTGCCATGTCCGTAGCCGGTGCCAAGTTCGATGCCAGGTGGTCCGTCCGGTTTCATTCTTATTATGTTTCGTAGTGGTTAGTTACATCTGAGTGACTTGCTAGGCCATTCAGAGGGCAGTTAAGAGTCAACCACATTGCTGTGGGTCTGGAGTCACATATAGGCCAGACCCAGAAAGGGTGGCAGATTTCCTTCCCTCAAGGACATTAGTGAACTAGATGGGTTTCTACAACAATCCAGTAGTTTCATGGTCACCATTACTGATACTAGCTTTTTATTCCAGATTTATTTAATTAACTGAATTTAAATTCCCCAGCTGCCGTGGTGGGATTTGATCTCGTGTCTCTGGATCATTAGCCCAGGCCTCTGGATTACTAGCCCAGTGACATTACCACTAGACTACCATTCCCATAATGTTCCCCAAAGGCCTGCTATGTTTTCTTGTTTTACCTTCACATGTTAAGGTATTGCCTTGTGTTGGCATGTTGAGCAACCCAACCATATTTTGCTGTGGCCATTGTTGTGCTACTTTGAGTAGACCGTTATGGACAATTTTACAAAACCACGTTTCTGTTGGGGAGCCTCACCCACCGCAGCACATAATCAGGAAATCAAAGATATTACTCTGCACCAATCGGGGAATGTTTAATGCTGGATACCAGAAAAAGAAAGTTCTTCAGCACTAGTATTTCACCTTGGTGAGCACATTCTTTGGGGGGGAAGAGGGAGGGTATAGGATAGAAAAACACAGAGGACTTTGTCCTCCACAGATATCTCCCAGACTGGGGAACCATTTAAAATAACTTTATTTTACATAGTGCTTTCTTACATCACTCAGGACATCCCAAAGCACAGCAGGAAATACTCACTTTTGCTTGTGTACAGCTCCCACAGCATCCAGTTGCCCTTCAATTCCACGTCCAAGTGTTGGCAGAATATGCACTGTTGTGAAATCATAGTCAAGCCTGACCATTTCTGCATTTAAAACCCACTCACTTTCATTTTCCGGAAGGTGGGGAGATGGGGGTCACTGGATAGGAATCAGGGAGCAGGAACCCTGGCAGTCTTCCATTCTGCCAGCGCAATTCACACTTCATCTAGAGCCATCCTTTGTTTCTTAACCTGTCCCATTACCATCTCCTTTTGCCTTGAATATCTCTTAATGTCTTTCAATGTCTCTTAATCTCTCCTGCCTTCCAGCCTATCACAGGCCTTCCCTTTTGTTCTTTCATCCCCTCCCCCATTTCCCAGCCCCTACACTTGTTTAAAAATCTGTTCCATTTCCTGCTTTTTTCCAGTTCTGACGAAAGGTCATCGACCTGAAACGTTAACTCTGTTTCTCTCTTCACAGATGCTGCCTGACCTGCTGAGTGTCTCCAGCATTTTCTGTTTTTATTTCAGATTTCCAGCATCTGCAGTATTTTCTTTTTGTAACCCTGGCTATTTGTTCCTTTTCCTACCTCATGGCCTAAAGCATCCCAATTGAACTCAACTAATTCAGCACACACTGGGGATCAAACCAGAGACCTTCCCTGTCTATACAGTATGGGTCAGTACTAATGAGTGGTGCATTTTCCAATTAAATTACCAGATTTCCTTTTTTCTACTGCTAGTTGCACTAACATATCCTTTGCCTAGCTAATGACACCTCTTTTCCCTGGTCTCTCATTTGCACAGCAGCAGCATTGATTGGACTCTCAACATTAACAAGCAGCAGTTGAGGCAAATCGCATAGATGCATTTAAAGGGAAGCTAGAAAAACACATGAGGGAGAAAGGAATAGAAGGATATGTTGACGGGGTTAGATGATGTAGGGTGGGAAGAGGCTCATGTGGAGCATAAACACTGGCATAGACCAGTTGGGCTGAATGGCCTGTTTCTGTGCTGTACATTCTATGTAATTATATGCAAGTGTGAAGTGATATATTTTGTTAAGAAGAATAAGGAGAGGCAACTAAATGTCACAATTTTAGAGGAGGTGCAGGAACAGAGAGACCTGGGGGTGTACGTACACAAATCTTTGAATGTGGCAGGACAAGTTGAGAAGGCTGTTACAAAAGGGATCCTTGGCTTTATTGAGAGGAATAGAGTACAAAAGCAAGGAAGTTATGCTAAACGTTTTTAAACACTGGTTAGGCCTCAGCTGGAGAAGTGTGTTCAATTCTGGACACCACACTTAGGAAGGATGTCAAGGCCTTGGAAAGGGTGCAGAGGAGATTTACTAGAATAGTACTGTACCAGGGATGAGGGACTTCAGTTATCTGGAGAAGCTGGGGTTGTTCTCCTTCGAGCAGAGAAGGTTAAGAGGAGATTTGATAGAGGTGTTCAAAATCATTAATGGTTTTGATAGAGTAAATAAGGAGAAACTGTTTCCAGTTGCAGAAGGGTTGGTAACCAGAGGACACAGATTTAAGGTGATTGGCAAAAGAACCAGAGGCGACCTGAGGAAACATTTTTTTACACAAGGAGTGATTGTGATCTGGAATGCCTGAAAGAATGGTGGAAGCAGATTCAATAGTAACAGTCAAAAGAGAATTGGATAAATACTTGAAGGGAAAATTGATTAAGGGATTGATTATGAGGGGGAAAATAGAGTATGAGAGTAAACTTGCAAGGAACATAAAAGCGGATTGTAAAAACTTTTACATGTAAAAAGAAAAAGATCAGTGAAGACAAATGTAGGTCCCTTACAGTCAGAAACGGGAGAATTTATAATGGGGAACAAGGAAATTGCAGAGCAATTAAACAAATACTTTGGTTCTGTCTTCACGGAAGAGGACACAAATAACTTCCCAGAAATGCTAGGGAACCAAGGGTCTAGTGAGAAGGAGGAATTAAAAGAAATTAGTATTAGTAAAAAAATAGTGCTGGAGAAATTAATGGGACTGAAAACCGATAAATCCCCAGGGCCTGATAATCTGCATCCCAGAGTACTAAAAGAGGTAGCCATAGAAATAGTGGATGCATTGGTTGTCATCTTCCAAAATTCTATAGATTATGGAACAGTTCCTGCAGATTGGAGGGTGGCAAATGTAACCCCACTATTTAAAAAAGGAGGGAGAGAGAAAACAAGAAACTACAGACCGGTTAGCCTAACATCAGTAGTAGGGAAAATGCTAGAGTCTATTATAAAGGATGTGATAACAGGACACTTGGAAAATATCAACAGGATTAGACAAAGTCAACATGGATTTATGAAAGGGAAATCATGTTTGACAAACCTACTGGAGTTTTTTGAGGATGTAACTGGTAGACTAGATAAGGGAGAACCAGTGGATGTGGTGTATTTGGATTTTCAGATGGCCTTTGATAAAAGTCCCACACAAGAGGTTAGTGTGCAAAATTAAAGCACATGGGATTGGGGGTAATATACTGGCATGGATTGAAAGTTGGTTAACAGACAGGAAACAGAGAGTAGGAATAAATGAGTCTTTTTCGGGGTGGCAGGCGGTGACTAGTGGGGTACCGCAGGGATCAGTGCTTGGGCCCTAGCTATTTACAATATATATCAATGATTTGGATGAGGGAACCAAATGTAATATTTCCAAGTTTGCTGATGACACGAAACTAGGTGGGATTGTGAATTGTGAGGAGGATGCAAAGAGACTTCAAGGCGATTTAGACAAGTTGAGTGAGTGGGCAAATACATGGCAGATGCAGTATAACGTGAATAAATGTGAAGTTATCCACTTCGGTAGGAAAAACAGAAAGGCAGAGTATTATTTAAATTGTGATGGATTGGGAAATGTTGATGTACAGAGGGACCTGGGTGTCCTTGTACATAGGCCACTGAAAGCAAACATGCAGGTGCAGCAAGCAGTTAGGAAGGCAAATGGTATGTTGGCCTTCATTGCAAGAGGATGTGTGTACAGGAGCAAGGATGTCTTACTACAGTTATACAGGGCCTTGGTGAGACCACACCTGGAGTACTGTGTGCAGTTTTGGCCTCCTTACCCAAGAAAGAATATACTTGCCATAGAGGGAATGCAGTGAAGGTTCACCAGACTGATTCCTGGGATGGCAGGACTGTCGTATGAGGAGAGATTGGGTCGACTAGGCCTGTATTCACTAGAGTTTAGAAGAATAAGAGGGGATCTCATTGAAACATATAAAATTCTGACAAGACTAGACAGACTAGATGTTTCCCCTGGCTGGGGGGGGTCTAGAACAAGGGGTCAGTCTCAGGATACGGGGTAGGACGTTTAGGACTGAGATGAGGAGAAATTTCTTCACTCAGAGGGTGGGGAACCTGTGGAATTCTCTACCACAGAAGTCTGTGGAGGCCAAGTCACTGAATATATTTAAGGAGATAGATGGATTTCTAGACACAAAAGGCACCAAGGGGTATGGGGGGGGGGGGGGGGGGCGGGAATATGGTATTGAGATAGAGGATCAGCCATGATTATATTGAATGGTGGAGCAGGCTCGAAGGGCCGACTCCTGCTCCTATGTTTCTATGTTACAGGGCTATGGGGAGCGAGATTATTTGGATAGCTCTACCAAAGTGCCGGCACAGGCACGATGGGCCAAATGGCCTCCTTCTGTGCTGTATCATTCCACCAACAGAGCCACAATATCCATTTCAACTGCCCAAATTAAAAATGGCAGCCCTGTCAGCAAAGCACTACTTGGCTTGTAGATGTGTAGACAATAAACTAAAAAGAATGTACTGCCAATGCCACATTAAGATTCTTTACTTAGTATGTGAAAGATTTTAAGATTTTTTGCAGTTTGTAGTATACAGATGGTTGTTTCCACAAAGCCAGAAAATTTTGGTCACTTTGTAATTAAACCCCAAAATGCAGTCACTAAAGATTGGTAGTAGAAGCTCCTCAATGGCTCATTGCCTGATGTGTTACATAATTGAAAACCTCCAGGGTCAGTCCTTGGTATGTTCTTAGTTAGCTGATCATCATCACAGCAACTGTAGGGGCACTACATTGGGCTCAGCAATCCTTGACTGAGGACACTCATAAGAGAGGGGGGGTGGGGGAGGCAGAAAGAGATCATGATTTCCATTCCTGATTGCTACTAGTGACCCTTGAAAGAACTTAAGCTGGAGATTCCTGGGGCAAGCTCCTGAGAATGGATCAAGGCGCAGTAGAACTTCATTTCCAGTATCTGCAGTACAGGAAACTCTCGTTTAACCAACACAATTCTCACTCCAAAAACTACAGTATACAGTTGTTTATAAGTTTTGTTTTACTGTTAAGTAATTAAAGAGTTATGGATTACCCTCAACTGGCATTACTGTACTTAAGCATCTTCCACCATCCATTTAACACAACATTCTGTAGGTGAGTACCCAATTATACTGCACATTTCTTGATTTTTTAATTTTTGTTTGTTAAAAATAGCCTCGGTAGATATACCTCTCCGTTATCCGGATTTTTTTTAAAAATCAACCGGCACCATCGGTGCCGGATAACAGAGTTTCCTGTACTTTGCTTTTGCAACTCCTACATTACAACAGTGACTACACTCCAAAAGTACTTCATTGGCTGTAAAGCGCTTTGAGACGTCCGGTGGTTGTGAACGGCGCTATATAAATGCAAGTCTTTCGTTCTTTCAGTAGAACTTCTGCCTGCCCTTTGATGTGTCTGACTCCATTTAAGTTCTGGAGTCAGGGTAATTTGCTTAATGAGGTGACGGTGCCATTTTCGTCACTTGTAGGGCCCCTGCCTCAGCAGGGCTATTCCTGCTGGACAGTGCAGTAGTGCCACTGTAGCCGCTGAAGAGGTTTGCAAACCCAACACCCAGAGCTGACCGTTACTTTTGCTGCTCTCCAAACAGCAGTTAAACCATTTGCAGAACGATGGATTGTCGCTGGGGCAGTGGCATTTCCCACTCTTGTAGGTCCCACATCCACCAGGGTCTGATTCTGGCACTCCATGTATGACTAAATCATGCAGGTTGTACTTGGCACTGGAGCCTACAGAGGTGGGACTAGCAGGGATTTTGGCAGATGGCGTTATCCCATCAATGCAGACTTATCCAGTGGCATCTACACAATGGTGATGGATGGGGAAGACACAAAAAGCACCTTCACCTACTTCTGGTGGAAATTGGGCATGCACATAAAAAGGGGTAGATTCCCAGCATAACTGGGCTATGCCTGAAATTTTTCCTCCACCCTTGATAACAGCGGTTTTGAACTGGCAGGGACAATTGTATTTGTACAGCGCCAATCACATCACCCCAAAATGCTTCACATGCATGGATTACTTTCTGAAGCGCAGTTAGACCGTTACTATTATGTCGGCAAATACAGCAGCCGTTGCGCAGTGATCCCACAGAGATGAATAACCAGCTGATCTGTTTTGCTGGTGTTTGTTCAGAGAACAATGTTGTCAGTGACATCAGGAGAACTCCCTGCTCCTCTACTAGTGCCACGGGATCATTTTTGTGCACCATAACCACTGTAACAGAGATAGGGCTTCAGATGTACTGTCCCATCCAAAGGATGGCACTTCTGACAATGCAATACAGCGCTCCTTTAGTACTGCACTTAAGTGTCGGTCTAGATTACGTGCTCAAGTTTTTGGAGTAAGACTTGGACCCACAACCTGCTAGGCTTAAGAGGCCAAGAGTGCCGAGTTAAAGCGACACTGGAAACTGCACATGGTTGGTCATGACGTCCCATGGTCAAATAGCTCAACACTGGCTGATGTGAAGGGCCCAGGGGAAGCAGATGGAGAACTGCTGCTGCCTGTGGAGCAGTTTCCCCAGCATGAATCAGCACCATCACCAGAGGGGGTGGGGGGAGGGAATAAAAGGAGAGAAAATGAGAGCTAATAATAAACTTGTAACTCCTAAGTTTATTTTAAGAGACCAGCTTATAGGGTCCACAAGCAGATATGTGATTCCGATATATAAAAAAAATCCACATCTTTTAATTAGGACATCATTGTTTATTCACTGTATACAAAATGCAGTCAACCATGCAAAATTTCAAACAGCAATCTTTCTGTAATGCTTTGTAGCTTACTGCATTTATCAGCACATGTACTAATATAACTGACCACCAGAATTTTATAAAATACAAGATCCATAAAATGACTGTAAAAAAGTAAAATACAAAGCTTCCAGTAATACCAACTGCTACATGGGTACTACACATACAGACTTGAAACACAGGGATACTGATAGTGAGGAACAGGATTCCTTTAGGCACATTTACTGGTAATTCCTGAATAAGAGGCTTCTTTTCGAAGCTGTGTCTATTTTGAGAAAATAATTAAAAACATTTTTCAAATTGCCAAACTTTGACAGACTACATACACAAAGATCCAGTTCATATATTGCACTAGTCTGCACTTTTTAAAAGTTTATTGTTCAATGTTGCTCCCAGCAAATTTATCTTTTTAAAAACTCATGGTCATCGCTTCTATGTTTTTTTTAAAAAATGACAAACTTCAAAAAAGGCCAATTAAAAATAAAATGCTCCTTCATTGAACATCCCTCGTCACAACTTCCTGCTTTTTCCTGATGGTTCTGGATGTAAATGTGATGCAGTGAGCCAATACAGACCAAGAAAATTCCAGCCCTGTTCTGAATTAAGTGATTTCAGACAGGGTGGTGGGGACACTACAGCCTAGGAGGTGGGGCGGGGAAAAAAAAAAACCCTCAGCTAGGATTCCTGCTCCTGACCATTATACGCTTTTGGATGTCAGGTGAGGACATTATTGCATTGACAGATGTTTGCTGCCCAGACACACTCAGAATATCCACTTGGGCCAAGTACCAAAAGACAGAGTGTAAAATTGTAGGCCAGCACAAGTTGTCACCTTCACGAGAGCGACAGAAAGGGGGAGAAAACTGAAAAGGGATGAAGCAAAAGGCATTTCCCATCACATAGCTAATGCTTGTCCTGTATTTTCTCACAATTATATATACAAAAATCTAAGAATAAAAAGGTTGCCAAAACAATACAAATTCAAAGAACACACGTCAAATACAATAACGGTCTATTTTAAAATGTGCAATATGTTCTGGAAACCAGAAGAGCATTCCTTACAATAAATGTGTCTACCATTAGGATTCCTCCCAAGAGACAGTATTGTTTCCATGGGCCTCAACCATGCAGGAGTCGTGCCTAACAACGTCCCCCTGCCCAGTCACTAAGAGCAATATCATAGAAGGCTGGAAAGTGGGAGGAGACAGCGAAACGTTCGGTCAAAAGTGACCTTCAGTTTAAAATGTTACGGATTTCACACATCACTGCAGCTGATTGAGAAGTTGAGTAATTTATCCCATCACATGTGGAAATGGAAATTTACACAACTTTGACCCATAAGAAAATGCCTACTTAGTCTGAAATCCTAATGATAGGATTCTTCACCTATGCTCTATTATTGGCTTCACTGTATTGGATACTTATTTTATTGCAAATTAATGGTGAGCTGCCCGCAGCCATGGATGAAGATTATAAAATACAAACTGGAATGTTACAATCCTCACATCCTTAAATACTAACATCTCAATGTATGGCATTCCTCACACCTCATTAGCAACACCTACAAATAAAATACAAAGTACATTACAAAACGGAAACTTCTTGGTTACCCACTTTTCAGTCACACCATGGAAAAAAAATGGTTTCCGCTCCAGTCAACTGCTCAGCTCCAAGACGCATCTTGGGTGGTGCAATCCAAGCAGGAAGCTTCTCCAATATCACTTAATGAACAACTAACAGTGGCCTGACCAAGCTGGATTATATGCCTAGCATCCTAGTCAAAAAAGCTGGACCATCACAAGCAATCCTGCTGGGCATCCCAGTCAAACAGCTGGACAATTACATGTGATCTGCCAAGGAGAATAAAACAAGCTTTATCCCAAATGTGGCAGGTTGATTGATACATTATGAGCTATTGGTATTGTATACTGAAAATAACCCGTACTACTGCCAGCATCACAGCTCTGCTAGGCATTAGGAACATCGCCATTTCTCTAGCTAAAGCAACACCCAGGTCATGAGGAACCCTGATGGAGTGTTTCAAGAGACTGAAAATGCAATGCAAATGTATGTTGGGACTGCTCCTGATAGTGATAATGTGCCATGTACAATGGGACTATTAAAAAAGTTACACTATTGCAGTGTATATTTTTTTTTAAAGATAGGCTATCAACAATCATAATTATTTAAATTAAAGAAATTGAATAAGCAATTAATAACGGTCAATGAGGGTTGATTTTTTTTTTTTTTTTTTTTTTTTTAAAGCAGTACATGGCCTATTTTTTAATTAAGTGAAGGAGCATTTAAACAGAGTCCAAACATAGCATTCAAGCAGGAGTCCAAATACAGCACCAAAATGGGAGCCGAAAGACTCAAGTGTCAGCAATGCTGAATTGGGAAAACTCAGAATATTGCTTCAAAGTAAGCCAGGGAAGTAGGACCCAAGTGAAAAGTAAATTTAATATCGATATATTAAAAAAAATCCAACTAAGAGGAAAGCAGAGACAAAAATATTAGGGTTGTTATGAGGTTAAGACACGGAGATGGGAATTATGATACTAGAAGGATGAGCTTTGATTGGCTGAATGGCCTTTTCTGACCTGGACTGCATGTTCTTATGAATCAGATTCCAAATCCTCCAATGTTCTTGTAATGATTTCAGCGCAACAGTTTTATAATGACCTTATTTAGATGAATTTAACAATACCGCAGACAACACCTGAGCACCACTGTTGGGTAACCAAAAAGTCCAGATACTGCATCAGACACCATACTAATCTTGGCATCGCTGTGGCAATGTTAAAAGAGTGAGGGATGAGGGAGTGAAATTTCTCTTTAAAAAAAAAATGGAAATAAATCTGTTTTGTGTGAAACTGCATTCACAGAAATTGGAACCTTTCAAAGCCGAGCTTTCGTGGGATTTCACTAGTGGATCTCTTGTTCATTTCCACTTTTCACTAAAGAAGAATTTCAGCCCATGATTCAACAAAGATGGTCAGTAAATACATTAATAAAGGATAATGGCGACTACTGTCCTATTATGTGAGGACAACTTTTAAAATCACAACCCAATTCTTCCCCCTCCGTTTCTTTCTCCACTATCTTGATACTTGAGAATTTTGAATTCATGATTATATTAAATCTATACTACCTGTCACAACTCTACTGTAAACTCCCATTGATTATGTCAAAACACAGATAAAAGAAACGGCATTGTGTTCACCATCAGCACTTGTACTAGTAATATGTTTTACTTGAAGCTGACCCGATAAGTCACGGACAAGTTATGTTCAGCCTCACAAGAATTAAAATATACGTAAATCGGGGGGGGAAATCACAGCTGCCCATGGAGTTTTCTATTCAGAGCACTCTGTAAAATTGTGTTCTTTCCTGGAGAACAATGCAAGATTGGAGACTGAAAGAGGCATTTATATGGATTACAGCATATAGTTGAATTCCTGAAACACAACTGGTTGAGGTGTGTGCATTAGTGCACGCGCTATTTATAGTAAAATAATTAGTGTAAATTTAAATCACTACCTTAAAACATGCTTTTCACAAATATTTACATTACTTTTTTAAAGTTATATTTATCATTTTTCCCCCCCAAACACACAGCTAGCAATTTTAGTAGAGTAAAACACTTTAAGATAAAGAATATGAATATCTTCCCTTTTGGTAACTGATCAACAGTTTACCATAAGCAAATTACTGGGAACAACACTGTTCCAATTTCACACACTGAACAGGTATAAACTTAAGATACACACACGCTCCACATTTGTATGGTGAAATGCATGCAGCAGCAACACAGCCCCCTGAGTAGAAACATTACAAAAATACCTTGTATATAGGAGCACTTTAAGAAAGGCAGTATGCACATAACCGCACAGCTATATCATTTTTGCACACAGATGACTTTTGAGCAGGTAATGCCAGTCAATCACCTTTTAATAAAAAGCCAGTGAAAGCTTTGACTATATGACTTTTTTCATGTGCAATATGTGTTTGTACAATGGTCACCGACGATGAGCGGATCTCAGTAAATACCCCACATAGTATTCTGAACGGTCTGCAGCTCTTACACAGAAGCAGTTTGTAACGTCCATTTTAGAATCATAATGGACAATGTAATTTTACCTTCTTCCTGCTAACGTCATTGTGAGCAAGTTTCCCAGAAAATGTGGTCACAGGTTGGGAACCTGTACTGGGATGTAACTAATCCAATGTACTGGGACACGACATACTGTTGTAATTAAGTACTCTGAATAAAGATGTCCTACATGGGCACGTTTTGCTAGCAAACCAGGTCACAGTGAAGTTAGCCAAGAAGCAGGCCATCGTCAGCATAGATACAATGTTACAAGTTTGATTTCTCCAAGATAGTTTAAGACCTGGGGCATATTTTATCTTCAAAAGATTGATCACACGTCAAGCCAGATTGACGCTACAGGTGTAAAGCTGGAGTCATGTTTAGTATTGTATGGTACAGTTCTTTGTAATCTTAAAATCTCACAGCAACAGAGTTAAACTGAGCTGTAAAGCAGGAGATTTCTAACAAGCTGGTCGTAATCCCATAATCACATGTTGTGGCCAGACTGGCCTACTCGTCTTGTAAGCATCATTATCATACCAGCAGTGTGATTACCATACATTACTTGCATACAGAAGTGCAGACACATTTCAGCACTTTCACTGTACAAAATAGCGTTCCCCCCCCCCCAAAAAAAAATTAAATTGAAGAAGTTTCTGCAAGAGGTATACCAGTGTCCAGAATTGCAGTCCTATGTCTGTTTCTGTAACATGTTGGCAAGCCCTGAGACATATCAATTAAATAGCTGCAAATCATTGTCACTGTATGAATCCTGCAAGTTACAGTAATTCAGTTCCTGAGCTGAGCCCAATGAGAACTCTCTAGGGAGGGGAACTGTATAACACAATAGATAACGGAGAATTGACGGGACAAACTAAGCAGAATTGATTCCTTATGGTTTTTAATTCATATTTGAACATAGTATCAAGACTGTTATTCATAAAACCTGAAAAAACCGTGAAAAAGTGACATTTTTACTCTCCCTGCTCCAGTTAAAACTTCCCTAAAGTATCTTTTCTATTTCTTTTTCAAGGATGTATTATCAAGCCTTATGTCACCGTATTAACACAGTGGAGCTTTGTGTGGCTGCTTAGTTTACTTGTAAAGCTATGGTTCGGTCCGTCTGCATGACCATTTTTTAAATTTCAGAAGAAGCCATTAAAATAGGTCAATTTTCAACTAGGTTGATTAAACACAATGGCTGCACTTCAATATACTCCAAAAGCCTGTCCGGAGTTACTGCAATAAGTTAAAAATTCAAAAAACTGAACACAGGCATCAGGTCTAACTAGGGCAGATATTAACGGGGACAATATTAACGAGGTCCACCACTCACTATTTTACACTCATACTAACCCAACAAAGCAAGCTGCTTTACTTCTGTTGCTGGCTACAGTCACTGTGTGTGCAAAAACAATGCATATGAAAAAGGCCCCCCCCCCGCCCCCCAACATTTGTCCGCAAAGATCGAATGGTTCAAAAGCAAAGATCTACAAGCACAGTCCACACATGCTCGGAGGGTGGGATGCTAAGACTCTCAGCTTAACAAGACTTTTGGTACAAACTGTTTTTTTTTCTTCCCTCCCTCCCCCATCCCAGTCTAATTGAACACAGGACCAGCAGGATTAGGAGAAGGACTGACAATGGAAGGGGATGCCAGGCTGTGGAAGGTGGGGGGTGACGCACTTCTGCTGCTTGGCTTGACGATCATGTCGGGCTTGAAGTCAGGGTGTCGGCGAGCGTGCTTCATCAGGTGGTCGCTGCGCATGAACCTCTTCTCGCACATGGGGCACCTGAATTTCTTCTCACCCGTATGGGTACGATAATGTCGAGCCAGCTCATCTGAGCGGGCAAACTTCTTCAAACACTGTGGCCAGGTGCAAGGGAAAGGTCGCTCCCCTGAAAGAGAAAAATGGGATAAAAATAAGACACCCCTGTAAACTGTGAGCTCAGTGTAAACAAAAGCATGGGAATGATTTTAGTCCATAATCTCATTTCACTCATGGATTTCATTGCCCCCCTCCTCCCTCATATAGGCACTTACCCATTGCTAGGGTAGAGTTCTGAGCTGCCTGCACCCCCCCCCCCCATTGCTAGGGTAGAGTTCTGAGCTGCCCGCACCCCCCCCCCCCCACCCATTGCTAGGGTAGAGTTCTGAGCTGCCCACACCCCCCCCCCCACCCCCATGCCTTAGCCTAGAAACTAAGGAGGTCATTCGAACCTAGCTCGGTGGGCGGGAAACCCACAGGATCGGGTGGAATGCTGGCTTTACACCCCACCCAATGTTTTTCTCTGTTGACTTCAAAAGAAAAACTTGCATTTATATAGCGTCTTTCATGACCTCCGGATGTTCCAAAGTGCTTTACAGCCAATGAAGTACTTTTTGAAGTGTAGTCACTGTTGTAATGTAAGGAATGCAGCAGCCAATTTGCACACAGCAAGCTCCCACAAACAGCAATGTGATAATGACCAGATTGTTTTTTTTTTTTTTTTATAAAAACAGTGATGTTGATTGAGGGTATTGGCCAGGACACCAGGGATAACTCCCCTGCTCTTCATCACAATAGTGCCACGGGACTTTTACACCCACCTGAGGGGGCAGAAGGGACCTCGGTTTAATGCCTCATCCAAAAAAGGCACCTCCAACAGTGCAGCACTCCCAGCTCAAGGAGCGCACGTCAACCCAAGCACCCCACCCACCCGCCCCTTCAACCACCGTCTGCCCCACCTGTGACAGAGACTGTAGATCCCGCATTGGACTAATCAGTCACCTGCGAGCTCATTTTTAATGTGGAAGCAAGTCATCCTCGGTTCCGAGGGACTGCCTAAAAAGTAGAAGATTATGGCACTGTGAACGTCAGCCTAGATTTTTGTGCTCAAGTCTCTGGAGTGGGACTTGAACCCAGAACCCACTGACTCAGAGGCGAGAGTGCTACCAACTGAGCCACTGGCTGATACTAATGGGAGAGTAAAATCAGGCGGGGTGTAAAACCAGTGTTGCGCCCGATCCAGTCAAGTATCCCACCCAGCGAGTTAGATTAAAATTGCCCCCTTAAGTGTCGGTACACTATCCAACAAATGTAAAAAAAAAATCACAAGTAAGCAAAATCCTGAATTCCACTGGCTATCCACACACTTGCACAACTCTAACAGCCGAGTAGACGGAGTAAGCTGATCTCAGTGGGCAGTAGTAGGGGCACTACAGTGATCTCCATGTCCCTTGCTACTGATTATGCTGGTGCTAAAAACAAGTACATTTGTGGTTTTTGTCATTTGAGCCCTTTGATAAGATTACTCCCAGCTATCCAGTATCTCAGGCAATAACGTGATAGTGTTAATTGGGAGATAAAGCTTTTTGCATCAATAGCGTAATATTGACTCCTTCCCACACAACAGAAATCCTCAACTAACTCACGAATTTTATAGCACATTAGAAAGCATAGAACAAGAGACAGAAGTCAATTACACATTCAAAAGATTACTTCAATTTTATGTGATCACAAGTTGTACGGCTAGTTCTTCACTTTTAACTCAGTCCCACCACAACCTGGAGCAAAGTCCCTTGGGGACTACATGCAGTCTACTAATAATTCAGTCAATTTTGAACTAAAGAAAAACAATTAATCAAATAATTTGAATAAAGCAATTTAAACACTGCAAAATGGGAATTTAGTGCTTAAAAATGAACTCTGATCATTTGAATTGATTAACTGAATTCCAAGTAGACTGAACCAGGAAATAGATGCGATCATTCTTCAAGACTGCAGAGGGTTAATTAAAGCAAGACCAGCTGAATGTCGCTTTTTTTTTTACCCCTCCCATGCCGTTCATCCATCTGTCTGGTCACAAATTAAAAAGGACTGTTCACTCTAATCCATTACACCACCCAGTCTCCAACAGAGCTCTCATTTCAATAACATCTGAACCTGGATTAAGGAACTGCTTGTTACAGAGTCACTGACAACACGAAGACAAAGACAGGTTAATGATACGAGGCACATGAATTACACTGCACTTGGGTTTATGCAGCTGCTTGGGCAAGGAATGCTTTTAGGATTATAACATAGAGGAACAGCTATCAGCCTTAACTAGCTTTAATTGTGGTTGCCAACAACCTTTGCTGCAGCGACAAGTGCTGAAACATATAAACAAGGTGAATGTGCACCAGAAATAAGCCAGCTAAATATACCAATGCCTTGAAACATCAGGATCTGACATTGTGGGATGTCGAGGTCTGCTCAGTGGCCAGTGCACGGGGACTAAAGCAGTCTTGACAAGCAAATGTGGCACGGAGAGCCTCCAAACCAACCATTCACCGTGCTCACTAAATATGTAAAATGTATGCAAATTAGGAGAGCCCTTCATAATGCAGAAGTGTCTTAACAGTGCTCCTGATACTCAGCACCCATATAAAATGGGCACTGCATGGGAAGCCCCATCCCTTATGTTGAGTTCTTTAGTTTTAACAGGAGTTACTTGCTGCCAGTAGCTGCTGCACCTATTTCTGTGCTTCTTTGTTCTTTATTTGTTAATCTGCTTTGCAAGAAATGAATTTAGATGGCTTCTTAAAGCTGGATCTCATCTGCCTCCAAACCTTTTTTCTTTTTAAAGAAAAAAAACAGGTTTTGAATTTTGAGACAAGTTTCCCCTTTAAGGGTCGCCAGCGCCACTTTTAAGAGCGGCCGCACCACCCGCTAGACCCTTGCACCTTTCCCAGTGCATCGTGCTTTCCCGGAGGGCACCATGCCAGAATTCAAATGAGTCAAGCTTTCATTATAGAGCGAGGTCAGCTCAGGATCGTGTAGGGCCTAAACTACAGCAGTCCTGCCACAAATGTGCTGGAACAGTATCATCTTTCCTGTGGTTTTCATCACCACCAGAGAGACACGGTACCACTTTTCTTGGTTACAGATTAGTGATATGGTTCCCCACCATCACTGGCCTGCACTGACCTTCCCCGGCAGAGACGGTCTGGCAGCCAAGAATAAAAATCTCAATTTTCAAGTAGATGCACATGAAAAAAAAAGC
Source organism: Somniosus microcephalus (assembly GCF_052327205.1). Taxonomy (NCBI): domain Eukaryota; kingdom Metazoa; phylum Chordata; class Chondrichthyes; order Squaliformes; family Somniosidae; genus Somniosus; species Somniosus microcephalus. Next base: position 24,064,785 of record NC_140999.1, read on the forward strand.
AAGCTTGTACATTGGCAGATGTTTGTTGATCCAGTGCAGAGAAACACACCCTGCAATATAAAAAGGGGGAGATTCAAAGCACCAGGAGCCTGAAGTATCACAGAATTACAGGCAGTGCTATTATTTAAGGAGTACATCAGTATATTAGCTATGTTTAGATATATTGAAAGTTACTAAATAGGTAATGAGTAGAATCAAGCAATAGATTAGATAGATTTTTGAATATTAAGGGAATCAAGGGATATGGGAATAGTTCAGGAAAGTGGAGATGAGGTAGATGATCAGCCATGATCTTATTGAATGGCGGAGCAGGCTCGAAGGGCCAAATGGCCGACTCCTGCTCCTATTTCTTATGTTCTTAAGCATGTTAATATAAATGCAAATCATTGAACAAAAAGTTCATCAAGGTAGATTGAAAAAATTGGGTTAATTTTTAAGTTTTGGTCAGCGCTCCCCTAATGCCCCAATGAGTAAAACCATGATAATGTAATAATACTAAGCCAGGAAGGTCAGAGATTCCATCCTTGTTCTATGATGAGCTAGCTGGACAGTGGTGTGTGCACTCCAATTAGTTTCAATGGGGTAAAAATTTGGTAGCGCCCCCTACCTTCGCCGGGGCGCTAATTTTAGCGCCCCCGCGGCCAATTTTCCAAAGTAGTGCCCCGAGAGGGAGGAGGGACGCTACTGGAAGCGCCCCGTGTCCCTCTTGGGGCACTGCGAGCCAAAACCGCGGCACGTCGCACCACGGTACTGCAGGCCTTCCTCCCCTTCTTAAAGGGGAGGGGCCTGGCGCAGCGCGTCCCGTCGGCCAGCTAGGCCACCAGAGATCGGGAGTGCCGGCAAACAAGCCCGGCACGCGAGGAGTGCCGGGCTCACGGAGAGCAGCCGGCACCCCGCAGGGGGCTTCACGGGGCCAGGTGCTGGCAGGCAGCCAGCAACAAAAATGACCGCCCGCCACCTCCCCTTTAACTAGCGCCGCCCTGGCCGCAGGTAGGCCCACCCCCCCATACCCCGTCGGACATAGCGGCCGGCAGCAAGTCGGGGGGCGCCACCCAACATTACAGCCAGGGCGCGAGCGGGAGGCGTTAGCAGCGCCACGCCCAGGCTCTATTGGATTTGCGCCCTGTTAGCACCCTCTTAGGGCACTAACGGGAAGTGCAAATCAACCGAATTTAGCCCCCAATATCTTTAGCTGATGGAGACAAAAAAAACACTGCGGGTTCCCTATTCCAAATGCTATCCAATGACCCGTCTGTGGGCATCAGGCAAGGACTCGAATGTGCACAACAAACTTGTTATTTAGCCGACTGACACTCATCCGGGGTCGCACAAGGGTAAGATGTGGAGCGTGCTGTGCTGCCCACGGAGCCAGGTACCATCTTCACAAGAGATAGGAGGTAAGGAGAAGGAGAAACAAAATGATTGAGGTCAGTTTGCATTAACTTGGCTTGTGTTCCCTTGAGTACAGGAGATTTGAGGGGTTTAAAATATTAAAAGGATTTGCTAGGGTTGATACGGATAACCTATTTCCTCTGGTGGGTGTATCAAGAACAGGGAGACAATCTTAAAATGAGAGGATGGAAATCAGGAAGCACTTTTTCCACACAAAAGGTAGCAGAAATTTGGAACTCTCCCCTAAAAGGCTGTGGATGATAGGACAATTGCTTTCAAAACGGAGTTAGATTAAGAATTATTAGGCAAGGGTATCATGGAATATGGAGCAAAGGTGTGAAAATGAAATGGAGGCGCAGATCAGCCATGATCTAATTGAATGGGGGAGCAGGCACAAGGGGCTGAATGGTCTACTCCTGTTCCTATGACTGGCCATGGCCCAAGACCTGCAAGTTGGCAGTCAGCTGAACGGGCACAGTATAAAAGCAGCTTTAAAAAAAAGGATGCCCTGGAGGAAGAAAAGGAAAACTGTAGGGGCTTGGTGAATTGATAAGCCATGGTGCACCAAATGGCCTTCCTCACCCGTGTCAAACATATTTAAAGAGGGGAAAAAATTCCCTCTCCTCCACTCCACCCCCAGTTTAATTCTGCTTCACAAAATGGCCTGAACCTCCTAGCTGGAAACAACCCAGCATAGCTGATCAAATATAAATATAAAATTATTCCACCCTCTTTAGGAGTGCTGTGAAAAGATAGAAGCCCACACAATCTATCAAAACTATATGTTAAGAAGTAGATTATGTAACTATTGCCTGCTCTGTAAATATAGGTCAAATGATAATGCAAGTTTAATGAACTGCAACAACTCAAAATCTTTCAAATGCCAAATTAGAAAGAAAAACAATTGACATGGGCTTACAAACTAATTTGCTAAAAAAACTCTCCAGTCTGAATGCTTGGTTATAGATCACCAATATTCCACCCAAGTCTTTGAGAGACATGACCCTCAGGTAAAAATTTGCCTGTGCCAATTTAGAAACCGTATCGCACCTCCACAACTAAATTTGGACTGACACTTGTACTAATTTTCACTTTGGGATTTGGAAATAACAGCAATGAGATTTATTGTTGCACAGGAGGAAGAACAAAACCTGGGAGTAAGCTCCTTTGGTGAAAACCATAGAAACACAGCTACATTTTTTGACACAAGACTAATGTAAATAGCCAAAGAGCTCCAGCCTATTGAGGTACAAAATAGCCCAAGAATAGTTTGCTTCTGTACCCATCAGTGCAGCACTTGGGATCATCAGAGGACCTTTCATCCTGCTAACCAACTATGCATGCCACCCGTATTTTCTTGGCCCGCTTAGTTTCTAAATAGTCTTCTATTTGGCTTATTTAACATTGGCAGTATCCTCCTGCCACTGCATCAGCTTATGCCTTATGAAGTGAATGGGTCACTTGGCACTCGAGAACTACAAAATTGTTCCACTGCACATTATTAATTGCAAGGATGATTGTTCTAAATGCAAACTGTTTCACAGTGCATTGCTTATTCAACAAACTGGGAACCAATGGACTGACCTATACAGGGCATGGGCTGCAAACATAGCAAAGCTGAATTTATTTTTGTCTGCAAATTCTCTCAGCAGGAATTTGCAGCTAAATTTATTCAAAGTGAATATATTCAATGTACATCAAACGGTTGGGATTTTTATTATCTCTCCCCCCACCTTTTTCCTGAAGGCATATTGGTGAACCACTCCATGGGCACCCTCCAATACCTCATCCCCGAGGCCTTTCTTTACACATGATCCCAGTGAGCGTTAGCAGGCTATTTGACCACATGGGGCATTGCAGCGGAGCCTGGTACTGTCCACACACATATATACTTTCCAGTAGAGGTCCTTCCCTCCCTAGCCCAAGGATGCAATTGTGGCATCTTCGTTGCTGAGGTCAGCTAACTCAGCTCAGACCAGCAATCAAACCAGGGACCTCCTGGATGTAACCAAGTTCATTTTCATTCACTCAATCCCCATTTGCTACAATGAGAATCAGACTTTGCCTCATCAACTGTACATGTTCTATTTACCAGTTTAGCCCCTCCAAGAATGATTGAACAGGGGAGATATGGGGCGACAGCAGGGAAATGGGATTAGTTATGCATTGTTTTAGGAAAGAGCTGACATGGACTAGATGGGTCGCATGGTCTCCTGCTGTGTTGTAACCTTCTATGGATAAGTCCCCCAAGCCACATTCTATTGCTAGTCAAGAACGGTCAATCAGAAAATGCACTTGGAATTATATTATGGAGTATTATGCCCTATGAAAGCACCAGCCTGCTCACTCAGGATCAACTAATCCATCAGACTGGTCTTTTCCCCGTCAATTAATGCTTTTTAAAAAATATAGAATTACATTAATTTGAAAATCTGTACAGGATTTAAAAAAAAACATTCAACCTATGAAATAAAAATGTGCGTGATGAAACAATTCCATACAAACTACAAGAAAACTCTTGAACACCTCTCTGCCTCAATTAGTTTGAAACATCAGGGTTGTTAAAGCTATAAAAAAAAGGAGTTGGAAATTAACGATGCTGAAATTCTATTTAGAGGTGGCAGAATATCTGAACCAGAATTTACAGAGTAGCAGTAAAAAAAAACAGGATGTGCCTTGGCAGCAGAAGCACCGTGAATCAAGCAGTTCGCAGAAACTCCACTCGGTTGCATCACACTCCAAGCGGGTTGTATTTATCAACAGCCAGCGGCTGAAAAACAAGCGTGCGAGCGAGCCAGCAAGCGCACGCTAACTCAGCCACCAGGAAATGTTACTCACTCGCCGGCTCCGGCACACTGAAATAAACACGTGGCCCACGGCAAGCCGCGCCGCGCCCCTCTCCACCGATTGGCTCACAACACACCAACCACGCCCTAGCTTATTAATCATTGGCTGGAAAGAATTTCACTGCTCCGCCCCCCCCCTCCCCCGCCTCGCATCATGGGAGTTGTAGTTCTTGTTACCGATCCCAGCCTTTTAGCTTTAAAAAAGTCATCCAAATTCTAAACGTATTCTATCTATATGCATTTATTAAGTATTTATTCGATTCATCATTTTCTTTTAAAGAATAAAACTTTTCTTCCCAACTTTCTAACCAATGTAAAAGCGTGCTGCATTTCCAGCCAGTCTACTGCTCCACACGTGCCTCAGGTATAAGCTGCCAGATGGAAATATAAGCTTTCTCCGTAAATTTCACAATCTGGACCTTCCCATCTTGTTTGATTAGTAGTACACTGATCATTCATCCATCACATCTTAGGTTTCCAGTAACAAAACGCTTAGTCTGCATGTATTAATTATATACACACATACATTCACACACAATATATATTTGGACACCAAACCCTAAACTGTTAAATTTCTTGGGATAAAAAAAATGTTGCCAATAGATTCTCTCCTCGCCTAAATCCAGCGACTCATCCCACTCAGCTGTCTTATTACCGTCGATTTACAGGCAATTCCGGTGTATCCCTATTATGGGCTTCTTTTTCCCCTTCAGAAGGAGAAACGCGTTTATTCCCACCCACCAGGCCATGATGACTAAAGAGGAGGCGGATAGCACGATACTGGCAGCCTGCCACTGTCCTGATCTCGGGCTCAGCCTCTCTCGCTCTCCCCACCACAGACACACAAAAAAACCTCCACCAAGGGCACATTCGGCAAAGGGTGGGAAATGACGCAAACCGGGGACATTCTGACGTTTTATTCGGGGGTTGGGAGACTGTAACAAGACGGAGAAGCGTTTGCCCGGACTCGGCCGGGCTGCTTGCATAGGTTAGAGAGGCAGCCCATCGCGGGCTAAGGCCACTGCCCGCTGAGTGCCATGTGGCAACGGATTGCCAACTCATTTCTAACCACCCTTTGATGCGACGGGGGAATAAACGGATGCCCGGTCGCCATAAAAGTTCAGAGCTAAATAGCTGTATTTAACTGGCGTTAGATGGTCACTGCAAGTTGACTCAGTAACAGGTAGCGTTGTCTACCCCGCCCCCTCAAGATTATCCCAACGAGCTCAAGGAACTGTAGCATTAAAAAAAAGGTACAACACAGCTAGGATCCCTAATCCGGTTACATAAGTAGTTATGCTCTGGCCAACGGACCTGGGAGCTGAAGTCCTCCCTCCTAGACCATGTCACTCACACACCCTCCCAACAGGTCCGGGATCTGTCTGGGTTCTCCCAGACAAGTTGAAACATGTAGACCCCAGGGAAACTTAACCCAGCGCAAAACAACAACTTCTAAATATCACTTCCCTTTTGTTCAGCAACAAACGTCAAATTGAATCTACTCGATTATACAATATTTCTGGCTTACGACCCAGAGCCTCATTATCTACTTCACCAAGGGTGACCCCGCCCCTTCTCAGAATTGCTAAGGCTGCAAAAGGGGACATTAACCTGTTACGGGAAAAAAAAAGTACGGTTAAAGTAAACTTCTTTGTTTTACAGAAATCAACGGCACTTTTTTTAAGCACAAATAAAACGGTTATGGTTAGTAGCAGCGAGGGAAGGAATATCGCCGAGGATTAAAACAAAACCATCTGGAAGGGAACCGTGACAATATTATCCAGGACAGTTAATCGCCATAAATTACCCACTAGTTTACACTAGGAAAGCGGCGTGCTGTAACAAAAGACTAAGGAATGTGAGTGAATAGGAAAGAACAAAGAAAACTAGTAGGATCATCAAGGCACAAAATGAAACGTGGCGACAACTTAAAAGTTTCCACGATCAGGAGGATAAAGCATTAATTTCTACCTGTGTGAGTTCTCATGTGCGCTTTCAGATGGGACGATTTTCCGTAGACCTTGTCGCACCCCGCAAAGTAACACTGATGTTTCTTCACCGTAGATTTGTCCGATCGCTTGCTTTTCCTCTTTTCCGACGGGCGCGCTGTGGGTAAGGGGGTCGGGGTGGTGACCGGGGTGCAGGGTCCCTCGGACAGCGTGGTGTAGCCGCTCTCCAAACTCTCGCCGCCGGAGGAGGACGAGTTGCTGCTCTCCGAGTTGGAAGACGTCGGTCGCGATTTCTGCAGATCGGCCAAGATGCTAGCCACCAGCAGCAGGTTGCCGCCGTCTTTGAGCGTGTCGCTCACCTCTTTGTCCTCCCTTGAAGTTAGCTCGGAACTTTCCTCCTCGCTCAGCGGCGAGCGGTGCACCACCGCCCCGCTAGAAATGGACATCAAGCACTCGGCGGCGAAGTAATCGCGGCAGGCGAACGCAGACATGGCTAGGACTGGAAGAAGGGCTCTCTCTGCTCTCTCTCCTGTGTGTTGGGATCTTGCTTTCACTCGCTCTCCCTCCTCCCTCTCCGTAAGGTGCTTGGATTAAAAAATGCAAATCTCCAGCTGGACTGGAACCGGCGAACTGAGCCCGATGTGCCGTGGCCCCGATGCTTTGTCTGGCGAGGGGGGTGGGGGGGAAGGACGTGTAACCCGCCTACTCCAAATGGACTGTGACGTGCCGGGCGGATCCCAGACTCAAGAGCCACTCGGTGACGCTCGTATATTGACGCTGGAAACCCCTGTCTCCAGGGCAAGGGAGAGAGAAAAAAAAAAGTTTGGTAGGTTCCCAAATTTCAGAATCACCCCCCAAAAAAATAAAGCGTGCGTGCGATTGAAGATAGATTCTGTATCATTTCTCTTCCAGCCCATTCTTATGCGGGCGTGTCGTGAAATTCACAGATGATGCGAAATTGGGCGGGGGTGGGACGAGGGGGAGGTGCAGCCACTGAAGCAGCTAACTTCAGAAAGAGCTGGACAAAATGTGCTAGTGGGCGGAACCCGTGAGCATGAAATTCGCTACAGAGAATTATTCTGTTGGGTGGGGGCATACTTGCTAAGAATTACATCGAAATTACAATGCGGAAACCGGGCGTTCAGCCCAACCAGTCTGTGTTGAGATTAAAAACAGCAAATGCTGGAAATGCTCAGCAGGTCAAGCAGCATCTCTCTAAAGCAGAGAGAAATAAAATTAACGCTCGGAGTCGATGGTCCTTCCTCAGAACGGAATTGGGCGTCAGGCCTCAGTCTATGATGAGTTTCATCCTCCACGTGAGAAGTAGCCCCAGTAATACCATGTGCCCCAGGTCTGGCTAATGGCGAGGCTGAAAGACATCTGCAGGTGACAGTAGACTAGACGCACACGTTATTATATAGAATGTACAGCTCAGAAACAGGCCATTTGGCCCAACTGGTCCATGCCTGTGCTTAAGATCCACATTAAAAAAAACATTTTAATTGACTGTGAAATGCTTTGGCACGTCCTGAGGTTGTGAACGGCGCTATATAAACGCAAGTTCTTTATTTTACAACAACAGCAACTTGCATTTATACAGCGCCGTTAACGCAAAACATCCCAAAGTGATTCATCGGAGTGTAATCCGGCAAAAATTTGCCACTGAGCCAAAGAAGGAGTCATTAGGACAGGTGACCAAACGCTCCGTCAAAGAAGTAGGTTTTAAGCAGTATCTTAGAAGAGAATACAGGGGTGAAGAGTTTTGGGGAGGGAATTCTAGAGCCTGGGGCCGGGATGCCTGAAGGCATAACTGCCAATCATAGAATCATGGAATGGTTACAGTATAGAAAGAGGCCATTTGGCCCATCGAACCCGTACCGGCTCTCTGCAAGAGCACTTCAGCTAGTCCCACTCCCCCGCCCATTCCTCATAGCCCTGCAATTTTTTTTCCTTCAGGTACTTATCCAATTCTCTTTTGAAAGCCATGATTGAATCTGCCTCCTCCACCCTCTCAGGCAGTGCATTCCAGATCCTAACCACTCGCTGCGTAAAACAGTTTTTCCTCATGTTGCCTTTGGTTAATCACCTTACATTTGTGTCCACTGGTTCTTGACCCTTCTGCCAATGGGAACAGTTTCTCTCTACTCTGTCTAGATCCCTCATGATTTTGAACACCTCTATCAAATCTCCTCTCAACCTTCTCTGCTCTAAGGAGAACAACCCCAGCTTCTCCAGTCTATCCACGTAACTAAGTCCCTCATCCCTGGAACCAGTCTTGTAAATCTTTTCTGCACCCTCACTAAGGCCTTCACATTCTTCCTAAAGTGCGGTGCCCAGAATTGGGGCCGGACCAGTGTTTTATAAAGGTTCATCATAACTTCCTTGCTTTTGTACTCTATGCCTCTATTTATGAACCCCAGGATCTTGTATGGTTTTTTAACCACTTTCTCAACCTGCCCTGCTACCTTCAATGATTTGTGCACATATACCCCCAGGTCTCTCTGTTCCTGCACCCCCTTTAGGATTGCACCCTTTAGTTTATATTGCCTCTCCTTCATACCAAAATGTATCACTTTGTACTTTTCTGCGTTAAATTTCATCTGTCACGTGGCCGCCCATTTCACCAGCCTGTCTATGTCTTCATGAAGTCTATCACTATCTTCCTCATTGTTCTCTATACGTCCAAGTGGGGCAAAGGTTGTGGGGGATGCACAGAGGCCAGAGTTGGAGGATGGTTGTAGTGCTGGAGGAGGTTACAGAGATAGGGAGGGGCAAGGCCATGGGGGGGATTTAGACACGAGGATGAGAATTTTAAAATCGAGGCGTTGCTGAACGGGGAACCACTGTAGGTCAGCGAGCCCAGGGGTGATAGTGAACAGGACGGTATGAGTTAGGATACGAGTAGCTGAGTTTTGGATGAGCTCGTTTATGAAGGGTGGAAGCTGGGAGGCCGGCCCGGAGAGTATTGGAAGTCAAGTCTGGAGATAAAAAAAACCATGGATGAGGTTTTCAGCAGCAGATGGGCTAAGGCAGGAGCGGAAATGGGCAATGTTACGGAAATGGAAGTAGGTAGTCTTTCTGATAGAGAGTTTGATGCGCCATCAATTACTCAAAAGACTGAGGTTAAGCGAGTAACAACCAGGCTTTTATTAACTAAAGAATGAAGGTCTAGTCTCGAGTGGTCGACCCGTCCAGAATACTAAGGGACTGGGAGGTAGTCACTTATATACCTGGAATAGTGGGAGGAGTCAGCCGAGGCATGTCCAGACCTGTACCTAGTGGAATACACATACAGACAGGTATAACAGTGGTTTACCACATTCACCCCTTGTTTAAAAATGAGTCCGGCGGGGTGAAGTGTATTTAAAAGTTCGTGGATTGGAGTCTCTCCGGAGGTCTTGTCTGCCGCTGTGATCGACGTGGCGACGGCAGGGGTGGTGGAGCTTCCGGCGTCGCGTCCCGTGTAGGCTGGGGCACTGGAGTGTAGTCCTCGTGGGTGACGGTCCAAGGCGAGCCGGCTGCTGGGGTTGGATATCGGGTCGTGGGGGGGGGGTGGTAATGGGTAGTGGGTTACAGCGGTCCCCGAGGGTGTTGTGGGGGGGGGTGGTAATGGGTAGTGGGTTACAGCGGTCCCCGAGGGTGCGAGGTCTCGTATGGAGACTGTGTCCTCCCGCCCGTCCGGGTACGCAATGTAAGCGTACTGGGGGTTGGCGTGGAGGAGGTCGACCCTCTCGACCAGGGGGTCCGTTTTATTGGTCCTCACGTGTCTTCTCAGTAGTACCGGCCCTGGGGACGTCAGCCATGGCGGTAACGCTGTCCCCGATGTGGACTTCCTTGGGAAGACAAACATTTTCTCGTGAGGGGTGGCATTGGTGGCAGTGCACAGCAGTGACCGAATCGAGCGGAGCGCATCGGGGAGCACCTCCTGCCAGCGGGAGGTCGGAAGGCCCCTAGACTTTAAGGCTAGTAGGGCGGCCTTCCAAACTGTTGCATTCTCTCTTTCCACCTGTCCGTTCCCCCGGGGGTTGTAACTGGTGGTCCTGCTTGTGGCTATACCCCTAGCGAGCAGGTACTGGCGGAGTTCGTCGCTCATAAACGATGAGCCCCGGTCGCTATGGATATAGCTGGGGAAACCGAACAGGGTGAAGAGGCTGTTCAGACATTTAATGACCGTGGCACTGGTCATGTCCGGGCAGGGGATAGCGAACGGGAAACGGGAGTACTCGTCAATGATGTTGAGGAAGTACACATTGCGGTCGGAGGAGGGGAGAGGCCCTTTAAAATCGACGCTCAGGCGTTCGAAAGGGCGAGTGGCTTTTATCAGGTGGGCTCTGTCTGGTCTATAAAAGTGCAGTTTGCACTCAGCGCAGACTTGGCAGTTCTTGGTCATGGTCCTGACCTCCTCAATGGAGTAAGGCAGGTTGCGGGCCTTGATGAAGTGGAAGAACCTGGTGACCCCCGGGTGGCAGAGGTCATTGTGGAGGGCCCTCAGCCTATCGATCTGCGTGCTGGCGCAGGTGCCACGCGATAGGGCATCTGGGGGCTCATTGAGCTTCCCAGGCCGGTACAAGATCTCGTAATTGTAGGTGGAAAGTTCGATTCTCCACCTCAAGATCTTGTCATTTTTGATTTTGCCCCTCTGCTTGTTGTTGAACATAAAAGCAACTGAACGCTGGTCAGTGAGCAGGGTAAATCGTTTTCCGGCCAGGTAGTGCCTCCAATGACGCACAGCCTCCACAATAGCCTGGGCCTCCTTCTCGACCGCGGAGTGTCTGGTCTCCGGGCCCTGGAGGGTTCGTGAGAAGAATGCCACAGGTCTTCCCGCCTGATTAAGGGTGGCAGCCAGAGCGAAGTCGGACGCATCGCTTTCCACCTGGAAGGGGATGGATTCGTCCACTGCGTGCATGGTGGCTTTGGCAATGTCCTCCTTGATACGGTGGAAGGCCGAGCGGGCCTCTGCCATCAGGGGAAAAGAGGTGGATTTGATCAGCGGACGGGCTTTGTCTGCATAGTAGGGGACCCACTGGGCGTAGTAGGAAAAAAACCCTAGGCACCTCTTCAGAGCTTTTAGGCAGTGGGGCAGTGGGAGTTCCATAAGGGGACGCATCCGGTCGGGGTCGGGACCGATGACCCCGTGTTCCACAACACAGCCAAGGATGGCGAGGCGGTCTGTGCGGAATATGCACTTCTCCTTGTTATATGTCAGGTTCAGGAGTTGGGCGGTGCGGAGGAATTTCTCAAGGTTTGCGTCATGGTCCTGCAAGTCATGGCCGCAGATGGTCACATTGTCTAGGTAATGGAAAGTGGCCTGCAGCGCGTTTTGATCGGCCATCCAGTCCATCTCCCTTTGGAAGACGGAGACCCCGTTGGTAACGCCAAAGGGAACCCTAAGGAAGTGATAGAGGCGGCCGTTTGCCTCAAAAGCAGTATACTGGCGGTCTTCGGGGCGGATGGGGAGCTGGTGGTACGCTGATTTCAGGTCAATGGTCGAAAAGACGCGGTACTGCGCGATCTGGTTGACCATGTCAGCTATGCGGGGGAGTGGGTAGGCGTCCAGCAGGGTGTAGCGGTTTATTGTTTGGCTGTAGTCGATGACCAGGCGTTGTTTCTCGCCGGTCTTAACGACCACAACCTGGGCTCGCCAGGGGCTGGAGCTGCCCTCAATAATCCCCTCCTTCAGGAGCCGCTCCACTTCGGTTTTGATGAAAACCCTGTCCCCAGCACTGTATCGCCTGCTCTTTGTGGCGATGGGCTTACAGTCGGGGGTGAGGTTTGCAAACAGTGGGGGGGGTGGGACTCTGAGTGTGGAGAGGTTGCATCTGGTGCGCGGCGGGCAATTTGGAGGCTGCTGGCTGCGGACTGTGAGTGGGGGGAGGGGGCCACCGTACGCCATCGTAACGCTTTTGAGGTGGCACTGGAAATCCAACCCCAGTAGAACGGCAGCGCAAAGTTGGGGCAGGACCAGGAGTTTAAAATTATTGAACACAGTCCCGTCTACTACTAGTGTCACCACGCAGTAGCCGCCGATGTCCGCTGACTGGGACTCAGCGGCCATAGAAATCCGCTGGTGCGCAGGCAGGACTGGGAGAGAGCAACGCCACACCGTGTCGGAGTGGATGAAGCTCTCTGTGCTCCCGGAGTCAAAAAGGCAGTTTATTGCATGGCCGTTTACCTTAACGTCCATTTTGGACCGAGCTAGTTGGTGCGGTCTCGTTTGGTCCAGCGTAACAGAGGCCAGCGTAGGGGTCGGTGTGTCGCTGCGGGTATCAGATGGGGGGGGGTTGGCGGCCTGCTGCGTCCCGGCTGATGTCCAAGATGGCGGCGTCCATGATTCCCATGTGGCTGGAGTCGTCCAAGATGGCTGCTGCTGCGGTGGTTCGCACATGGCTGGGGAGGCCCAAGATGGCGGCCTGCACGGCCCACACGCGGCGCTGTTGGGGGCCCAAGATGGCGGCTCGCACGGCCCACACGCGGCGCTGCTGGCGTTCGGGGTGGCTTTGGCCTTGCAGACGCTAGCGTAGTGTCCCTTTTTCCCGCAGCCCGAGCAGGTCGCATTCTTCGTCGGGCAGCGCGCTCTGGGGTGTTTGGCCTGGCCACAGAAGTAGCATTTCTGGCCTTGGGATACTGCTGTCTGGCTTTGGGACACTGCTGCGGTGGTTGGGCCGTTGTTGGGCTGTGGCTGGGGTGGCACGGTGCTATGGGGCTGTCCTACTGTGTCCCAGGTTGTCGTTCCTCGCGGCGTCCACGGTGCAGAGGAGTAGGCATCCATGCCCCGGTAGGCTGCGTCCAGCGTTAGTGCGATTTCGGAGGCTTTGTCGAGGGTGAGGTCACTCTGCTCCAGCAGTCGCTGTCGGGTGTAGTTGGACCTGTGGCCCGCTACGAAGGCATCCCGGATCAGTTCCTCCGTGTACTTAGTGGGCGTTACCGCCTTACACCCACAGGCCCGGCCAAGCACGGACAGTGCTTGGAGGTATTCCTCAGTCGATTCCCCAGGTTGTTGCTTGCGACTCCCCAGGAGGTGCCTGGCGTAAACTTTGTTCACAGGGCGCGTGTACTGGGTCTTGAGGAGCTGGAGGGCGGCTGTGTACGAGGTCGCGTCCCGGATGACTGAGTACACTCGGTGGTTCACCTTGGAGATCAGGACAGACAGTTTGTTCGCATCCGTTACGACCGCAGTGGAGGCAGTCAGGAATGCCTCGAAGCACATGAGCCAGTGAGCAAACTTGGTGGAAGCGTCCGCTTCCCGACTGTCCAGGTCCAGGCACGCTGGTGTGAGGATCTTCTCCATTAAAAAAAATTTAGTTAATAAAATTGATGCGCCATCAATTACTCAAAAGACTGAGGTTAAGCGAGTAACAACCAGGCTTTTATTAACTAAAGAATGAAGGTCTAGTCTCGAGTGGTCGACCCGTCCAGAATACTAAGGGACTGGGAGGTAGTCACTTATATACCTGGAATAGTGGGAGGAGTCAGCCGAGGCATGTCCAGACCTGTACCTAGTGGAATACACATACAGACAGGTATAACAGTGGTTTACCACAGAGTTGTGATGGGGTTGGAAGCTTAGGTTAGGGTCAAATAGGACACCAAGACTGTGAACAGTCAGGTTCAGCATTTAGTATGTCGATCCCCACCCATCTCTACATCCGTAGGACTTTCTGGCATTACTTCCATCAGATGATGAAAGTGTCCATCCAAATATGGTTGGGCATACTGTATTTAAATGAGATGATAATGATATAGTGAAATAAAATGTCACATTTGCTCTCATTACCACCTCATTTACACTGGATGTTAATCATACCCTTATATCCAGCATTGCAAGGAACTTTGCTTCTGATCTGTTTGTCTTAGCGTTATTTTGTTTTTGTGTTGCTGAATTCTGGTTGCACATGTACCTTTGTGCCTTCCATTGTGAGATTCCTATTTTTGCCCCTGCTCATTATAACAAGGCTATAATGGATATCCCATTGGGACTACCTCTACATCTTACATTTCACAGGAAGAAGAAATGAGGAGAGAGGGTTGGTCAGGCACCATAGTAGGTCTAGGGCATCCACCCCACCTGTATCTCCACTTAAGGGGAGTTATCACCGGTGTCCTGGCCAATAGTTATCCCTCAACCAACATAACAAAAACAGATTATCTGGTCATTATCACATTGCTGTTTGTGGGAGCTTGCTGTGCGCAAGCTGGCTGCCGCGTTTCCCACATTACAACAGTGGCTACACTTCAAAAGTACTTCATTGGCTGTAAAACGCTTTGAGATGTCCGGTGGTCGTGAAAGGCGCTATATAAATGCAAGTCTTTCTTTAATGAGAATGCCATGGCTGCCATGAGATATAGTCTAACCCAGGTGTTAGCAGGCAGACTAAAATATGGCAATGGCAGATGCATGAACCAAGCAATTATGTACCAAGTGAGACTTCCATCGGAGCCCATACATGTAAGGCTGAGAGTAAAGGAAGAGGTGAAGACTGGGGCTGTAAAGATCCTTGTGGAACTGCCGAGTTATTTATGGTAAGCTGTGGAAACACTTCAACATTGGGAGGGGAAGTTAAGTGGCAAACATGCCTAGTACAGTGCATTCTTGGAAGGTGTGACTAACTCTTCTAATCCTTGATTGACCTGGTAACATAATTAAAATCTTGCGGAACTAGTTGCCTTCTAGGGTTTGTGGAGAAGGCACTTACTGCCAAGGTTCTCAATCCTGCTTGTCAACAGTAAATTTTTCCTTAGGACTGAGTTATGAGGAAAGGTTAGAAAAAATTTGACTCTTTAACATTGGGAACGATAGCATAGTGGTTATGTTGCTGCATTAGTAATCCAGTAGTCCTGGACTAATGATCTCAGTAGATGGGAGTTCAAATCCCACCATAGCAGCTGGGGAATTTAAATTCAATTAATTAAATAAGTCAGTAATGGTGATCATGAAACTATTGGATTACTGTAAGAACCCATCTGGTTCACTAATTTCCTTTAGGGAAGGAAATCTGCTGTCCTTACCTGGTTTGGCCTATATGTGACTCCAAGCCACTCAGTTGTAAACAAAAGGCTACAATAATAAGAATAAAACTGGGCGACCCAGCATCGACTAAGGCACCGGCTTCGGACACGACTGTGGCACACCCAGTCCAGTCGACCCTACAAAGTCCTCCTCAGTAACGTCTCCGGACTTGTGACAAAATTGGGAGAATTGTCCCACGGATCAGTCAAGCAGCAGCCTGACATAGTCATACTCACAGAATCATACATTTCAGCCAATGTCCCAGACTCCTCCATCACCATCCTGCCCCACCGGCAGGACAGATCCATCAGAGGTGGCGGCGCTGTGGTATACAGTCAGGTGGGAGTGGCCCTGGGAATCCTCAACATTGATTCCGGACCCCATTGAAGTTTCATGGCCTCTGGTCAAGCATGGGCAAGGAAACCTTCTGCTGATTACCACCTACCACCCTTCCTCAGCTGATGAATCAGGATTCCTCCATGTTGAACACCAACATGTTGAAGAAGTGACTTTAATCTACATATAGATTGGGCTAACCAAATTAGTAACAATACTGTGGAGGAGGAATTCCTGGAGTGTTTAAGGGATGGTTTCCTGGACCAATATGCCGAGGAACCAACCAGAGGTCAGGCCATCTTAGACTGGGTATTATGTAATGAGAAAGGATTAATTAGCAATCTTGTTGTAGGAGGCCCCTTGGGTCGGAGCGATCATAATATGATCGAGTTCTTCATTAAGATGGAGAATGAAGTAATCGACTCAGAGACTAGGGTCCTAAATTTAAATAAAACAAACTACGATGGTCTGAGGCGCGAGTTGGGTAGGATTGATTGGGGAATGGCACTCAAAGGGTTGACGGTGGATAGGCAATGGCAAACATTCAAAGACCGCATGGATGAACTACAGAATTTGTTCATCCCAGTTTGGCATAAAAATAAAACAAAAAAGGTGACTCAACCGTGGCTAAAGAGGGAAATTAGGGACAGCATAAGATCCAAGGAGAGGACATATAAATTGGCCAGAAAAAGCAGTAAACCTGAGGATTGGGAGCAGTTTAGGATTCAACAAAGGAGGACAAAGGGATTAATTAAGAAAGGGAAAATAGAATATGAGGGTAAGCTTGCAGGGAACATAAAAACTGACTGTAAAAGCTTTTATGTTTATGTGAAGAGAAAAAGATTGGTGAAGTCAAGCGTAGGTCCCTTGCAGTCAGAATCAGGGGAATTTATAATGGGGAACAAAGAAATGGCAGACCAATTAAATACATATTTTGGTTCTGACTTCACAAAGGAGGACACAAATAACCTCCCAGAGATGTCGGGGAACATAGGGTCTGCTGAAAGGGAGGAACTGAAAGAAATCGGTATTTGTAGGGAAATGGTGTTAGGGAAATTGATGGGATTGAAGGCCGATAAATCCCCAGGGCCTGATAATCTACATCCTAGGGTACTTAAGGAAGTGGCCCTAGAAATAGTTGATGCTTTGCTGATCATCTTCCAGCATTCGATGGAATCTAGAACAGTACCCATGGATTGGAGGTGGCAGAGAAAAAACGGGGAATTACAGACCGGTAGTGGGGAAAATGCTAGAGTCCATTATAAAAGATGTAATAGCAGAGCACTTGGAAAGCAGTGACAGGATCGGACAAAGTCAACATGGATTTATAAAAGGTAAATCGTGCTTGACTAATCTACTGGAATTTTTTGAGGATGTAACTGGTAAAATAGATAAGGGAGAGCCAGTGGATGTGGTGTATTTGGACTTTCAGAAGGCTTTTGATAAGGTCCCGCATAAGAGATTAGCGTGTAAAGTTAAGGCACATGGGATTGGGGGCAAGGTATTGACTTGGATAGAGAACTGGTTGGCAGACAGAAAGCAAAGAGTTGGAATAAACGGGTCTTTTTCCGAGTGGCAAGCAGTGACTAGTGGGGTACCGCAGGGATCGGTCCTTGGGCCCCAGCTATTCACAGTATATATTAATGATCTAGACAAGGGAACTAGATGTAATATCTCCAAATTTGCAGATGACACAAAGCTGGGTGGGCGTGTGTGCTGTGAGGAGGATGCCGAGAAACTCCAGGATGATTTGGACAGGTTGGGTGATTGGCCAGATGCATGGCAGATGCAATATAACGTGGATAAATGCGAGGTTATCCACTTTGGTGGCAAAAACAGGAAGGCAGATTATTATCTGAATGGCAATAGATTGGGAGAAGGGGAAGTGCAACGAGACCTGGGTGTCCTTGTGCACCAGTCGCTGAAGGTAAGCATGCAGGTGCAGCAGGCGGTTAAGAAGGCAAATGGCATGTTGGTCTTCGTAGCAAGAGGGTTTGAGTACAGGAACAAGGATGTCTTGCTGCTGTTGTACAGGGCCTTGGTGAGACCACATCTTGAGTATTGTGTGCAGTTTTGGTCACCTTATCTGAGGAAGGATGTTCTTGCCATGGAAGGAGTTCAGCGAAGATTCACCAGGCTGATACCTGGGATGGCAGGAATGACATATGAGGAGAGATTGGGTCGATTGGGCTTGTACTCACTGGAGTTTAGAAGAATGAGAGGGGATCTCATTGAAACTTTTAAAATTCTGACAGGACTGGACAGACTAGATGCAGGAAGGATGTTCCCAATGGTCGGGGAGTCCAGAACCAGGGGTCACAGTCTAAGGATAAGGGGTAGGCCATTTAGGACAGAAATGAGGAGGAATTTCTTCACCCAGAGAGTGGTGAACCTGTGGAATTATCTACCACAGAAGGCAGTAGAGGCCAATACATTAAATATATTCAAGAAGGAGTTGGATATATTTCTTAAGGCTAAAGGGATCAAGGGGTATGGGGAGAAAGCAGGGACCGGGTACTGAATTTGGATGATCAGCCATGATCGCATTGAATGGCGGAGCAGGCTCGAGGGGCTGAATGGCCTACTCCTGCTCCTATCTTCTATGTTTCTATGTAAGCACTAAGGGTAGCAAGGGCATAGAATGTACTCTGGTTGGGGGAACTTAAAGGTTCATCACCAAGAGTGGCTCTGTAGCACCACTACTGGCTGAGTTCTGAAGGACATAACTGCCAGTCTGGGCCAGCGACAGGTGGTGATGGAACCAACACGAGGGAAAAACCTACTTGACCTCGTCAATCTACCAGTTGCAGATGCATCTGTCCATGACAGCATTGGTAGCAGTGACCACCGCACCGTCCTTGTGGAGGCGAAGTCCCATCTTCATACTGAGGACACCATCCATCGTGTTGTGAAGCGCCAATTCGATTCACTCCATGTGATGTCAAGAAATGCCTGAGCGCACTGGATACAGCAAAGGCTATAGACCCTGACAACATCCCGGTTGTTGTGCTTCAGAACTACTGCTGCGCCTCTAGCCACTGGCATCTACCCAACAATGTGGAAAATTGCCCAGGTATGTCCTGTCCACAAAAAGCAAGGCAAATCCAATCTGGCCAATTACCGCCCCATCAGTCTATTCTCAGTCATCAGCAAAGTGATGGAAGGTGTCGTTGACAGTGCTATCAAGCGGCACTTGGTCCAAACATGGACAAAAGAGCTGAATTCCAGAGGCGAAGTGAGAGTGACTGTCCTTGACATCAAGGCAGCATTTGATCGAGTGTGGCACCAAGGAGCCCTAGTAAAATTGAAGCCAATGGGAATCAGGGGGAAACTCAACACTGGCTGGAGTCATAGCTAGCACAAAGGAAGATGTTTGTGGTTGTTGAAGGTCAATCATCTCAGCCCCAGGACATCACTGCAGGAGTTCCTCAGGGCAGTGTCCTAGGCCCAACCATCTTCAGTTGATTCATCAATGGCCTTCCCTCCATCATAAGGTCAGAAGTGGGGATGTTCGCTGATGATTGTACAGTGTTCAATTCCATTCACATGAAGCAAGACCTGGCCAACATTCAGGCTTGGGCTGATAAGTGGCAGGTAACATTCGCGCCTTACAAGTGCCAGGCAATGACTATCTCCAATAAGCAAGAGTCTAACCACCGCCCCTTGACATTCAACAGCATTACCATCGCCGAATCCCCCACCATCAGCATCCTGGGGGGTCACCATTGACCAGAAACTTAACTGGACCTGTCACATAAATACTGTGGCAACAAGTCAGAGACTGGGTATTCTGCAGTGAGTGTCTCACCTCCTGACTCCCCAGAGCCTTTCCACCATCTACAAGGCACAAGTCAAGATGGAATACTCTCCTTGCCTGGATGAGTGCAGCTCCAACAACACTCAAGCAGCTCAACACCATCCAAGACAAAGCAGCCTGCTTGGTTGGCACCCCATCTACCACCTTAAACATTCACCTACTCCACCACCAGCGCACCGTGGCTGCAGTGTGTGCCATCTACAAGATGCACTGCAGCAACTCGCCAAGGCTTCTTTGGCAGCACCTCCCAAACCCGCGACCTTTACCACCTAGAAGGAGAAGGGCAGCAGACGCATGGGAACACCATCACCTGCAAATTCCCCTCCCAGTTACACACCATCCCGACTTAGAAATATATCGCCGTGCCTTCATCATCGCTGGGTCAAAATCCTGGAACTCCCAACCTAACAGCACTGTGGGAGTACCTTCACCACACGGACTGCAAGAAGGCAGCTCACCACTACCTTCTCAAGGGCAATTAGGAATGGGCAATAAATGCTGGCCTTGCCAGCGACACCCACATCCCAGGAACAGATTTAAAAAAAAGAAAGGCCAATAGAGGGGACTTTCTCAAGGTACATAAGTTGAATAGAAAAAGTTAATTTGGAGTGCTAATTCAAAATACAGCAGGCCTTTAGGGCATGGGAACATAATTACAAACTAGTAAAAGGAAAGTTCAGGACTGATGTTGGAAGTACAATTATTATCTGGTATTATTATCTAGTATTATCTAGAATGCTCTTCGATTAGGGTGGCAGAGATTATAAACCCTGGAATCATTCAGGAGAGTTGGATGCCAATTTTTCTGCCACTGCCAACCTCCCCCCCCCCCCCACCCCCCTTTCCTGGTTCCATATTCAAGACTGAGATCAATAGATTTTTGGTCCCTCAGGGAATCAAGAGATATGGGATAGGGCAGGAAAGTGGAGTTGATGTAGAAGTTCAACCATGATCTTTTTGAATGGCGGAGCAGGCTTGATGGGCCCTATGGCCTACTCCTGCTCCTATTTCTTATGTTCTTATGTGCTGGAGAGGCAGAATGCCAGAATATAGTGAGATGCATCATTAGCATGGCTATGTCGCACCACCGCAGAGGCTCCTCCTGACAGGGCCTTGTGCCGAGTAACAGGGACAGAAACAGAAGCATAGCTGCAGGCCTGAGATATCTACAATATATAGAGGAATAGAATATAAAAGCAAAGAGATCGTGCTAGAACTTTATAAATCACTGGTTAGGCCTCAGCTGGAGTATTGTGGACAATTCTGGGCACCACACTTCTGGAAAGATGTAAAGGCCTTAGAAAGGTTACAGATGAGGTTTACCAGGATGTTACCAGGGATGAGGGACTTCAGTTATGAGGAGAGGTTGGAAAAGTTAGGACTGTTCTCCTTGGAACAGAAAAGGTTACGAGATGGCCTAATAGAGCGTTTCAAGATGATGAGAGGTTTTGATAGGTTAAATAGGGAAAAAGTATTTCCTCTGGGTCAGTAACTAGAGGTCACAGATTCAAAATCATTGGAAAAAGATCTAGAGGGGAGATGAGGAGAATGTTTTTCACTCAGAGAGTTGTTGGGATCTGTAAGGCTCTACCTGAAAAGGTGCTGGAAGCTGATTCCATAAATCATTTTAAAAGGATGAGGAACATACAGGGTTACGGACAAAAAGCGGGGATGTGGGACTGAGCACAACTGCTCTTTCAAAGAGCCAGCACAGGCACGATGGGCCGAATGGCCTCCTTCTGTGTTGTAAGTTTCTAGGATTCTATGATCCTACGAAGCGTGACCCTGAGCTTTAGGTCGCATGTCATTTTAATTCTCCGTCCCACTCCCACTGTTCTAATGAAGCTCAATGAAAACTCGAGGAACAGCACCTCATCTTTCGATTAGACACTTCACAGCCTTCCAGGCTCAACACAGAGTTCAACTATTTCAGATCATAACCACAGCTCCCATTTTTTCGGACAGCAGCTATTGGTAATTGTTGGATCCGTGGTTCAGTGGATATGCTGTTATTAAATAATCACACGGATGCTGTACATTAACAATAAACAGGTCTTTACTGGAGGAGGGTAGTCTCAAGACTGGGGGTACAGAGGCATGCGCAAAGCTTATATACAGGTGTGGTCACTGCCGGTACTACAGTATACAGGAGCTGTAAAAGTAGTTCTGACTTAAAGGCACATACACTACAATTCCTCCCCTTTTAGATTAGTAGTACCCCTAATATTCAAATAACAATTAACATTTCAACATGTACATTAAACAACAAAAGTCCATTTATAGATTCAGTCTTTGGGGCGGCTTCCTGACCCTTTCGGGATAGCGCCTTTCCGGAGGTTCTTGTTCTTGGTGCAGAGGCGATTCTGACCCCTTTTCATCGGGTAGTTCATCGGGTTCCACTGCTACTGGGTCTGAGGTAGATGCTACCGGTATGTCGGGTTCATCCCCAGGTACTCGAGACATGGGGTTGACGCGTTCCTGTGATGCTAAGATCTGATCGACATGGCGTCTCACAATGTTCTCCCCGACATCCACTGTGTACATTAATGGCCTCTGCCTTGTACATATCGTTCCGGGTTGCCATTTCTCTGTTCGATAGTCACGGGCCAAGACTGGTTGCCCTACATTGAAGCTCCTTGTCGGCTTCTCATTGATGTGCTGGAATTGTTTGTCCTCAACATTTCTTCGCACATTTGGTCTGAGCAAGTCCAGACGAGATCTCAACCTTCGGTTAAAGAACATCATGGCCGGGGTCTGGTTGGTAACTGCATGTGTCGCGTTTCGGTAGGCTAATAAGAAATTGTCCATCTTATGCTTTCAAAATTCTTGTTTACCGGCTTCTCTGGGGTTATTAGATTTCGCAGTAACCCATAAGTTTTTGCACCCATGGAATTTAACAGAACCAGTGCTTTATTAGCATCTGGCACTTCATTCACCCTGCAGTACACCTCAATACGTTCCACATATGTCGCCCAATCTTCGACTTCATTGTCGAACGTAGAGATACTGCCACTCTTCAGCATCCTTGGGTGTCAGTTAACTGTCAAAAATGGCACCTCCCGCGCTTCCCCTTCTTCTCCGCTGGCACAAAATGGCGTCTCCCGCGCTTTCCTTCCTTCCCGCGCTCGCCCTTCTTCTCCGCTGCGGCTTCTAAAAATGTCGTCTCCCGCGCTCTTTCTTCTTCTCCGTGGCTCAATGGCGTCTCCCGCGCTCCCCTTTCTTCGCCCCGCAGACCCTGTTCAGCCCGTGAGCCCTGGCTGTGCTCTGCGCGTTCTTCTTTTTATATTTTTCGACGCCACTCAGTCTAGAACCCGGCTGTTTCTCTACCCTCTCTCTCTCC
Source organism: Somniosus microcephalus (assembly GCF_052327205.1). NCBI lineage: Eukaryota > Metazoa > Chordata > Chondrichthyes > Squaliformes > Somniosidae > Somniosus > Somniosus microcephalus. The sequence continues at coordinate 24,087,472 of NC_140999.1, forward strand.
GGTTTGTTTTCTTTTTCTCGACGCCGCTCGGTGTTCAACCCCCGGCTGCGCCCTGCGCTTTTCACCCTCTGTCTTACCCCGTCGACGCTCGGCTCCAGCCGCCGCTGCTCGGGAAGGGTCTGCGCTGGACCTGTCGTCGGTCTCTTGCTGCTCGTCGTGGCTGGGGAACCAAGCCCGGCTCTCCACAGCCTCCCCTGCGAAGTTCAATCTCTGCCTGACTGCTGGGCGGTTGCTCGTGGTCAACGCCCGTGTTCCTGGCCGCGACTATTTTTTTTTATTATGTTGCAGGTAGATTCGAATTGACACTCGTCGCCACTGTTGGATCCGTGGTTCAGTGGATATGCTGTGATTAAATAATCACACGGATGCTGTACATTAACAATAAACAGGTCTTTACTGGAGGAGGGTAGTCTCAAGACTGGGGGTACAGAGGCATGCGCAAAGCTTATATACAGGTGTGGTCACTGCCGGTACTACAGTGTACAGGAGCTGTAAAAGTAGTTCTGACTTAAAGGCACATACACTACAGTAATGATTCTGCTATTACCATTTACATCTCCTCTAGACCCATCTTTTATTTCTTTACTTGTCCCATTACCATCTCCTTTTGCCTTGCACCATCATCCCTTTTGTCATTTAATCTCTCCTGCCTTCCACCCTATCACAGACCTTCCCTTTTGTTCTTTCCTCTCTCCCCTTTTTCCCTGCCTCTGTAATTGCTTAAAACATTACATAGGATTACACAGGATATACGGCACAGAAACAGGCCATTTGGCCCAACCAGTTTATGCTCCACACGAGCCTCCTCCCGGCTTTCCTCATCTAAATCTATCAGTATAACAACAACAACTTGTATTTATATAGCGCCTTTAACGTAGTAAAACGTCCCAAGGCGCTGCACAGGAGTATTTTAAGACAAAAAATTTGACACCGAGCCACATAAGGAGAAATTAGGGCAGGCGACCAAAGGTTTGGTCAAAGAGGTAGGTTTTAAGGAACGTCTTAAAGGAGGAAAGAGAGGTAGCGAGGTGGAGAGGTTTAGGCAGGGAATTTCAGAGCTTAAGGTCTAGGCAACAGAAGGCACAGCCACCAATGGTTGAACGATTATAATCAGGGATGCTCAAGAGGGCAGAATTAGAGGAGCACAGATATCTCTAACCCTCTCTTCCCTTCTCCCTCATATGCTCCCCTTAAATGCATCTATACTATTCGCTTCAACCACTCCCTGTGGTAGCGAGTTCCACATTCTCACCACTCTTTGGGTAAAGAATCTGTTACATCTCTAACGTTTTCCAGTTCTGATGAAAGGTCATCGACCTGCCTGACCTGCGGAGTATTTCCAGCATTCTCTATTTCCATGAGAGCCCTTGATTTGCACCTATTGGAGCTGCAGGCCCAGGTCTGCCCTTTTTGAAGAAACCCTGGAAACTCTGGGGCATGTAAAGGGAGTGGGGAGACATGGGCCTCGCATTGTACTCAGGGTGGGATTGCTGAGTGGTGGGGGGGGGGGGGGGGGAGGGGCAGTGCCAGGGTGAGCAACAAACGTCTGCCAAGGCCTGATGAGATTTTAGCTCCCGAGTCTTATTTCCATATTCAGGATCATACTCCCATATAAACAACACATGTTATAGGGACCATGTGGTAGATTTTCTCCTTCACCACCTGGGTGGTGATCTGGCGAAGTGGATCGTGCATATTTATAGAACACATCTGATTTTTCATTCTATTGATTTTCATCAGGCAGTTCTATCAAGGGCGGGTAATCTACTCTGCGAGATTACCACTAGGCAGGAAGACTAAAATATACCCCAATTGGTATAAGAAGTCATACATTTATAATCGTAGAAATTTACAGCACAGAAGGAGGCCATTCAGCCCATCATGTCTGTGCTGGCCGAAAAAGAGCTATCCCGGCCTAATCCCACTTTCCAGCACTAGGTCCGTAGCCTTGTAGGTTACGGCACTTCAGGTGCACATCGAAGTACTTTTTAAATGTGATGAGGGTTTCTGCCTCTACCACCCTTTCAGGCAGTGAGTTCCAGACCCCCACCACCCTCTGGGTGAAAAAAGTCCTCCTCAACTCCCCTCTAATCCTGCTACCAATTACTTGAAATCTATGCCCCCTGGTTATTGACCTCACTGCTAAGGGAAATAGGTCCTTCCTATCCACTCTATCTAGGCCCCTCATAATTTTATACATTTCAATTAAGTCTCCCCTCAGCCTCCTCTGTTGCAAAGAAAACAACCCCAGCCTATCCAAACTTTCCTCATAGATAAAATTCTCCAGCCCTGGCAACATCCTCGTAAATCTGACATGTGCCATTAGCAATAATAGAAAGTAATTTAGAAAAATTAAGGAACTTATTCAGAACAGAATTAATGTTAGCTTTCCAACGTGGCATATCCCTGGTCAACAAATGGGCTTGCCAGCCTTTGTTGGGGCCCTGAGGTTCAGTCTGGAATCCTCAGTGACATTGCCCGGAGATGCCTTCTTGGCCCCAGCATTACAGCTCATCCCTGAATGAGAGATTTACTATACTTTGTGCTTGAAGTACCATTGATGAGTCAGTCACCGGTTGGGTAAAGAAGACATGTTGCTAAAGTCTATTAGTTATGGTTTTGTGCTTTTGGTTCTCAGAGTGTTACTATACCTATTTTTCGTGTTTATTATCGCTAACATTCTTCTATGTAAAATCATGTGTTTTTGCTTTAGTGTCAAGACCACAAATCTGGTTAAGTCCAATTTATCTCTGGAAGTGCTGGTTTCAGACTTCTGATGCAGGTTAACGTCTATTGAACTGGTACATATAACACCAGCTAGAGAGCCAGCCATGTCTCAGCTGTGCACAGGAAAGTTCCCGGTAGGAATCACTGCTTGGCCGGTAGGTAGGAGTGGGAATTTGGGTGTCAGGTAAATCTTGACGAGGGGAATCCCAAACGGGGGAGGGGAGAAGCCCAATGTCTCCTTGTGGGGCCCAGAGGAGCCATCATGCCTGGCCCACCAGGGAACAGAAAAATAATTAATAAACATTTTTGGCGCACTTCTGGCCCTCGACTTGGATCCCAGCAGGTTTGGCCTGGTAGGGAAGCCACCACTGCTCCTCCGCTCAGGTCTTAGGTTACAATCACATGTCGGGCCCCGATGACATCATCGGAACTCGATCTGAATATTTAAAAAGGACCTCACTGGCTTCAGATGGGTGTCCTTGCTGCCTGCAATTTAAAATTGTAGTCGGTCAGACTGGGGTGGGAAAGGGGTAAATCAATAGTTTAATACTAAGTTGCTTTCCCTTCTCATGAAGTTTGCCTTTCTTCAATATTAATTTGTTACTTGCATTTTGTCCATGAGACCCACCTCCTGCTCCCTCAACCTTATTCCCACTAAACTACTGACCACCAACCTCCCTTCCTGGCTCCCATGTTAGCTGATATTGTTAATGGTTCCCACTCCTCAGGTACTGCCCCCCTCTCCCTCAAATCTGCTGTCATCACCCCTCTCAAAAAAACAACTCTTGACCCATCCGTCCTTGCAAACTACCACGCAATCTCCAACCTTCCTTTCCTCTCCAAAGTCCACGAACATGCTGTCACCTCCCAAATTCATGCCCATCTTTCCCAGAACTCCATGTTTGAATCCCTCCAATCAGGTTTCCACCTCGTCAGAGTACCGAAACGGCTCTTATCTAAGTCATAAATGACATCCTATGTGACTGTGACAAAGGTAAACTATCCCTCCTCGTCCTTCTCGACCTTTCTGCAGCCTTTGACACTGTTGACCACTCCATCCTTCTTCCATGCCTCTCCACCGTCGTCCAGCTGGGTGGGACTGCACTCACCTGGTTCCATTCTTACCTAGCCACTCGTAGCCAAGGAATCACCTGCAAGGGCTACTCTTCCCGCTTATCACCTGCAAAGGCTTCTCTTCCCGCTCCCGCGTCGTTACCTCTGATGTCCCCCATGGATCTATCCTCTGCCCCCTCCTATTTCTCATCTACATGCTGCCCCTTGGCGGCAGTTCCGCATGTACACTGACGACACCCATCTCTATCTCACCACCACTTCTACAGACCCCCTCCACTGTCTCTAAATTGTCAGACTGCTTGTCCAACATCCAGTACTGGATGAACAGAAATTTCATCCAACTAAATTGTGGTGGTTGAAGGTCAATCATCACAGCCCCAGGACATTGCTGCAGGCGTTCCTCAGGGCAGTGTCCTAGGCCCAACCATCTTCAGCTGCTTCATCAATGACCTTCCCTCCATCATAAGGTCAGAAATGGGGATGTTCGTTGATGACTGCACAGTGTTCAGTGCCATTCACAACTCCTTAGAAAATGAAGCAGTCCATGCCTGCATGCAACAAGACCTGGACAACGTTCAGGCTTGGGCTGATAAGTGGCAGGTAACATTCGCGCCACAGAAGTGCCAGGCAATGACTATCTCCAACAAGCAAGAGTCTAACCACCGCCCCTTGACATTCAACAGCATTACCATCATCGAATCCCTCACCATCAACATCCTGGGGGGTCACCATTGACCAGAAACTTAGCTGGACCAGCCACATAAATACTGTGACAACAAGAGCAGGCCAGAAGCTAGGTATTCTGTGGCGAGTGTCTCACCTCCTGACTCCCCAAAGCCTTTCCACCATCTACAAGGCACAAGTAAGGAGTGTGATGGAATACTCTCCACTTGCCTGGATGAGTGCAGCTCCAACAACACTTAAGAAGCTCGACATCATCCAGGACAAAGCAGCCTGCTTGATTGGCACCCCATCCACCACCTTAAACATTCACTCACTCCACCAGTGGCGTACCGTGGCTGCAGTGTGTACCATCTACAAGATGCACTGCAGCAACTCGCCAAGGCTTCTTCGGCAGCACCTCCCAAACCTGTGACCTCTTCCACCTAGAAGGACAAGTGCAGCAGGCACATGGGAACACCACCACCTCCATTTAGAGGGAACATTGCTTCCAAATACATATCCGCACCATCACTAAGTCTGCCTATTTCCACCACCGTAACATCATCTCACTCCACCCCTGCCTCAGCTCATCTGCTGCTGAAACCCTCATCCATGCCTTTGTTACCTCTAGACTTGACTATTCCAACACACTTCTGGTCGTCTGCCCACATTCTACCCTCCATAAAGTTGAGGTCATCCAAAACTCTGCATCCCGTGTCGTAACTCGCACCAAATCCCGTTCATCCATCACCCCTGTGCTCGCTGACCTATATTGGCTCCCGGTTAAGCAATGCCTCGACTTTAAAATTCTTATCCTTGTTTTCGATTCCCTCCATTGCCTCGCCCCACCCTATCTCTGTAATCTCCTCCAGCCCTACAACTCCCCGAGATATCTGCGCTCCTCAATTCTGGCCTCCCCAGTTTTAATCGCCCCACCATTGGCAGCCATGCCTTCTGTTGCCTAGGCCCTAAGCTCTGGAATTCCCTGCCTAAACCTCTCCGCCTCTCTACCTCTCTTTCCCCCTTTAAGATTCTCCTTAAAACCTACCTCTGTCATCTGCCCTACTATCTCGTTATGTGGCTCGGTGTCAAATTTTAGTTGATAAAGCTCCTGTGAAGTGCCTTGGGACGTTTTACTACATTGAAGGCATTATATAAATACAAGTTGTTGTTGTTGTTGTTGTTGATGTCAGAAGATAAAAAAAATCAAATACTCCATACTTTGCACAACAGCTTTCAGTGGTAGGGTCCGCAATATGGTGTGGCTACAGACTCGTTCCATCTACACTATGGAGTTGAATCGGAGTAGCCATGGCAGTAAATCTTGCTGGCAGTAAATCTTTGTGATTCTCTTCGCAGACCAGAATATCAGAAGAAAATGAAACCACATTGCTGGTCTGGTGGGCAGTGAGCTCAGCCGGCATGCATTCAAAACAGCATGGCAGTGCCAGCATCCACTCTCACCCGTGGTGATCATTTATTTTGTCCCCTGCAGCAGGGAACAAAACCACCTGGCATCTTGTATATATTACAGTATTGCTTCTGAAAGCAGGACTGCCTCTAGTGGCTGCATCATAATGTGGCAACAAGAGCAGGTTAGAGGCTAGGTATTCTGCGGCAAGTGTCTCACCTCCTGACTCCGCAAAGCCTTTCCACCATCTACAAGGCACAAGTGAGGAGTGTGATGGAATACTCTCCACTTGCCTGGATGAGTGCAGCTGCAACAACACTCAAGAAGCTCGACACCATCCAGGACAAAGCAGCCCGCTTGATTGGTACCCCATCCACCACCTTAAACATTCACTCCCTCCACCACCGGCGCACCGTGGCTGCAGTGTGTACCGTCTACAAGATGCACTGCAGCAACTCGCCAAGGCTTCTTCGACAGCTCCTCCCAAACCCGTGACCTCTTCCACCTAGAAGGACAAGGGCAGCAGGCGCATGGGAACACCACCAATTCCAAGTTCCCCTCCAAGTCACACACCATCCTGACTTAGAAGTATATCGCCGATCCTTCATTGTCGCTGGGTCAAAATCCTGGAACTCCCTACCTAACAGCACTGTGGGAGTACCTTCACCACACGGACTGCAGCGGTTCAAGAAGGCGGCTCACCACCACCTTCTCAAGGGCAACTAGGGATGGGCAATAAATGCTGGCATTGCCAGCGATGCCCAGATCCCATAAACGAATTTTTTAAAAAGTGGAGCATAGGCATAACCACTGATGAGAAGAGAGGGATGTGGCCCTTCATTATTTTGGCATGGCTTGTGTCCCCATTTCCTGCAACAACAAATCCTAGAATTGCACGTGATGCCTCCCCTAACTCCTTATACTTGGTCGCACCTCTGAAATGGGGTATTAGCAATCAGACTTGAGCCTAGCAGACATACAGTGGCAAAACATGTTGATGCTCCACTTTACTGTGCAATAGAGCTTAGGACATGGATTCCTCAAACAATTCCCCAGGCGGCAAAACATTTTGATCACTCTGGTGTAAGATGCCCTATTCTTATATACGTATATGTAGGATTATGATCAGGTTTAATCTCATATGATTAAGGTTTTTGTTTTCTTTTTCTCTTATAAATGGCTTGTAGACTTGTACTGTAGCTAGAAATAATAAAATGGTCAAGTTGCTCTTCCCAGAATCCTTAAGGGTATGGCTGACATTTAGCAAGAAAAAGCTTTTGTCAGCAAGGAGAAGTCTTTTGTTAGCAAGGAATGCTAAATAAGGGGTCAATGGTCTCCCAGGTAAGAGGGCAGCCTATATCACAAACAAACAAGATAATGATCAGGAGGTCAGTTATGAACCTGAAAAGCAACTCCTTTTAAGGAGTTTCCTGTTCATGACTAGAGCCCTATAAAAATATTAAGCTTTCCTTCACAATTCGTAGAACGAAAGAATCGGTGAAGTTTACGTTTTCTATCCAGAGCAAAAGCGGGTGATAGCGATTATTTCTCTGTAGGACTATTGCTTAAGACATTGGGCCAGATTTTCATTGGGCTGTGAGACGGGCTTTCAGGCGTGCGGGGGGCAAAAATCCCGAATTCGGGGGTCCCGACACCATCCCACCCAAAACCTGCCTCCACGTATGTTTCAAGGGAGGCGGGTACCTGCCCCGCACTGGGACCCGCCGACCCGAGGCGGGAAGGGTTTAGTGCCAATTAACTGCCTGTTAACAGGTAGTTAACAGGCAGTTTTTAGCCTAATCCCTATTTTGAGGGGTGTCATATGGGATTCCCGACGGCTCCAAACCACGCCAGGTTAGAGCAGGCGGGCCGTTGGGTTGAAGGAGTTGGAGGGGTCGCGATGTCAGTGTTCAAGTGAGTGATGGGTGCATGAGTGCAAAGGTAAGTGTGTTTGGTGTGCCTAAAGTGTGTAAAGAAGTTTAAATTACCTGTACTTACCTTAACAGCCTTTCTTCCTCTAGGCGTCGGGAGTCCATCACTCAGCCGGAACTGAAAGCTGAACGGCTGCGATCTGTCAAAAGTGACAGCCTTCAGCTTTCAGTGCCAGTGACAGTTCTAACTGAGTCTGCGTAGAAGGACTCAGGTTAGAAGTCAGACTGTCAGCGTTTGACAGCTTCAAACAGCTGTGAAACACTGATATTTCATCTGTCAAAAACTCTTGACAGATGAAATTTCAGTCTGTGATATCACCTGTTGCCAGGTGGCCCTTAATTGGCCTGCTGAGCCCGCTGGGTGGGCTCAACAAGGTCAATCAAGGGAAAATCGCGTCGATTGGCCGGACGTCGATGGAGGCGGGACTAAAACCCAAAAGTTGTAGTCCCGCCTCCTTCCCGACAGCTTAATGAAAATCAAGCCCATTGAGTGTGTCAAGACTCAGTCAAACTCAATAAAGAATATTTGCAACCAAGTTGGTGTCAAGTGTCCAAGAACCTTACACTGGCAAGGTGAAGGAATGAGTCGAGATCACACACTTACCCACAGGGCGGTAAGAGAAATTGGATGGTGAGTCACCCCAGGTCCCTCTTGATTCTTTCCAGAGACCAATTTGGAAATCATTTAAAAAGCTATCTTTTTGATTGAGCCTTCTATTACCTCACCTAACCTCTCCACTTCCTGCTTGTTATACATTGCTCCCACTCTAAGCCACTTTGGGATACGTGAAGAAGCTATATAAATGAAATTTGTTGCTCTTGTTGATATAATTTCTAGTACAGTAGTGACAGAATTCAAATTATGCTATCTACAGTAGACAGGTGCAAGGATGTCATCATTATGCACTGCTAAATGTTCTCTCTATTTACCTCCAATCAACATTTTCATCAAAGATTCCCCATGCACCAGCAGAACTGGAGTAGTCATCAGTTATATTTTATTGGTTTACTAGACCCTCCAATATAAAATGATTTTACTTGACAAATTCATTCTTGAAACCAAAAAGAGCTTAAAAATTGTCAGATTAATGCCATTAACTTTAGAATTCAAATCTAAACCCAAGGATTAACAGTTTAACATTCCACATCCACCACAGTTATAGTAACAGCATAAACATAAGTTTTTTTTAATAAAAAAATGTGAGACTCCATTTTCTAAGGTATTTTTCCCTTCTTCTTTCTTGGTCTCATTTACTCAAGTGCAGAACTTCACAGAAATCACAGAAACCCCACAGTGCAGATAGAGGCCATTTCGGCCCATCGAGCCTGCACCGACACATATCCCACCCGATCCCCGTAACCCCTACACCAACACATATCCCACCCTATCCCTGTAACTTCTGAGCTCATGATCTTTAACCCCACGGTGAGAGAAGACAACATAATTCCATGCTAACTGTTCATAACACTTCAAAAAATGGTACTAGTATCACACTGGTACTTAGAGTAAAACTGAAGCATTAAGCATTTATAATGGTTCTTTGTTCTGCTTGAAACCAACACAATTGTTATTGACATTTATCTTAGATGCAAAGATCGCATGTAACAAGGCACAGTTTGTGCATGAATGGAAGTGAGTGGTATTCCATTGCTGACTGAAAAGTCATGCTGCCCACTCTCCTGGTCATCAGAAGGAATTAGGAGTCTTGACAATGATACAAATTTCCCTTCTTGTGCATAAAGTGTCAGTCTTGGCTCTGTTGCCTCTTGAGTCAGAAGGGCATCGGTTCAAGTCCCACTTGAACACAAAATCTAGGCTGACACTCCAATGCATTACTGAGGGAGTGCTCCACTGTGTGAGGTGCCGTGTTTCGGATAAGACGTTAAACCAAGTCCCCTAACGTCTGCCCTCTAACGTAAAAGTTCTCATGGTACTATTTTGAAGAAGAGCAGGGATATTCTCCCTGGATACTATTTATCCTTCAACCAACACCACTAAAAAACAGATTATCTGGTTTGTGCTGTTTGTGGGATCTGCTGCAATTCCTACATTACAACAGTGACTACACTTCAAAATGTCCTTCATCAGCTGTAAAGCACTTTGGGATGTTTTGAGGTTGTGAAAGGTGTTGTATAAATGCAATTTCATTCTTATTAGTTCCCAGTTTGGTTTCTCATGAGTTGAGATAAGTCAATGAAAATCAATTGTATTTCCAAACTGTAAGGAGCCAGAATGAAAAATTACATGAGTCTAACTTCGCCTTTACATTATACAGAAGCTTTGTAATATAAATGCAGCTCAAGGTGTTTAAAGTAGTGCCAAGTTAAATGGTACACTCTTCAGCAATTCGTCTGATGCCTCAAAGTAGAGGTTCTGTGAGAGAATGTTTTCAAGTCCTGGTCTCTCGCTTTCCCTCTGTTCCTCATTTCCTCAATGGTGATTCATGCTGCAAAGCAGTTCTGTGGCCAACAGTAGCCCTCTGGTTGCTTGCCCAGTTGCCTGCTCTTGCCATGTGATCTTGGGCAGTGAGTGTCGGTAGACTATTGCATCATCATAGCCAAACGTGATCTGCTCATACCTGGTATCCACGCATGTACGCACACTTAGGGGAGGGGGATCACTGTGTAACTGCTCATCCAGCTAAGACCAATACTAATAGTAGGTGCCAATGGAAATAGTTGTAGAAACACTCGGGCTGTTTATTAGGTTTCTGTGGCAGGGATAGCTTATGAGTTTGTGGGTACAACTACACACCCTGCACCACCCATAACTACACAGCTCATACAGAATTCTCTGTGATTTCAGCATCTTGTGACTGGCCCACTTTTCTATCCTCCTATTTACACAGCCGAACCGAAGGAAGCAACGAGAGCACATGAGCGTTCCTACCATAAGGTCAATCTGCTGTATCATCTGTTGCAAGGTAACTCTGCCATTGTCTGTGGCCTTCCCTGCTGCATCTGTCCCTCATCTGACCCGAACAGCTGGATCTGGTTGCATCTCTGCTGGGACCTGGCTGTTATGCAGTCCAGACAGTCAAAAAGACCCTCGCTCTATGTCTCTTGGGGGAAGAATTTGGTTACGTTGTGCCTCCTGTTAGCACCCTAAGAGGGCGCTAATGGGGTGCAAAGCAACTAGCGCCCGGACGCGGCGATGTTTGCACCGTTCGCGAAATTGACCAGACATTTTGCGGCGGCGCTAAACACTACCGCCACGATCTCCTGCGCCCGCAGAACGTGACATCAGTCGAGCGTGCAATGCCCCGGTAGCGCACGGACCGGCTATTAAGTGGCGCCCCCTGCCTTACCACCTGCCACTATCAACGACAGGTTGAGGGGAGTGTTTTGTAGTCAGGAAGGGACTGGGGGAGCGCTATTTAAAAGCAACCGCTTCCTGCCTTATTTTGTCAGCGACATTTTTGCACCACGCATTCTGAGAGAGAGAGACTTCTGGAAAGAATCAACATTGTGTGACGGAGTTTTGGGTACTGAGCAGCACTTTGCAGGTTCATTTTGATTTGACCTTCCTTGCATCGATTTAGAAGAGACTATGGGGGCTGCACTCTGAGCTCTTTCCCTGGTCCTCTCCATTGTTCTTTCCAGCAGATTTGATGTACAGATCTCTCCAGGTCGAGATTCAAGGCTGCAATGAGCAGTGTGTGGATGGAGAGCAAGATCAACCCCCCCCCTTTAAGAACTGGCCAGCGCCAGTGTGTCTGTGTTCCATTGCTGACTGATATAACACGAGCTTCACCAGCGCTCTGAGGTAGCGCCTCACTCCTTGGCGTTAGCACCTTAAGAGAGGTGTGTAGCACCTGACTTAGCGCTCCAATCACCTCCAGGGGCGATAGAAGCCAAGTTTGCAGCTGGAGGCGATAATTAGCACCAGGAGCTAAACTTTGCGCCCGGCCAATAATTGTGCCCCAAACGGGGCAATACCGAATTTCTCCCTCCTGATCTCTTTTAAAGCCCACTGCTATGGATGTTTCAGTGGGGTGGTGGGGGGGGGGGGTAGAGGGGTGGTCACAAGGTCACGTGTGCACACCATGACATCAGTTCTGCAGTGACCTGACAGGGAGCTGCCAACCACCCACCCGCCCCGATCCTAGAGAAGCCAAACTTTTTCAATTTGATGGCATGGGATTTCGGTTCCAGAGAGCCCTCTCGAGGCTAATTTCTGTGATGGCTGAAATGCTCTACGTGCTCAGAGAGAGGTGACTTCGGGGAGATTTCAGGGAGATTGTTGCCTGTAGCTGCAATCTTAGAGAGGAGTAGGAATGTTGGTAAATTTTACCTTGCTTAGACTGGGAATACTGAAACCACCTTCACATCTGTTATAGTTAACTCAGCACAGATACGGGATTACCCTTCTTGATCTGTATGATTCAGGAACATATCACACAATGCATTTACTCACTGAATCATTGGGGAGCTTAGAGCAGAGTCTTCAAGCACCAGTGTAAACTTGCTTTAATGGATTTCACAGAATCACAGAATCACAGAAACCCCACAGTGCAGATAGAGGCCATTTCGGCCCATCGAGCCTGCACCGACACATATCCCACCCGATCCCCGTAACCCCTACACCAACACATATCCCACCCTATCCCCGTAACCCCACGTATTTAATCCCCCTAACACTAAGGGTCAATTTATCATAGCCAATCAACCTAACCTTTGAGAAAGTGGTTGCCTCAAAGTCCTATAAACAAATGCCAGATGCTTGAAGGAAATAATAGTGGATCTAGAGGTCTATGTTAAGGAACATGATATATTAGGAATCCAATTTCCACCCTTCCCTCACCTTCACATGGTCCATCTCTGACTCTTCCCTTCCCTTCCTCGACTTCTCCGTCTCCATCTCTGGGGATAGGTTATCGACCAATATTTACTACAAGCCCACTGACTCCCACAGCTACCTGGACTACACTTCCTCCCACCCCGCTTCCTGTAAGGACTCTATTCCATTCTCCCAGTTTCTCCGCCTCCGCCGTATCTGCTCCGACGATGCCACCTTCCACACCAGTGCTTCAGACATGTCTTCCTTTTTCCGCAACCGAGGATTCCCCTCTACCGTGGTGGACACTGCCCTCGACCGTGTCAGTTCTATCTCCCGCACCTCTGCCCTCACCCCTGCCCCTCCCTCCCGGAACCACGATAGGGTTCCCCTTGTCCTCACCTTTCACCCCACCAGCCTCCACATTCAACGGATCATCCTCCGGCATTTCCGCTACCTCCAAAGTGATCCCACCACCAAACGTATCTTCCCCTCCCCTCCCCTTTCAGCATTCCGCAGGGACCGCTCTCTCCGAGACACCCTAGTCCACTCCTCTATCACCCCAAACAGCCCTTCCCCTTCGCCTGGCACCTTCCCGTGCAAGCGGAGGAGGTGTAACACCTGCCCCTATACCTCCCCCCTCCCCACTGTCCAGGGCCCCAAACACCCCTTCCAGGTGAAACAGCGATTTACTTGTACTTCTCGCAATCTAGTATACTGTATTCGCTGCTCACGATGCGGTCTCCTCTACATTGGGGAGACCAAACGCAGATTGGGTGACCGCTTTGCGGAACACCTCCGTTCAGTCCGTAAGGGTGACCCCGAGCTTCCGGTCGCCTGTCATTTCAATTCACCGCTCCATTCCCACTCGGACCTCACCGTCCTTGGCCTCTTGTACTGTTCCACGGAAGCTCAACGTAAACTCGAGGAACAGCACCTCATCTTCCGATTAGGCACTCTGCAGCCTTCCGGTCTCAATATCGAGTTCAACAATTTCAGATCATAACCTCGGCCCCTATTTCATTTTTACTTATATTTTTCCACTCCTTTCCTCCCCCCCCCCTTTCCTTTTGTTTCTCTCTCACACCTGGCAGCTATCTTTTGCCCTGCCATTACACTTTATACCTAATCCCAGCCTATTACCATCTCGTCTAGCTTCTAATCTCTTTTACTTCTTTTGGTTCTTTTATTCTTTTGTCCGATCGCAGCCCTGCCTTCGATCTAGTTCCTTTTCTCTCCAGTTTTGAAGAAGGGTCAAACCCGAAACGTCAACTCAAATTTCTCTCCACAGATGTTGCCTGACCTGCTGAGTTTTTCCAGCATTTTCTGTTGTTATTTAGGATATAGATATGGATTTACAAAAAAAAATTCCAAAGGGATAAATAGGAGGTGGGTGGTTATGTTAAAAATCATATAACGGTAACTCGGAGGACAGTTGGAGTTCGGATATAGACAACCTGGAAACTTTGTGGATCAGACTGAGTAACAAAAAGGGAAACAAACTAGTTATAAACTCCTTCCCGGTGAAAGCGATTTACTTGTGCTTCTTACAGTTTAGTATACTGTATTTGCTGCTTACAATGTGGTCTCCTCTACATTGGGGAGACCAAACACAGATTGGGTGACCGCTTTGCGGAGCACCTCCGTTCAGTCCGCAAACGTGACCTCGAGCTTCCAGTCGCCTGTCACTTTAATTCTTCGCCCCACTCCCACTCTGACCTCTCTATCCTTGGCCTCTTACGCTGTTCCAATGAAGCTCAACGTAAGCTCAAGGAACAGCACGTCATCTTTCTATTAGGCGCTTTACAACCTTCTGGACTCAACATCGAGTTCAACAATTTCAGACCATAACCTCTGCTCCTATTTTATCAGATAGCAGCTGTTGATGATTCTGCTATACCCATTTGCACCTCTTCTAGACCCATCTTTTGTTTCTTTACTTGGCCCATTACCATTTCCTTTTGCTTTGTACAATCATACCTTTTGTCACTCCTGCCTTCCACTCTATCACAGACCTTCCCTTTTGTTCTTTCCTCCCCTCCCGCCTTTCCCTGCCCCTGCACTTGCTTAAAATCTGCTACATCTCTAACTTTTTCCAGTTCTGACAAAAGGTCATCGACCTGAAACGTTAAATCTGTTTCTCTCTCCACAGATGCTGCCTGACCTGCTGAGTGTTTCCAGCATTTTCTGTTTTTATTTCAGATTTTCAGTTTTCGCAGTGTTTTGCTTTTGTAACTGTAGATCCTTTTCTGAATTTGTTTTCAGGATATTGGCAAGGCTGCATTTACTGCCCATCCTGAGCTGCACTGAGAAGGTGCTGATGGGCTTTTACAACTGAGTGGCTTGCTAGGCCGCTTCAAAAGGCATTAAGAATCACACGTTGACCAGACCAAAAAGGGTAGGTAGCAGGTTCCCTTTTGGGAAGAACATTGGTGAAGCAGTTGGGTTTCCAGGACAATCCAGCAGCTTTCATTTTTTTCTCCTGGCGCCAGCCCACCAAGAGTCAGATTTAGGGAATTCTGTGTTAGAATTTGCCACAGTGGGATTTACACTCATCGGGGGTCGATTTTCATTGACCCGTGGAGTCGGGATTGGAGCCATGCGGGGGGTTACAGTCCCGAATTCGGGGGTCCCGACACCATCCCGCCCCCAACCCGCCTCCATGTAATTTTCAAATGAGGCGGGTACCCGCCCCGCACTGGGACCCGCCTACCCGAGGTGGGAAGGGATTAATGCCAATTGACTGCCTGTTAACAGGTAGTTAACAGGCAGTTTTTAGCCTAATCCCTATTTTAAAGCTTGACGTGTGGGATTCCCGATGGCTCCAAGCCACGCCAAGTTCGAGGAGTCGGGCCGTCGGGTTGAAGGACTTGGAGGGGTCAAGATGTCGGTGTTCAGGTGAGTGATGGGTGCATGAGTGTAAAGGTAAGTGTGTTTGCTGTGTCTAAAGTGTGTAAAGAAGTTTAAATTACCTGTACTTACCTTTTCAGCCTTCCTTCCTCTAGGTTTCGGGAGTCCATCATCTAACCGGCACAGAAAGCAGAATGGCTGCGAACTGTCAAAAGTGACAGCCTGCAGCTTTCTGTGCCGGTGAGATTTCTAACTGAGTCTGTGTAGAAGGACTCAGGTTGACAGCTTCAAACAGCTGTGAAACGCTGATATTTCATCTGTGAAAACGCCTTGACAAATGAAATTTCAGTCTGTGACATCACCTGTTGCCGGGTGGCCCTTAATCGGCGTTAAAATCACGTGGATTGGCCACATTTCGATGGGGGCGGGACTACAACCCCGAAAGTTGTAGTCCCGCCTCCTTCCCGACTTCTGAATGAAAATCACCCCCATCATCTCTGGGTTGCTAGTCTAGTATCATAACCGGTACATTATCATATACACTGTTAGCTTGGCATCACTAGTTGGGATTTTTTTTTAAAGTATCCTGAAAGAGGTTCTAATGAAGCATGAAGAGAAACCTAAAAATAGTCAGCATGCTTTTACAGGTGGCGGACAAATCTACTAGAGTTCTTAGAGGATATAACTGACAAAGGGAACTCATCAGATTTAATATACCTAGGGGGGAAAATAGAGTCGCGCCCCCTTTGGGGCGCTAACTTCACCGGGGTGCTACTTTTAGTGCCCCGAAAAAACTAGCGCCCCCACAGCCAAAATTGAGTGGTAGAGCCCCAAGAGGGAAGTGGGGCGCTACTGGAAGTGCCCCGCCTCCCTCTTGGGGCGCTGCGAGGGAATATCGAGGTGCTACATGCCGCGTTATTGCAGGCCTTCCTCCCCTTCTTAAAAGGGAGGGTCCTTGCACAGTGCGACCCGGGGTCCAGCTGGGCCACCGGGATCGGAGTGCCGGCAAAAGAGTCCAGCACTCAAGAGAAGTGCCGGGCTCATGGAGCGCAGCTGGCACTCCGCGGGGTGCGGGGGGTGCTCAGGAGGCCGGGGACAGCAGCGGAGGCGGGTGCTGGCAGGCGGCCAGCGATAAAAATGGCCGCCCAGCACCTCATCTTTAAATAGCACCGCCCCAGCCACAGGTAGGCCCCCCTGACCCCGTCGGACATAGCATCCAGCGGTAAGTCAGGGGGCGCTACCGAAGATCGCGGCTGGGGCGCGAGCGGGGCGTTGCGCATGGTGATGATGTCATCACTGGTGGCGCAGCGCCACGGGTCACTACCGGTTACCGCCGCCGCTAACCTCCCGCTGAATTTCGCGGGAGGTGTTGGCGGCGCCGCGCCCGGGTGCTAGTTGCTTTGTGCCCCATTAGCGGCTTCTTAGGGCGCTAACGGGAGGCGCAAAGCAACCGAATTTTTCCCCCCTAGACTTCAACCCAATTACACACAGAGGCCCTCAAACAGGCTTTAGGCTCCTTATTTTCATATGCAAAGGGCCAAACCCTTGTTTCTGGTGAGGCCCCTTGATGCCCATTTTTTTGCCAATACCAATATGGTGGGCGGTGCTCTTCCGGCTAGTAATGAGCATGTGCTTCTTGCCCGCCATATTGGAGGCTTAGGTGCCCATTTACCGCTTGGAAAATGGGCACAGCGGGGTCGACGTTCTAGGCCAATGTTTTTTTCTGTTTGTTTCTGTTACAGAGTTGAATCATTGAATTGATCATTGAATCATACACAACAGAAGGAGGCCATTTAGCCCATTGTGTCCGTGCCGGCTCTTTGAAAGAACTGTCCAATATCTCCTTTAGTTCCTGCATTTATTTATTGGCTGTATACTTTTTGTAGCGTGGTTGTATAGCAGTTTATTATATATTGGATGAAGTTCCTAAACTTTGTCCTGTATTGGTAATTGTAAATTTTTAAATAAATAATGCAAATCTTCTTCTAAAGCCACTGACTCCTTTTAAAGACGTGGGCCTTTCACAGCCATGATCAGTGTTTATTCCATAATGCGAATACATGGTTCACTGATGAAAGGAGCCTTTCTTCTGTTGACCAAACAGACAATATAATGCAAAATGGATAGCACAAAATAAATAATTGTGCGTTTATGGGTTAGAGTTTTGAAGAGGACAACGTAGAATACTCACTTTACAACTCTACTATGGTGAGTTTTCATTACTCGTGCTGTCTGGCACTTAAGTCTGCCAACTGCAGATGAGAAGCGTTCACTCAGTTATTGGCCAACTCGGTGATGCAATGACTCATGCTGAACAGCAGCTAAACTCTTATTTTAGGACATTTTTGTAAACTAGTGGCTTCCAGCTAAACTGAGCTGTTCTATATAAAGTTTTTAAACAAACTGAGCGGAAGGGGCCCCTGATGTTTAGGGTTGTCACTTCTTGCCAGGTCTAAAACTGAACAGGGGGCACAATAGGGGTACAACAGTGTTCTGATGGTTTTCTTCACTGTTGATAAAGAAAATCACTGAAAACCTTAATAATTAATGGCTTCAATCCCAAGATACCGAAGTAAGTGGTTTTAAAAACAGACTTCTAATTAAAAGTCTTAGTTTGGTTTGCATCTTAGAAATTTTGAGATAACTGCTCACAAATTGGATTCTGCAGTCCAAAATCAGACAGGTAGGCATCTCACTGATGTCTGGCTTCTTGTAAAGTGGACTCAATTCTATTAAATACTAAATTAATACTGGTGTTAGTGTTAGTAATGAACTAAATACTATCAGCAATGCAATACAAGATGTTAATGCTACTTAGAAGTCTTCTGTCAAAGTACTATTCTCATCCACCATGGCAGGAGCGGGGAACATATTATTGTGGTACTAGAATTACCTGCAGCATATAATTTGACTCTTCGTGTGACAGACTGGTGCTATTTTTGACATATAGTCAAGGTCTCCCTAAAGGCAGAGTTGGTAATTGTGTTGTGGTACTGAGTCACACATACCAGGATAGTTCCAAATTTGATCTTTAATCTGTGTTAACTAATCTCACCTGGGGTGGTGGGAAGAGAGCTAGAATTGACCTCAAAGCACTTCTGGGTTAGGGGATCACTGCTGGTAAGTATGAATGTATGGTGGACATCATACAGAATACCCTGCTGACATTCGTGGGCAATTTTAACCTAACTCGTCTGATGGGAAACTGATGGGATGGGATCGGCTACCTATGAAAAAGTAGAAATAAAAACAGAAAATGCTGGAAATACTCAGCAGGTCAGGTAGAATCTGTGGAGAGAGAAACAGAGTTAACGGTTCAGGTCGATGACCCTTCATCAGAACGTTCTGACGAAGGGTCATCGACCTGAAACGTTAATTCTGTTTCTCTCTCCACAGATGCTGCCTGACCTGCTGAGTATTTCCAGCATTTTCTGTTTTTATTTCAGATTTCCAGCATCTGCAGTATTTTGCTTTTGTATGAAAAAGTAGAATTGGGCGGGGTTGGGTTAAAATTACCCCCTCGTTGTCTAGGCTCACACAATAACAGCTTGTATTTATATAGCACCTTTTAACATAATAAAATGTCCCCAGGTGCTTCAGAGAGGCAAAATTTAATTGGTGCAGAAACCTGTGTATCAAGTCCCTAATTTATTTATTGTTACCTAACTCCATGTATAATTGCACTTCACACAAGCATCAGAGCAAATACAACTCAGGTAGGTATGCTCTTAGCTAAAATAAGTAACAACCTTTGGGGAGAGAAATGTGGTCAAGTCGGAGAAATTCTGCAAACAACTCTCCATGCATAGACACCTACCTTTATACAGTATAGACTCACTCATTAGAAACTGAGAAGTCACTGAAAACATCCCCCACCCCACCCCCCAACTTTAGCTTGGGTGTGAAGGTGGAAGTATTATTAATACCTAGAAAAAAGGAGGCGGATCTTTATTCTGAGACACGCCCCCAGTGCTCTGTTTTCATGGTTGTATTTGGTCGGGGCAAATACATACTAATAAATGTATTCATATTGACTTTCTATTAATGTGCAGAATTTCATAAGTACCTGGGAGGAAGACCTCAACTGGCTTTATATATCATATATAGATATGAAACTTTTTCTAGTAAGTGACAATTTTTAAAAATTCATTCATGGGGCGTGGGCATCGCTGGCAAGGCCAACATTTATTGTTCTGATGAAAGGTCATCGACCTGAAACGTTAACTCTGTTTCTCTCTTCACAGATGCTGCCTGACCTGCTGAGTTTCTCCAGCATTTTCTGTTTTTATTTCAGATTTCCAGCATCTGCAGTATTTTCTGTTTGTATTTATTGCCCATCCCTAGTTGCCCTTGAGAAGGTGGTGGTGGACCGCCTTCTTGAACCGCTGCAGTTCGTGTGGTGAGGGTACACCCACAGTGCTGTTAAGTAGGGAGTTCCAGCAACAATGAAGGATCGGCGATATATTTGTAAGTCAGGGTGGTGTGTGACTTGGAGGGGAACTTGGAGGTGGTGGTGTTCCCATGCACCTGCTGCCCTTGACCTTCTAGGTGGAAGAGGTCGCGGGTTTGGGAGGTGCTGCCGAAGAAGCCTTGGCAAGTTGCTGCAGTGCATCTTGTAGATGGTACACACTGCAGCCACTTTGCACCGGTGGTGTCAAATTTCTGATGTCAAAGGACTTTAAAGTTCCTGTGTGATATCTTATATCAGTTACAAGCAAGAAAAATGTTAGTGAACAGTCCAGTGAGAATAATGATGCTGGCAGCATTTGACAGTAGTTAGTATAATTTACCTTTTTAAAAAGTTGGAGTTACAGAAATTTGACAGCATCACAGATTGCGTTTTGGAGAAGTGGGTTTTCCACTCCTGGCCACTTGTTGTGGTGTAAAAGCTACCAGCTGGTAGTAGAAAATGGGAAGGAATTCCCGTCCACTGGAACTCCTCACACTTTAGCACCCGCTCATTTTCCGATGTTATGTCCATTAGGCAGGGGAAGCCCATTTGTGTGCAGCTCAATTAATTGGTAATAAGGCAACATCATAAATTTGCCATCATTTCCACCTCATTTGCATCAGATCGTGTTATTCCCCATATAAAATAGATATACAATATTGCTGTGCTCTGCAGAAAAGGCAGTCGTGAATTTAAAGAACCCAGCTGCTATTTTTGTGGGATATCCAGAATCCTTATTTATGTATTGTTTTTGGCAATGTTTTTGTTTATTTGTCATCGGGAGCTACTTTTCCATCTGCTTATGTTGTAGGGCTGCTTTTTACCCCCCACCCCAATTTCAGACAGGGCGCAATGGGTTTCACATTACAAACAGAGAAGAAGCAATGGAGGAATGCCGGGCTGATTCGACAGCAAAGGAGTTGCACGGCACCCACCCTTCAGTACCTCCACAGCACAACATATAGACGGAGGCACTGCTACCTCCAGTTGACCCAGGAGCATTGCATGCAGAAGGTTTACCTAACAAAGGAAGCCATCAATGAGTAAGGCCATATGTTGCAATCTGACGTACAGCCCATCTCCACCACAGGCACCACATTACCAATGACTGTTAAGGTCACAATCAACCTACACCTTTATGCTACTGGGTAAATTCCAGGTTGTTAATGGGGACATCACTAACATTAGCTAATCAGCTGTCTAGAATGGGATTAAACAAGTCCCAGATGTAGGCCTAGAAATTCAGTTGGCGCCGCGCCAGGGCTTTAGCGCCGGAAATTTAGCGCCGGCGCTAAGTCCCCCTGCGCGCGCCAAAAATTCAGTAGCGCCGCGCCCAAACGGCTGCCGGCGCTACAGGAGGGTGTCAGCGCCTCGAAATGGGCGCTGACTGCCGCATTGCGGCGCAATTCCGGCGCTGCGGCACCCGATGCGGTGCGGCAGGCTGGGGAAGTGCAGGCCTCCTCCTTCAGTTAAGGAGGAGCTGCCTGCACCCACCCGCTGGCCGTTGAAATCTTGAAAAAAATGAGCCCGGCACCTCGGAGAAGTGCCGGGCTCGCAGGCCAGACGCATCTGTTCCGCGGGGGGGGGGGGTGGAGGAGTCCGGGGAGGGAGGTGCGGGCAGGCGGCCGGCGGGAAAGCGGCCGGCCGCCGCGCGACCTTAATGCGCCGGCGCTAACTCGCGTAGGACTCTGCTGAAACATCGTTAGTTGCGGCTGCCACGGGCGAGGCGGCCGCAACTCAATTTCGGCGTTGGGGCCCGTCACCACGGCAACCGGGATGCTGCGCACACCGATGACGTCATCGGTGCCAGCGCAGCGCAACCGGTCTAACGCCGATGGCAGGGCCCCACTGAATTTACAAACCGGCCATAACTCCGGCGCTAGGCCCTCTAGCGCCTCAAATGGGGCGCTAACCCTACTGAATTTTCAGCCCGTATTGTTTTCTAGAGCAAGCCAGTTCATCCAGTTCATCACAGACAACCAGCAGCAACCAGACAAGGCGTTGCAGTTTTACAGTGACAGGATTCCCAAAGGCAGGAAGTTTAAGAAGGATAGTTGGTGTTTCCCAATATGAGCCTCTTGCCTCATGACAGCTGTCCTGAGATGGACTTGACACTTGCGCTGTTTCATGGCAGCTTGGCCCTGTGCCCATTTTGCCACACTTGCAGGCATTGGAGGAAGCTGTTGGAGGGTAAGCATATTCTGTGAACGCATTTCTGCCGTGCCATTAGTACTGGGTACTGGCTCAGGATGGCTCCTGATCTACAGGAAAACAGATCTAATGATACCAATGGTATCAGTGAATCCACGTCTTATGGTCCATGGTAACCAGTTGCCAAGTCTGTTAAAGGCAGAAAAGACAGGCCGCTCAAATCTGACAGCTGAGGCTTCTTCCTGCTGTGCCACATCTCGAGGAGGAAAAGAGGTTTCTGTGGTTTCCTGAGGAATGAAATTTACATGCCACTTTCAGTAAGAAGAGTGATATTTCATGCTATGGTTCATTAATATTAAAGTAGGGTGCAATAGGAAGAGAAGCAGAATTCAATGATAAACCCTTAGCTGTCACGTACCCTCCTACTTCTGTATCTCCAGCACCTTTTATGGTCTCCTCCCTCACGATGTGCTTCCTCTTCATAGGGGATGAGGGGTTGAGAGGGCGAACGTCTCAGATCCACCAGTTGTTGTTTATCTCTCCTGGCTGCCTTCTCCTTGAAAAAGAATGAAAAAAGGGAGAATTACATTTTGTTGCTATGACAATGAATAAACCCAAGCGTCAGTATGCAGCCCATAATTGATGTGATGACAGGTGAACGCAATAAGCATTAAATTCCACGCGGGGTGAATAGATGTAAGGATGTGAATCAAGGTACATTTCCAGCTGAAGTCAGGTGATGTAACGGGCACCACCATACCTCATGGATATTGATGATAAGCAACTCAAGCACTTTAACATAGTGTGAAGGGGAGGTGATTGTAAGTGGCAGACATGCTTTGTACAGTGCATTTTTGGATGGTGTGGCTGGCTTCTTTTGCCTTTTCTGACCTAGTAAGGTCACTAAACTTAGGCTAGGTATTCTGCAGCAAGTGTCTCACCTTCTGACTCCCCAAAGCCTTTCCACCATCTACAAGGCACAAGTAAGGAATACACTCCACTTGCCTGGATGAGTGCAGCTCCAACAACACTCAAGAAGCTCAACACCATCCAGGACAAAGCAGCCCGCTTGATTGGCACCCCATCCACCACCTTAAACATTCACTCCCTCCACCACCGGCGTACCGTGGCTGCAGTGTGGGCCATCTACAAGATGCGCTGCAGCAACTCGCCAAGGTTTCTTCGGCAGCAACTCCCAGACCCGCGACCTCTTCCAACTAAAAGGACAAGGACAGCAGGCACATGGGAACACCACCACCTCCAAGTTCCCCTCCAAGAGAGGAGGTTGCTACAACAAGCAACAACGTATATAGCGCCTCTAATGCAGAAAACATCCCAAGGCATTTCACAAGGGTGTAATCAAAAATAGGGGTTACTCCCTCCATGGGGGGACTTCACACCCTTTACTGCCACTTCCCGGAGCTTACCGCCTTCATCCCCATAATGACCCTGGGACGAGCCGCGACGGTAAGAGGGAAATCCTCTGGCGACCCAGGCACCATGCTCTCACTGCCATCTGCATGCGGCAGGTAGGGAAGGGGCAGCCAGAATTGGTCCCAGCAGTAGGTAGGCCTCACTAACAGAATTTTTCCGATGCAATCTTGCCCAATTTTGGATGCATTTGTGAAGGAGAATTACACCCAAAGTCTTCACTGAGATGTTTATTGACAAATTGAGACCAGGCTACTTTGGATTATTTTTTCATTTAAAAAAAAAGTATTCTTAACTTTTAGCACATTTTCTGTGTGGGTGCTTGCTGTTAGTCATCTCATTCGAAGGCAGTCTCCCTGGCTCTGTCTAAGGTGTGGTCACATCTCAACACTGAGAGATTTATTATTAATGTAACGATACTGATAAAATTGGACTAACCCAGCAGGTTTGACCAAACTTTGATCAAACTGGGACAGGGTTGTTTGTTTCAGAAAATGTAGTTAGGTGACAGCCATAACACAGAGGTAGGAGGACAGTCAGGGAGATCCACCCAAAGCAATCCAAAACTGGGTATCTCTCTTTCTGGTCAAAACCTGAATTTGTTGTATGAAGTTCATTTCCCTCTCTTTATAGCATAATCCACTGTAAAGGCTTCTGACAAACATAGAAACATAGAAGATAGGAGCAGGAGTAGGCCATTTGGCCCCTCGAGCCTGCTCCGCCATTCAATGAGATCATGGCTGATCATCCAAATTCAGTACCCTGTCCCTGCCTTCTCCCCATATCCCTTGATCCCTTTAGTCTCAAGAAATATATCTAACTCCTTCTTGAATATATTTAATGAATTGGCCTCAACTGCCTTCTGTGGTAAAGAATTGCACAGGTTCACCACGCTCTGGGTGAAGAAATTCCTCCTCTGTCCTAAATGGCTTATCCCTTATCTTTAGACTGTGACCCCTGGTTCTGGACTCCCCTGCCATCAGGAACATCCTTCCTGCATCTAGTCTGTCTAGTCCTGTTAGAATTTTATAAGTTTCAATGAGATCCCCTCTCGTTCTTCTAAACTCCAGCGAGTATAAGCCCAATCGACCCAATCTCTCCTCATACGTCATTCCTGCCATCCCAGGTATCAGTCTGGTGAATCTTCACTGAACTCCCTCCATGGCAAGAACATCCTTCCTCAGATAAGGCGACCAAAACTGCACACAATACTCAAGGTGTGGTCTCACCAAGACCCTGTACAACTGCAGCAAGACATGCTTGTTCCTGTACTTGACAAATGTACTTAAAGCCTTTTTTTTTTTTTTTTTGTCCGATCGCAGCCCTGCCTTCGATCTAGTTCCTTTTCTCTCCAGTTTTGAAGAAGGGTCAAACCCGAAACGTCAACTCAAATTTCTCTCCACGGATGTTGCCTGACTTGCTGAGTTTTTCCAGCATTTTCTGTTGTTATTTCGGATTTCCAACATCTGCAGTATTTTGCTATCGTACTTAAAGCCTCCGTGTGTTCTGTCATTTGACAGTAAACAAGCTGATGTGGTGAATTTGACACCCCAATGTCATCACCACCACACTTCCTGCTGGGTACATACACTTGGCTTATTGTCCTGTGTCAGAGAGATTTCTCTATTGCAAACAGTCATGACCTAGAACCTTGCATTTGCCTGCACCTTTGGAGGGGAATGATTACACTGAGCCAATCTAAACTTTTGCTGTTACAAATCAGAATTACTGCTTTCAGCTGAAGTACAAACTCTCACCCCTTCTCCTAAAATCCCAAAAAGTGGAACTTCATGCATGTCAAGTTTCCGGTTTGATCAGCCCCACTCCATTGAGGAAAAAAAATAGAATTTGTTTAAAAACTACAGCTGAACCAAAAAGAAGCTCCACAGATGCACATCTTTCGTTTCTTTACTTGTCCCATTACCACCCCTTTTGTCATTTAATCACTCCTGCCTTCCACCCTATCACAGACCTTCCCTTTTGTTCTTTCCTCCCCTCCCCCTTTCCCCGTCTCTGCACTTGCTTAAATCCTATTACATCTCTAACTCGGTCCAGTTCTGATGAAAGATCATCGACCTGAAACGTTAACTCTGTTTCTCTCTCCACAGATGCTGCCTGACCTAATGAGTATTTCCAGCATTTTCTGTTTTTTTATTGCACATTTTGTGATTGATTTGTGCTTAGAACATTTTTAGAAAAATAGAAATAAACAGAATCCAGGTTTGTGATTATGGATAACGATCAAACTGAGCTGAACGTAACATCTCAGTGTCTTCTTGCTACCTCATCCACGACTTTTAATGATGCCAACTCCTTAAATAGCCCAGAGACACCGGGGGCGATTTTGTCAATGGGGGCGTGTTGGAGGCAGGACTGCTGCTTGTCAGGTCGTTGTCCCGTCTCCATCGACTTGTGACCAACCCACGCTATTTTGCCTTGATTGACTTTGTTAAGCCCGCCCAGCTGTCAAACACTGACATTCTCTGTTGTTTGATGAGTCCTTGTATTCAAGACTCATCAAACCTCTTTCTTTAGCAGAAATTAGATGGTTGTTGCATCTGTTGGAAAAATGGGGATAATCCTCTTAACTGCCTGTTAAGTAGCTGTTAACAGGCAGTTAAGTGGCTGTAATCCCCTTCCCGCCTCCAGGAGACGGGACCTGGCGCGGGTTGGCTACCTGCCTCCTGGGAAGATGGCACAGAGGCGGGTTGGGGGTGGGATGGGTACCCGCCCCCAGATTCTGCCATTTTCCCGGTAGTCCCGCCTCCAAAGCCGCCTCCCCAGGGCTGGCAAGATCGCGCCACCGTTTCTCTGCGGCTTCTGCCACAGTTACAGCAGGAGATCGGGGAAACCATGTGGTAATTCTACCCCAGGGCCTTTGCAGGAACCATGGGATAAACTTCCCAGTCTTGGCTGTGGGCCCGGTTTCTCCAAATTCTGCTCTTACATGAACTAGTCAGAGCCAACCCCACCGAATCTTCCAGGATCGGCTCTAATTAGATATGCATTGTGAGCTTCCAGCCTAGATTGGACTTCTGAAACGTTGCAGCGCTCACAAAGAATTCCTCCATTCAACTGTGGAACTTCTCCTTCCCTAAAGGTATGCTTCCCACAGGAGAAATCAATGGGAAGAGGTGGCATAGAATACTGCCCAATATTCAGAGGATTTGGGAACAGATGAGGAAAACGATTGCCAGGCTTAGAAAAATGCTGAGGTAAGACTACCCAACACTGCCCCACACAAAGTAGATAAGGTAAATATGCATCATTCAAAGAGTTTCCTCTCAACTTCTTCTTCTTCTTCTTAGGCAGTCCCTCGTGACCGAGGATGACTTGCTTCCACATTAAAAATGAGTTCTCAGGTGACTGATGAGTCCAATGCGGGACCTACAGTCTCTGTCACAGGTGGGGCAGACGGTGGTTGAAGGGGCGGGTGGGTGGGGTTCTTGGGTTGACGTGCGCTCCTTGCGCTGCCTGCACTTGGATTCCGCTTGCTCCCGGCGAAGAGACTTGAGGTGTTCAGCGCCTTCCCGGATGCTTCTCCTCCACTTTGTGCGGTCTTGGGCCAGGGATTCCCAGGTGGCGGTGGGGATGTTGCACTTTTTCAAGGAGGCTTTGAGGGTGTCCTTGAAGCGTTTCCTCTGCCCACCTGGGGCTCTCTTGCCATG
Organism: Somniosus microcephalus; assembly: GCF_052327205.1. Taxonomy (NCBI): domain Eukaryota; kingdom Metazoa; phylum Chordata; class Chondrichthyes; order Squaliformes; family Somniosidae; genus Somniosus; species Somniosus microcephalus. Next base: position 24,114,605 of record NC_140999.1, read on the forward strand.
TTGGAGCTCCGAGTAGAGCGCTTGTTTTGGGTGTCTTGTATCGGGCATGCGGACGATGTGACCCGTCCATCGGAGCTGATCGAGCATGGTCAAAGCTTCGATGCTGTAAGGATGTTGGCCTGAGCAACTTGTTACACCTTGACTGAAGCCACATGCAAAGCACCTAGACAACCTTACAGCTCTTGCCTAGCTTCTCATGCATGCCTCTACTGCATTAGGGGATGCTGCGATGCAGAATGGGCACTTGGGCATCACTATGTGGCTTTTAAACTTCCAACATCTTAACACAATAGGGGTGAAATTGGTCAATGCCAGTAGAGCAAAACGGGCTGATAGCGAATGGGCCGCCTGTTTTACACCATGCCCGATTTTCTTTTCCATTGACGGTAGTAACTCTTGTCTAGCTATTAAACTACAGGCTTATCATAGTCAAGCCTGATCTGGTCCACATCCTCATTTATTTTTATTATTCATTCATGGGACGTGGGCGTCGCTGGCAAGGCCAGCATTTATTGCTCATCCCTAATTGCCCTTGAGAAGGTGGTGGTGAGCCGCCGCCTTGAACTGCTGCAGTCCCTGTGGTGAAGGCACTCCCACAGTGCTGTTTCATGGAAGGAAAACAGTAGCAGAAAGTTACTTTAATGTGGCAATCAAATAAACTCATGCAGCCATCAACAAATGAACAATTGTGAGCAGTTCAATTCATCTGTAAGGCTGTGCGAGAAGAATGAGTTCAATGCTGTTGACTGACTTGTCTAGGCTGGAGAATTCCCGTACTCATTTTACTTAGGATCCTCGGAGGCAGCAGTCGAAAACTGATTTTATGTGGCACTTGTGTAGGTCAGATCATGCCCATAAGTTACCTCCTCACCCTTACGCTACTAAATTTTTTCTCTTATTCACTCTATTAGCTTTTTATGGGTCTATGATTCTGCTGTTGAGATAAGGGCGCTGGATTTAATAGTGTAAATGCCAGGAACTGGGTCACGGGTGCTGGTCTCCCAGAATCAGACTTTAAGCAAGTAGAAGCGGCAAAAGAAGATTGATAACGTCCTTCTGAGTCAAATTCAATTGCAGCTCCCAGAAGTGAAAGGATTATACCCTAACCCACTAGTGGGTGAAATCATTGAAAGAATTAGGTGGGACAGTGGACTAGAACAAATTACAATGTGCAGAGTGTCAAATTGTGTATACAAGTGAAACAAATCACAGAGTACTAGACATACATACCTGCTCACAACTGGAAACCTTTCACTCTTCTGCTAATTGCTTCCACTTCTTCTCACTGCAACCACTCTCTTGCACAAGCACTTCCCCATCCTTCTCTAAACTTGCTGCTTCTCTCTCTCGCAGGCTCTCTAGATGAAGAAGCCTCCCACAGCTGATCAGCAGTTTACAACAAAGAAATACTAACTTTCTGCAACTCTTTCTGCAGGGGAAGACAGCCCTCAACATGAGAGTGAGCCCAAACCTCGGGGTGGGGGCTGGGGTGGGGGTGGGCAGGGCCTTCCTCCATCCACCTACTCAATCAGTTGCAAGAGGAAGCGATGTAGATCTTGGGGCACGGAACAGCCAGAAGCATTGGAAATGGCGAGGCCGGCCCAAGCCCAAAGCGGGGTGTCTGCCTTTAATACTACAACCTCTCTTTCCTCTCACTATCTATGTAGACTGTGTGGCACCTTGGCGCTGTTTGTCATCCATTGGTTTGTTAACTGTTACCTCCATAGTAACACTTGTCCCTTCTCCCCTTCTCCAGGTTCTCCTCATCCTTCGGAAGATGAAGCAGAATTTTTGGAGGGGAGAACCCTTCCAAAGAAGCACTTCCTACATTACAACAGTGATTACACTTCAAAAAGTACTTCGTTGCCTGTAAAGCGCTTTGGGACGTCTGGTGGTCGTGAAAGGCGCTATATAAATGCAAGTCCCTTTCTTTTCTTTTTCCAAGCACCAGTTCAGAGATCGGCACCTCAGTTGGGATTGGTAGTGAGGTAGAGGGGGCCACACAAGGGGATTTGTACAGCAATGAAAATAGAGAATGCTGGAAATACTCAGCAGGTCAGGCAGCATCTGTGGAGAGAGAAACAGAGATAACGTTTCAGGTCGATGACCTTTCGTCAGAACTGGAGAAAGTTAGAGATGTATCAGATTTTAAGCAAGTGCAGAGGCAGGGAAGAGGTAGGGGGGAAGGACATAAGGGAAGATCTGTGATAGGGTGGAAGGCGGGAGAGAATAAATGATGAAAGGGATGATGGTGAAAGGCGAAAGGAGATGGTAATGGGACAAGTAAAGAAACAAAAGATGGGTCTAGAAGAGGTGTGAATGGGAATGGAAGAATCACCAACAGCTGCCATCCGAAAAAAATGGGGGCAGAGGCTATTGTCTGAAGTTGTTGAACTCAATGTTGAGTCTGGAAAGCTGTAAAGCACCTCATCGAAAGATGCAGTGCTGTTCCTCGAGCTTACGTTGAGCTTCATTGGAACAGTGTAGGAGGCCGAGGACAAAGAGGTCAGAGTGGGAGTGGAGTGGAGAATTAAAGTGACAGGTGATTTGTACAGCACTTGTAAGCAGAAGCAGGAGGCAGTGGAAAGGGAAGTCCAGGAAATGGATTTCCACTGGGCAAGCCCAGGTAATAGCTCTGCTATAGGGAATCAAGATGCAGACCTCAGAGGCCCAGCCTACAAAAGGGACTCCTTGACATAGAATCATAGAAATTTACAGCACAGAAGGAGGCCATTCGGCCCATCTTGTCCATGCCGGCTGACAAAGCGCATTCCAGCCTAATCACACTTTCCAGCCTTGTAGGTTACGGCACTTCAAGTGCATAGCCAAGTACTTTTTAAATGTGATGAGGGTTTCTGCCTCTACCACCCTTTCAGGCAGTGAGTTCCAGACCCCCACCACCCTCTGGGTGAAAAAATTTCTCCTCAAATCCCCTCCTACCAATTACTTTAAATCTATGCCCCCTGGTTATTGACCCCTCTGCTAAGGGAAATAGGTCCTTCCTATCCACTCTATCTGGGCCCCTCATAATTTTATACACCTCAATTAGGTCTCCCCTCAACCTCCTCTGTTCCAAAGAAAACAACCCTAGCCTATCCAATCTTTCCTCATAGCTAAAATTCCCCAGCCCAGGCAACATTCTCGTAAATCTCCTCTGCACCCTCTCTAATGCAATCACATCCTTCCTGTAATGTGGTGACCAGAACTGCACGCAGAAGTCTAGCTGCGGCCTAACTAGTATTTTATACATTTCAAGCATAACCTCCCTGCTCTTATATTCTATGCCTCGACTAATAAAGGCAAGTATCCCGTATGCCTTCTTAACCACCTTATCTACCTGTCCTGCTACCTTCAGGGATCTGTGGACATGCACTCCAAGGTCCCTCTGATCGTCAGCGCTTCTCAGTGTCCTACCATTTATAGTGTATTCCCTTGCCTTGTTAGGCCTCCCCAAATGCATTATCTCACACTTCTCTGGATTGTATTCCATTTGCCACTGTTCTGCCCACCTGACCAGTCCATTGATATCTTCCTGCAGTCTACAGCTTCCTTTTTCATTATCAACCACACGGCCAATTTTTGTATCATCTGCAAACTTCTTAATCACACTTCCTATACTCAAGTCCAAATGATTGATATATATATTACAAAAAGCAAAGGACCCAGTACTGAGCACTGCGGAACCCCACTGGAAACAGCCTTCCAGTCACAAAAACACCCTTCGACCATTACCCTTTGTTTCCTGCCTCTGAAGCAATTTTGGATCCAACTTGCCACTTTGCCTTGGATCCCATGGGCTTTTACTTTCATGACCAGTCTACCATGCGGGACCATATCAAAAGCCATGCTAAAATCCATATAGACTACATCAAATGCACTACCCTTATCGACCCTCCTTGTTACCTCCTCAAAAAATTCAATCAAGTTAATCAGACATGATCTTCCCTTAACAAATCCATGCTGACTGTCCCTGATTAATCCGTGTCTTTCTAAATGAAGATTTATCCTGTCCACCGAGGTTAGGCTGACTGGCCCATAATTACTTGGTCTATCCCTTTCTCCCTTTTTAGAGAATGGTACCACGTTTGTAGTCCTCCAGTACTCTGGCACCACACCTTTAGCCAGAGAGGGTTGTAAAATGATGATCAGAACCTCTGCTATTTCTTCTCTTACTTCTCTTAACAGTCTGGGATACATTCCATCCGGGCCTAGGGATTTATCCACTTTCAAAGATGCTAAACCCCTTAATACTTCCTCTTTCACTATGTTTATTTCATCTAATATTTCACACTCCTCCTCCCTAATTGCATTTTCTGCATCATCCCTCTCTTTTGTGAAAACAGACGCAAAGTATTCATTAAGAACTATACCTGTGTCTTCCGCCTCCACACCCAGGTTACCATTATGGTCCCTAATAGGCCCTACTCTTACTTTAGTTATCCTCTTGCTCTTAATGTATTTATAAAATATCTTTGGGTTTTTCTTGATTTTACTTGCCAATACTTTTTCCTGCCCTCTCTTTGCTTTCCTAATTTCCTTTTTAATTTCCCCCCCCCCTGCACTTTCTATACCTTTCTAGTGTTTCTGCAGTATTGAGCCCTCGCTATCTGTCATAAGCTTCCCTTTTTTTCTTTACCCTTCCCTGTATGCCCCTTGACATCCAGGAGCTCTAGATTTGTTAGTCCCACCCTTTTTCTTCAAGGGAACATACATGCTCTGAACCCTCACTATCACCTCCTTGAATGCCTCCCACTGCTCTGACATTAATTTACCTTCAAGTTTCTGTCTCCAGTCCACTTTGGCTAAATCACATCTCAGCTTAGTAAAATTAGCTTTTCCCCAATTTAGAACTTTTACTCTTGGTCTATCCTTGTCCTTTTCCATAACTACGCTAAATCCAACTGAATTATGATCACTACCACCAATATGCTCTCCCACTGATACCCTTTCCACCTGCCCAGCTTCATTCTCTAAAACTAAGTCCAGAACCGCCCCCCTCTCTTGTTGGGCTTGCTACGTACTGGCTAAAAAAGTTCCCCTGAATGCATTTTAAGAATTCTGCACCCTCTATATCTTTCACACTAATTTTATCCCAGTTAATATTAGGGAAGTTGAAATCCCCTACTATTACAGCCCTATTTTTGCACGTCTCAGAAATTTACCTACATATTTGCTCTTCTATCTACCTCTAACCGCTTGGGGGTCTATAGCACACTCCCAGCAGTGTGATTGCCCCTTTTTTGTTTTTCAGTTCAACCCATATGGCCTTGTTGGATGATCCTTCTAAGATATCATCCCTGCTCACAGCTGTAATTGTTTCTTTAATCAATATTGTGACCCCCCCTCCTTTTTTATCCCCCTCTCTATCTCGTCTGAAAACCCTGTAACCAGGAATGTTGAGCTGCCATTCCTGCCATTCTTTCAGCCATATCTCAGTAACAGCTATAATATCATACTCCCACATGTCTACCTGTGCCCTCAGCTCATCTGCTTTATTCCCTAGAGTCTTTGCATTGAAGTATATATCATTCAGCACTGCCAAACTCCATTGTTGTCCACTTTCTAGCCTTTGTTTCCTCTGCCTTCCAAACTTGCTTACTCATTTTCTGCCTTCCATTTCCAGCTTTGCTCTCATTTCTGAATCTACTCTCAGGTTCCCATCCCTCTGCCAAGCTAGTTTAAACCCTCCCCAACAGTACTAGCAACCCCCCCCCCCCCCCCACCACGTGGATATTGGTCCCTGTCCTGTTGAGGTGCAACCCATCTGGCTTGTACAGGTTCCACCTCCCCCAGAAACGGTCCCAATGTCTCAGGAATCTAAAGCCCTCCCCCCTGCACCATCTCGCCAGCCACGCATTCATCTGCTCTATCCTCCTATTTCTGTACTCACTAGCACGTGGCACCGGGAGTAATCTGGAGATTACTACCTTTTGAGGTCCTGCTTTTTAATCTCTTTCCTAGCTCCCTAAAATCTGCCTGCAGGACCTCATCCCTCTTTCTACCTATGACATGCACCAGCAGTTTTTGGGGGTATTGGACTGCCTGCTTGGGAGTTACCGCAACATGTCTGAGACTATGGAGGAGTTCCATTCTAGCATATGCCGCATTCAATGCAGTGGCTTCTGCAGCCTGCAGCCTGTCATAGATCACATGGTCACCTCTGTGGACACTGCCAGCCAGGACCTGTGTACAGAAGTCTGTGTCACCAGCTCAGGCAGCTTTGATGGAAGCTCAGACTGGTGCCATTCAATCTCTAGCCACCTCAGTATCTGCTGGCTTCAAAATGCTGGTGAAACACATTGCTGTGGGCTTCCACAGTGTCTGTGGGCTCCTTCAGTCTGCTCTGCTGCAGATCACTATCAGTGAGTTCTTGCAGGCCTTTGGGAGTGGCTCAATGGGAGTGGCACATGCTGCCCTCTCTCAGGATGACAGCAGGTCTGCTCCCACACCGCCCGCTCAACCAGCGTCCACAACATTGCAAGTAAGGCAGGTAGCCAGACAGCCTCGGCAGCAGCCGAGATGTGCAGTCTCCAGCTGGCCTCTCAAGACCCAAGCTGCTAGAGGTCGCCAGCCATGACCATTTCAAGGACTCTCACCTGAGCATCAGTAGACTTCCCCCAACCCTGCTGAAGCCACTGGGGCAGCACTTCGTTGAATCAGGTAAGAGACCACAAGAAGAGCACGATGGGGTAACACTAAGGTGAAATTATTCCATAATGCCAGTCCGTGAAGGCATTAAAAATTATAACAGCTGAACGGTGTAAGTTTGTCTATTCATTGGGTTGTAATGAGGTATTCAGTCATCAATTGCAGATGGTATCTGTGCAAAGAGATTTAAGGTGGATTGGTGTTATCGGCTAATACAGGGGTAATGTGAAGGGCTTGGCTCTGATTGATATTTTACTGGAAGTGCTGGTCTATGAGCTACTGCATAATAGTCCTAGCTACTTGCTGTGCAGGTCTTGCTGGGGCTTCTCCTGCATCCTCTTTTCCTGGGGCTCTTCTCCCTCCAATGGTGACTCCTCCTCCTCAGCTGCTGCCGGCTCAATGTCTTGGCTCCATTGCAAGGTGAGGTTATAGAGCATGCAGCAAACAACCATGATACAGGAGATGCAGTGTAGTCGGTATTGAAAGAAAACCCTCAGATTTCACCAGGCGCCTGAATCGCTGCGTCAGTACACCGATCGCTTACTCTATTACTACGCTGGTGCTGCCATGGCTATTATCGTACAGCTTTTCAGCTGGGGCTCATGGGTGCTGGATGGGTGTTGATGTAAGAAAAAGGAGACTTACCATCAAGTAACTTTAAAGTAAGCTTTAAGTAACTTATAAACACACTATATACACGAGAGGTCTTTACCATGCCTCTGGTAGAAGCCTCTTACAATACTGAACAGACCAGTATTTATACCAGTCCAACAGGAAGTGACATATGACAGGAAGTGAGGTATGTACACAGTTCATAGTTCACAGGAAGTGATGACATAACTTCCCGGAAGTTATCATTTTTATCACATTCTTCCCTCCTGCAGGATTAGGAGGCTGTGGTCTACCTTTTGGTCCGCAGCCGCCGAACAAGGAAGAGTCGCACCCGTTTGGATTCCCGTCGTAGAGGGTCGCTGGTCCGCTTACATGCGGTTGGCCATTGGTCAGAGTCTGTGTGGCCTGGATTGCCCTGTGAAGGGTCGGGGAGATCATGGCTTCGAGTACGAGCCCCAATAGGTTCAAAGTCGGACTGCCTCTGTTCAGAGGGAGGTGCAGAGCTGGCCTGTGGCGGATCAGTACTTTCATGCGCGGTACTGGGAGGGTCGCAACCTTGAACACGGGGTTCTACCGGCACCAAGCTAGTTGGTGTCCGATCAGGATCCTGGAGAGGGGTACCCGATAGGTCCCAAGAGTTTCCTGGTGAAATGCCATCACCCGATGTCCCACTAGGTCCTGGTGGGCAGGGAGCCAGATCCCGTAATGATACGGTAGATTCTCGGCCGTCGGAATATCGTATGTTTGCATAGGTGGGGTTGGCATCGGTTAGTTCGACCTCGTCTACAAGAGGGTCATTTTTAGACGTCCGAACGTATCTTCGGAGTAATACAGGTCCAGGAGTAGTTAGCCATGACGGGAGTGATGTCCCATGAGATGAGCGACGCTGGAATCCAAAGAACCGCTCATGAGGTGTAGTATTTGTGGCTGTAGAAAGCAGGGACCGTATAGAGTGCAATGCATCCGGAAGCACTGTTTCCCATTGCTGGTCTGGTAGGCCCCGAGATCTTAAAGCGAGACGTACGGAATTCCAGATGATACCGTTATACCTCTCTACCTGCCCATTTCCGATGGGAATGGTATGGTGTTGTTTTGCTTGTAGCAATTCCCCGTTCTGAGAGGTAGTCCTTGAGTTCCCTTGACATAAAGGATGGACCCCGATCTGAGTGAATATAAGCCGGCATGCCACAGAGAGAAAATACCTGCTCAAGGCAGTAGATTACTGTGGACGCCAGTATATTGGAGCAGGGGAAGGCAAACGGAAAACGTGAATATTCGTCGATCATGGTGAGCAAATATGTGTTCCGAGTTGAAGAGGGCACTGGGCCCTTAAAATCGATGCTAAGTCGTTGCATCGGTTGGGTTGCATGTATGAGTATACCATCTGAGGGGCGGAAGAACTGAGGTTTTAATTCCGCACAAAGCCGGCATTCTGAGCATATTTTCTTTACATCTCCAGTGGAAAAAGGGAGATTCCGTGATCGTACGAAATGTAGCATGCGCGTAACGCCAGGATGACACAAACTATTGTGGACATCCATGAGAGTGGAGGATGACATAGTGGAGCAGAATGCCCGTGTGAGGGTGTCCGGGGCCACATTCTCCTTGCCAGGCCGATAGAGAATGGTATAACCAAAAGAGGCCAGTTCCATCCTCCAAAGTTGTATTTTATTATTCTTAATTTTGGTTCGTTTTCGACTATCGAGCATGAAGGCGACTGATCGTTGGTCTGTGATCAATGTAAAGTGCTGGCGAGCTAGAAAATGGTTCCACTTCCGTACTGCCTCTATGATGGCTGTGGCTTCTTTCTCAACCGGAGGATAATGTAGCTCGGCACCTTGTAAGGTCCTGGACATAAATGCTACAGGACGACCTTCCTGATTCAGAGTAGCCGAGATCGCCACCTCCGAGGCATCACATTCAACCACGAAAGGGAGATTCTCATCAATGGAGTGAAGAGCCGCTTTCTCCAACTGTTTTTTGAGAAAGTTAAAGGCTGCAACAGCCGCTGTTCCCAGTGGAAATGATCTAGCATGCAGCAAGGGTTGGATTTTGTCCAAAAAATGAGGAATCCATTTAGCGTAGTATGCAAACAGACCGAGAGCCTGACGTAAAGAAGCCGGATTCTTAGGTGACGGGAGCTCTTGGAGCGGGCGAAGTCTTTCTGGGTCTGGCTTAATGATACCATTGCCTACGCAGTAGCCAAGGATGTTGATGGTCGGTTGCGACTCAACAGATTTGGATTCATTCAGGGTCAAATTACGGCGATGGAGGGCATCCCGAAATTTTTGGAGGTTGGAGTCGTGTTCCTGTTGATCGTGACCTGCAATGGTAATGTTATCAAGATAGGGAAAAGTGTCCCTTAGGTTTTCCTGCTTAACCAGGCCATCCATTGCCCGTTGAAAGACAGCCACTCCATTAGTAACCCCGAATGGGAGGCGACGAAATTGGTACAGCCGTCCATTAGCCTCAAAGGCTGTGTACTGCTTATCTGAGACCTTCAAGGGTAACTGATGATAGGCACTTTTTAAATCGTAAGTTGAGAACACTTTGTATTCGGCCAGTTTATTAACCATATCATCAATGCGTGGCAATGGGTAGGCGTCCAAGTCGGTATATTGATTGATGGTTTGCGAATAATCGATGCATAGTCGCTGTTTGTGAGGTTTTAGAGGGTTCTTGACAATGACGACTTGAGCCCGCCAGGGCGACGAACATGGTTCAATGATATCCTCTGCTAGAAGTCGAGAGATTTCAGCCGCAATAAAAGATTGGTCTTCCTGATTAAAGCGCCGCGATTTCGTTATTATTGGTTGGCATTGAGGCGGAATACTGGCAAATAATGAGGGTTCATCAAGTGAAGCTGCTGATAATGCACAAAATGGTAATTTAGACGGTATATTAGAAATAATAAGTCCGGGTTTGGATCCACCAAACTCAATGGTGAGTTTCTTATGCTGTTTTTGGAAGTCCAGCCCTAAGAGGAGATCACTACATAAGTCCTTGAGCACCGAAAGTCGGGTGGAGGGATACATACGACCATGAAGTGTCATATCAACAACACAAAAGCCGGAGATTCTGGTATTAAGTGATGACTGGGCCATCGCAATTGCCTGGTCCGATGGGAAGACATGTAGTTTCAATTTCACAACAATCTGTTCCTTAATGAAACTATCACTACTTCCTGAGTCAATTAAGGCATCTAAGGTATGCCCTTTAATTGAAATTTTTGTGGCTGCATGAGACAGGTTCTGTGGGCAAGCAGCTGTAATTGGTGTCGTTGCACAGAGAGTGGCTAAAACTCTCGGTGTGCTTCTTCGGGAGAGAGCTCGAGAGGAAGCTTGATAGGTCCTAGCTGGAGCATCTTGATAGGCCCTAATTGGGGCAGTTCGGTAGGCCTTAGCTGGATTTGCCCTCGTAGAGGCCCTTGATAGGCAAACTTTAGCAAAGTGTCCTTTTTTCCCGCAATAACTGCAGATTGCATTGCGAGCAGGGCAGGTTTTTCTAGGGTGAAAAGCATCTCCACAAAAGAAGCATTCCTTCCTAGATTGCCAAGAGGCTGCTAAAGTGGGGTCGTCCTCCTCTTCTTCATCAGAATTATCAGAATTAGATTCCCCCATGATATGGTTCACCTGAGACCGCTTGAATTGTCTGGTTGCAGCTACAGCAGCAGATCGAGATCTGGGCAGTTGATAGAGGTCTGCATTTCTCTTTGCCAAATCCAGTGAACAAGCTAGGTCAAAAGCTTTTTGTAGCTCAAGTGTTTTACTTTCTAGTAGACGCTGGCGTATAAATGGAGAGGCAATCCCGCAGATGAAAGCATCACGAATCATTTCTTGGCGGTACAGCTCAGCTGAGGCTGCCTGAAAGTTACAATCTACGCTGAGCCTGCGAAGTTCTTGCAGGAATTCGTCAATTGATTCCCCTGGCCCTTGTCGGGCTGTGGCCAGTAGATGTCTAGCATAGACCTCATTTGGGGTCTTCGCATACAGTTTCTTAAGTGCCCGAATCACCTCTTCGTAATTATCCCATTCATCAACATATTCGAACACTTTTGGGGTCACATAATTGACAAGTATCTTCAATTTAGCAGGAGCATCCGCTTTACATTCATCCAGAAAATTCTCAAAAGTACGATACCAATGCTTCCATACCCTGCCAGCTGCTGGTGTATTCGGGTCCAAGTCCAGACGAATAGGTCTAAGGATTTTCTCCATGATGGGTGGTTCCCTGGATCCTTAACTTCCGAGTTTGTCTGAAGGTCTAGTATTTGTCAGTGTAAATATTAAGTTACTTAAATTGATGTAAGAAAAAGGAGACTTACCATCAAGTAACTTTAAAGTAAGCTTTAAGTAACTTATAAACACACTATATACACGAGAGGTCTTTACCATGCCTCTGGTAGAAGCCTCTTACAATACTGAACAGACCAGTATTTATACCAGTCCAACAGGAAGTGACATATGACAGGAAGTGAGGTATGTACACAGTTCATAGTTCACAGGAAGTGATGACATAACTTCCCGGAAGTTATCATTTTTATCACAGGTGTCATCATCCATGGCAATAGGCCTTTACCGCCAAGAATTACTGAGCGGTCCTATCCCTCAGCGCTACTTCTGTTGCATTGGGGTCCTATTCACATCATAGGATCTAGATTTGCATAAGATTATTAACTTATTGCTGTAGTCGCCTAAACGTAAGATCCTGGGAAAATGGCCCTGGCAGCACCAATGACGGAAATGGGGCAATAAGTCTTTCACTGTGATTTTCAGGGAGCTACCACCCCATTTCCACTGGGTGGGGGGCCTCAAAATTCACCTCAGGGATACTTAATGAGGGGAAGAACATCCAATAATAAACCCACAACACTTTTGAAAACAAGACACTTGAGACCGGCTCAAGAACATTTCTTGTACAGCCTTAGATATAATGATTGAAAGAGTGGGGTCGATTTTCTTGGAGCCGTCAGGCGGGGTTTCAGGCGTATGGGGGGGGGGGGGTAAATCCCAAATTCGGGGGTCCCAACACCATCCTGCCCAAAACCCGCCTCCACGTAAGTTTCACAGGAGGCGGGTACCCGCCCCGCGGGAAGGGATTAGTGCCAATTAACTGCCTGTTAACAGGTAGTTAACAGGCAGTTTTTAGCCTAATCCCTATTTTGAGGGGTGTCGTGTGGGATTCCCGACGGCTCCAAACCACGCCAGGTGAGCCGTCGGGTTGAAGGACTTGGAGGGGTCGCGATGTCGGTGTTCAGGTGAGTGATGGGTGCATGAGTGCAAAGGTAAGTGTGTTTGGTGTGTCTAAAGTGTGTAAAGAAGTTTAAATTACCTGTACTTACCTTAACAGCCTTTCTTCCTCTAGGTTTCGGGAGTCCATCACTCAGCCGGCACTGAAAGCAAAATGGCTGCAAGCTGTCAAAAGTGACAGCCTTCAGCTTTCATTGCTGGTGAGATTTCTAACTGAGTCTGTGGAGAAGGACTTAGGTTAGAAGTCAGACTGTCAGTGTTTGACAGCTTCAAACAGCTGTGAAACACTGATATTTCATCTGTCAAGATCTCTTGACAGATGAAATTTCAGTCTGTGATGTCACCTGTTGCCGGGTGGCCCTTAATTGGCCTGCTGAGCCCGCTGGGCGGGCTCAACAAGGTCAATCAAGGGAAAATCGCGTGGCTTGGCCAGACGTCGATGTAGGCGGGACTAAAACCCGAAAGTTGTAGTCCCGCCTCCTTCCCGACAGCTTAATGAAAATCGACCCCAGTGTGTCAGCCATGGCTCAGTAGGTAGCACTCGCCTCTGAGTAAGAAGGTTGTGGATTCAAGTCCACTCCAGACACAAAAATCTAGGCTGACATTCCAGTGCAGTACTGGGGGAGTGCTGCATTGTCAGAGGTGCCGTCTTTCGGATAAGACGTTAAATCGAGGCCCTGTCTGCTCTCTCAGGTGGATGTAAAAGATCCCATGGCACTATTTCGAAGAAGAGCAGGGGAGTTATCCCCGGTGTCCTGGCCAATATTTATCCCTCAATCAACATCACCAAAACAGATTACCTGGTCATTATCACATTGCTGTTTGTGGGAGCTTGCTGTGCGCAAATTGGCTGTCGCGTTTCCTACATTACGACAGTGACTCCACTTCAAAAAGAAGTATTTCATTGGCTGTAAAGCGCTTTGCGACATCCGGTGGTCGTGAAAGGCGCTATATAAATGCAAGTCTTTTTTTTTGAAGGACACAGATGTACACTTAAATATGTAATAAATTAACAGCAATAGACATGGACCATAAAACAAATTTTAAAAAATGACAAAGCCAACAGCAGCAACATCGTGTGAGATGTAAGTAATTGTAAAAAAAAACTATCCTAAAGAAGTAAAATGATCAATGACCCCTATTAATGAATATACAAAAGTCCAAAGATAGCATATATTCACATTCCTTTCTGAAGTCTGCATCCATGACAAAATCCTGTAAATGGCAGTCCAGAGTATAAAGTGTAGTCCTGGCTGAACTGCCATTCTGAGAAACGCAGTTTCAGTAAAGTAGACCACAGCAGTCAGAGGTTCTGTATTTCCTGCATATCTGTCAACACTAGTTGCCACAAACAGTTGTTGATGCAATATATTTCACTGATTCCATGAATTGCTCCACATTTTTGGAAAATCAGAACAATAAAGGACAAAGTACCAGCATTACTATGACTAAAATCACAAATGTAATTCTATGCAATGCAGTTATGAATAATTTAGATACTTTACACACACGTCGAGTTAAATTTCTCAGCCCATGAAGTAACACCCATGAGATACCTTCATATATGGGCATAACAAAAGATTCTCATTGAACTCTTGTCTTGCTTTTACCCACACACTTGAGGAAATTGTCTGCCGAACGACAAACATTCTCTTAAAGCAGCAACAAATGTTTGATGATCAAAATATTCAGACCGTCCAAGGTACTTGGCTAACTACCAAATGCTGCCACGTGGCTTAAAAACGGTGAGGACTGGGCACGTAATATTCAAGGGTACAGGGTGTTCAGAAAAGATAGGGAAGGAAAAAAGGGAGGTGGGGTGGCAATGCTGATTAGGGAAGACATTGTAATGTTGGAAAGGGAGAAACATAGAAACATAGAAGATAGGAGCAGGAGTAGGCCATTCGGCCCCTCGAGCCTGCTCCGCCATTCAATGAGATCATGGCTGATCATCCAAATTCAGTACCCTGTTCCTGCCTTCTCTCCATATCCCTTGATCCCTTTAGCCTTAAGAAATATATCCAACTCCTTCTTGAATATATTTAATGAATTGGCCTCTACTGCCTTCTGTGGTAGAGAATTCCACAGGTTCACCACTCTCTGGGTGAAGAAATTCCTCCTCATCTCTGTCCTAAATGGCTTACCCCTTATCCTTAGACTATGACCCCTGGTTCTGGACTCCCTGACCATCGGGAACATCCTTCCAGCATCTAGTCTGTCTAGTCCTGTTAGAATTGTATAAGTTTCGATGAGATCCCCTCTCATTCTTCTAAACTCCAGCGAGTACAAGCCCAATTGACCCAATCTCTCCTTATACATCATTCCTGCCATCCCAGGTATCAGCCTGGTGAATCTTCGCTGCACTCCTTCCATGGCAAGAACATCCTTCCTCAGATAAGGTGACCAAAACTACACACAATACTCAAGATGTGATCTCACCAAGGCCCTGTACAGCTGCAGCAAGACATCCTTGTTCCTGTACTCAAACCCTCTCGCTACGAAGGTCAACATACCATTTGCCTTCTTAACCGCCTGCTGCACCTGCATGCTTACCTTCAGCGACTGGTGCACAAGGACACCCAGGTCTCATTGCACTTCCCCTTCTCCCAATCTATTGCCATTCAGATAATAACCTGCCTTCCTGTTTTCGATACCAAAGTGGATAACCTCGCATTTATCCACGTTATATTGCATCTGCCATGCTTCTCCCAATCACCCAACGTGTCCAAATCATACTGGAGTTTCTCGGCATCCTCCTCACAGCACACACAAGGATGTTCTTGAGGGGGACAAGGACAAAATCCAATTGGTTAGAGTTGAGGAGCAAAAAGGGTATGATCACGCTATTGGGGGTATTCTATAGGCCTCCAGATAGTGAGAGGAAGGTAGAGGAGCAAATCTGCAGGGAAATCACAGAGATATGCAAGAGCTATAGAGTGGTGATATTGGGGGACTTTAATTACCCAAATATCAATTGGGATAATGCTAGGATAAAGGGAAAGCAGGGGGAGGAATTTCTGAAATGTGTTCAGGAGAATTTCCTTGACCAATATGTTCTTGGCCCAACTAGGAAGGAGGCATTTTTGGATCTGGTGCTGAGGAATGAGGTGAGCCAGGTCAACTAAGTGTCTGCGGGACAACATTTGGGTACGAGTGATCATCGTATCATAAGATTTAGATTAGCAATGGAGAGGTGCAAGGAACAATCTAGAGTGGAGCTTTTAAACTGGAATAGGCCCAACTTCAATGGGATGCGAAGGGATCTAGCCAGGGTAAAATGGAACCAAAGGCTGACAGGAAAAACTGTAACGGTACAATGGGTGATCTTTAAGGAGGAGATGTTCCAAGTACAGGCTAGGTACATTCTAACAAAAGGGAAGGGTAAGGGAACCAAAGCAAGGGCTCCTTGTATGACGAGGGAGATAGAGATGATGAAACAAAAAAGGAGGGTGTATGATGCATGTCAGGTGAATTCTTCAAGGGAGGACCAGACTAAATACAATAAGTTGAGAGGGGATGTGAAGATGAAAATAAGATTGGCAAAGAGAGAATATGAGAGTAGAATGGCGGTTAACATAAAAGGGAACCCAAAAATCTTCTACCGGCATGTAAACAGTAAGCAGGTAGTAAGAGGCGGGCTGGGGCATATTAGAGACAAAGAAGGTGATATATGCTTAGAGGCGCAGGGCAAGGCTAGAATATTCAATGAGTACTTTGTATCGGTGTTTACTAAGGAGGTGGATGCTGACAAAATATCGGTAGAAGTGGAAAAGGTCGAAGCAATGGAAGGGGTGAAAATTGATAGACAGGATGTACTGGAAAGGCTGGGTATGCTTAGAGTGGACAAGTCGCCTGGTCCAGATGGCTTGCATCCCAGGTTGCTAATGGAATTGGGGGAGGAGATAGCAGAAGGGCTTGCCATAATTTTCCAATCTTCCCTAGATGTGGGGGAAGTGCCTGAGGATTGGAAAGTGGCAAATGTGACACCATTGTTCAAGAAAGGGTGTAAGGACAATCCTAGTAACTACAGGCAGGTCAGTTTAACATCGGTGATGGGTAAAGTTTTAGAAACAATAATTAAGGAAAAAATTAACGGGCACTTGGAGTGGTTTAAGCTAATTAAGGAGAGCCAACATGGATTTGTAAAAGGCAGATCGTGTTTGACTAATCTAATTGAATTTTTTGATGAAGTAACAGAGAGGATTGATGAAGGGAATGCAATGGATGTTGTCTACATGGATTTTCGGAAGGCGTTTAACGAACTACCACATAGAAGGCTGGTTAACAAACTTGAGGCTCATGGAATAGGTGGGTCAGTGGCAGCTTGGATAAGGAATTGGCTTAAGGACAGAAAACAGCGAGTTGTGGTAAATGGCTGTTTTTCAGACTGGAGGATGGTAGACAGTGGTGTTCCCCAAGGGTCAGTGCTGGGGCCACTGCTTTTTTTGATATATATAAATGACCTGGATATTGGAATACAGAGTAGAATTTCTAAATTTGCCGATGACACCAAACTTGGGGGTGTGGCAAACAGTGATGATGATATCAATCGACTGCAATAGGACATAGAAAACTCTAGCAGAATGGGCAGACAAGTGGCAGATGGAATTTAATACAGACAAGTGTGAGGTGATGCATTTTGGCAGAAGGAACAGGAAGAGGCAATATACACTTAATGGCACAGTTTTAAAGAGTGTGCAGGGACAGAGGGACCTGGAAGTTAATGTGCATAGGTCCCTGAAGGTGCCAGGACATATTGAGAGAGTGGTTAACAAAGCATATGTGATCTTGGGCTTCATAAATAGAGGTATTGAGTACAAAAGTAGAGAAGTTATGCTGAACCTTTATAAAGCGCTGGCTAGGCCACAACTGGAGTATTGCATCCAGTTCTGGTCACCTCACTTTAGGAAGGATGTGAAGGCACTTGAGAGGGTGCAGAGGAAATTTACCAGAATGGTTCTGGGGATGGGGGATCTTAGCTACAAGGACAGGTTGGAGAAGCTGGATTTGTTTTCATTAGAGCAAAGGAGGTTATGGGGTGATTTGATAGAGGTGTACAAGATTATGACAGGTTTGGATAGGCTAGATGGGGAAAGGCTGTTCCCACTAGTTGATGGTACAAGGACTAGGGGACGCAGATTTAAGGTTTTGGGCAAGAGCTACAGGGGAGACGTGAGGAAAAATCTTTTTACGCAGCGAGTGGTGATGACCTGGAATTCGCTACCGACGGAAGTGGTGGAAGCGGAGACACTCAATGTTTTCAAGGGGAGACTGGATAGGCACTTGAGGGAAATAAACTTGCAGGGCTATGGGGATTGAATGGGGGAATGGGACTGACTGGATTGCTCTACAGAGAGCCGGCACGAACTCGATGAGCCGAATGGCCTCCTTCTGTGCTGTTATTATTCTATGGGGGAAAAATTCGGTTGCTTTGCGCCTCCCGTTAGTGCCCTAAGAGGGCGCTAATGGGTGCAAAGCAACTAGCGCCCGAACGCGGTGATGTTTGCGCTGGTCGTGAAATTGACCAGACATTTTGCGGTGGCGCTAAACACTACCGCCACGATCTCCTGCGTACAGGTCTCTCCAGGCCGAGATTCAAGGTTACAATGAGCAGGGTGTGGATGGAGAGCAAGATCAACCCTTCCCTTTAAGAACTGGCCGGCGCCAGTGTGTCTGTGTTCCATTGCTGACTGACATCACATGAGCTTCGCCCGCGCTCTGAGGTAGCGCCTCGCTCCTCGGCGTTAGCGCTTTAAGAGAGGTGTGTAGCGCCTGATTTAGCGCTCCAATCACCTCCAGGGGTGATAGAAGCCAAGTTTGCAGTCGGAGGCAATAATTAGTGCCAGGCACTAAACTTTGCGCCCAGCCGATAATTGCACCCCAAACAGGGCAATACCGAATTTCTCCCCCTATGACTCTATGAGAGATGAATCTTACTTTAACTTCTTTCCACTCCTACCCTTTCTCATACAGTGACTGTATTTGATCAAAGAAGTAGTCACTTAGACTGCTTAATCCGTGGGCTGTATACACACCTAGGACAGTCAATGATTCTATTTACTGTACTTCGATAGATAGTTTAAAATTAGCTCAATCTGGGTTTCCTTAAACAGTGATTCAGTTCATTTACTTAGGAGGGTCAAGTTCTGGTGAATTGAACTCAATGGCTTCTTTTATACAGCGAGGAGTTTATTTGGAATTAGGATATACCAAAAATAGACTGAATTCTAACCTCAGGGCTCCACAATAAACTAACTCAGGTGCTAAGTTCTGCAATAAATACTGACTGCTGAAAACAGAGTAGACTGGAAAAACTAACTTATTGTTCACTTATAAGGACAGAGCTTAAGAGCCCTGTGTCGTCTGGGTGGTTGGCTACCTTGGACAAAAAACACCACAACTGGAACAGCTGGGACCGGGCCCGAGTGTAATCATAACACGGAAACCAGAATGATGTCATTTTCAGGGCCAATGGCAGAAATAACACCTAATGGATCTTATTTATTTCAGATTGTTTTGAGATGTAACTCCCAAAGGGATCTTGTCAAACCTCCCCGATAACTTAAAGGGTCCACACTGATTGCCTTGACCACAAAACTAATTTTACAACTTAGTTAAAAAATCATATGGATCTCGACTTTATTTACTGTTCTACAACAACAAGGCGGTGAGGTGGTCTGGTGTGTTGGGACACGTCATGTCATGTGGCATCATGGAATGGTGAGACAGAGGTCCGCCGTACTTGTGATCTTTAATGTTTTCAGATCTCAGCCCCCACCAGAGAGACAGGCAGTGAGCAGAGGCCAGGCACTCCTTCAGAAAGAGGGAGGAAGAGTCACTTCTGGAAGCTTTTGCTTCCCTCAGTGTAGCTCATTTCAAGTCAGCATTGGCAAAGGTCACCTGTCCACCCTGTCAAACACCAACTGTGCATGGTGTGGGGATGACTAATTGGAGCAGAACAGGAAACAAGAGTCCCACCATTGCAAGATATCAATAAATAAATTACGATAGCAAAATACTGCAGATGCTGGAAATCCGAAATAACAACAGAAAATGCTGGATAAACTCAGCAGGCCAGGCAACATCTGTGGAGAGAAATTAGAGTCAACGTTTCGGGTCTTGACAAAGGGTTTTGACCCGAAACGTTGACTCTAATTTCTCTCCACGGATGTTGCCTGGCCTGCTGAGTTTATCCAGCATTTTCTGTTGTTATTTCAATAAATACATTGTCGTACTGGCATACAAAAGATGGAGCTTCTGCATTGGCTCTGTAAGTATATGTATTTATTCTGTGCTGTGGTGCTGAAGCATAGCGCTCAGGAAGATCTCAGGTTTTTTAAAAAAAATCTCTGAGGTCAGAACCCATGCTGAGGTGTGGATTTACAGCACAAATCATCCTCCATTACCGTGCCCTTCTGGCCAGTCTTCAGCTTGGGTCCCTGGATAGTGATTAGGGGTGGAAGCCCTGGCTGATTTTTTTTCTCTCTCCGGCCCATGGGTCCTAAACCAAGTGTAGCACCTCTACTGCTTCCTACAGCTAACTGATCAGGCACAGACCTGGGACCTTGTTGCTTTTGCCTGGCTCATCTCTACTCTGGGCAATGCATTTACCCCATTGAACCACTTGCGATCTCCTAAAGTTCTGGCTTTGATCTCTGTGCTGAGTCAGTTAATGTCAGTTGTAGCAGCCACGGGGAGGGGGAAGGGAGTTGTGATTAGACTCAGCAACTCTGAGCTGAGGGGAACAAAATCAGACCTCCTCCCGTGTAGTCTAATCTCACAGCTGAAGCATGGCTACTTGGGTAAGGCACCGACTGGCCTGTGAAACACCCGTGTGACTGTACCCCAACATGAGTCAACAACTTCTGGGGAGGAAGGGAAAAGAGGGGAGACAACTAAAGAGTAAAAAAGCGCAGCAGGGCATGGTAATGCAATCAGTGGTGCAGTTACATAATTTTATCACTAATTGCACCCAGCACTACAAAGTTTTTGCTAGTTTTATTAAGAACAAATCAAAATCAATGGAAATAAGACAATTCATATTTATTTGGCAATGTAAAGTACTGTTGTATGTGACCAAATAGAACAGCAAAAACATCGTGAGGCACTCTGAGTCATCATGACTTATCATTTACTGTATTCTGATGCAAACGTTGTAAATAGAATTCTGCCCTCTATTGGGAGAGTATTTATGAAAGGTTAACTTAAAATTAAGAAGTGATAATCTCAATTGAAAAACACAATGTACAGGGCACATTAAAATAAAATAAACTATAACATAGTTAATAATACATAATATTTAAAACTACCACTATAGTATTTAAGGATGTGATTTTGTAATAAGAACTTAGAAAAAAAAATGTTTTCAGTGCGGTGATGCACTGCACCATGAGGAGTTAGGATGGGAGTTCAGTTCTTGCTATTCCCACGCAGAGCTTCCGATCTCAATCAGACGCAAGTCTCTTGAAGATGAAAGAGAAACCTGAAAGACAAGTCAATACAAATCATTGATGTATACCACTGGTTCACTGACTGCTTCAAAGCCATGAAGGTCAAGGCACAAAAGTGAGTCAGTTGCCCACCATCTTGGCAAAGAAATACTATGTGGAATATGGGGAAATGGGGAAAAAGATAAATTCACAACAACAAAAAGAAATCCAGCTCAAAAGTATATTTTAGAGAGGGGGAACAACTTGCTCTCTCTGTCACTGAGTCAGAGATCTAGGTGTAGAAATTAGTGTTGCGTGTGCCCGTTCTTCAGGCGTAAAACGGGCACAACATTGATAAATTTAGCAACGGGATGGCCTGCACCCATTCTGTGTAGTGCGTTTGGGCCATTAGTAAATTTGCCAGGCTCATTTTTTAGGTGTCTTGCGAGGCCGCCTGAAACAGGTTTTAGGCCCCTTATGTATGCCTGAAGCCTGTTTCAAGACACCTCTGTGAAATTTGTGTCCTAGGAGCGGAGCAAGCACCGGGCCTGCTCCGTCCAGGCTTCTTCAGCGGCCTAAGCAGCGACCGCCAACAAAAGGTGAGATTAATTTTTATTTTAACAGTGTAAAAAAATAATTCTTATGGAGAAGCAGGAGTGCTCTCCTGACTGCACAGTCCTTGCGATTTCACCCCCCCCTCCACCATTGCCCGCTCCAAACTCCTGGGACTTACCTTCAGATCGCTGCTGGAAAGGCATGCGGCCCGGCATTTGTCCTCTTCAAATTTGGGAGCTGCCTGTGGAGGCACGACAGGTGTCAGCAGCTCGTGCAAAAGATGATCATGAGGCCCAAGGACTCATTTTGGGCTGGCCTCATGGTTGAGGTTCATGCTGTCGGCTCACCACTGGTTGTGGACCCAAAAACGGGTGATAACCAACTTCTAACCCTTACACCACGATACTAACTCAACCATAAGGTGAAAGATATGTCTCTGAGATCATTGGTGTAAAACAGAAACAGCCCATTTGGTCCATTAAACCGACTCCACTGTCACAGAGTCTATCCAATTTATTCAATGCCCGTTCCACTAGCATATCACCTTGACAAAATCATAATGGTGTTGGGAGGTCACATTGGATTCAATCAAATGCCAGAAGAGCAGGAACAGCAAAGTGTTTGATTTAAAACAAAATTCTCTAAATTAAAACTGGTTGTTAAAAAATCATTAATGTGTCACTGAATAGCAATAATAGACCTCATGGCAATTGTATTGCAGACTTGACCTGAAGAACATAAGAACATAAGAAATAGGAGCAGGAGTCGGCCGTACGGCCCCTCGAGCCTGCTCCGCCATTCAGAGGCTGATCGTTGACCTCAACTCCACTTTCCCGCCCGATCCCATATCCCTTGATTCCCTTAGAGTCCAAAAATCTTTCAATCTCAGCCTTGAATATACTCAACGACTGAGCATCCACAGCCCTCTGGAGTAGAGAATTCCAAGGATTCACAACCCTATGAGTGAAGAAACTTCTCCTCATCTCAGTCCTAAATGGCCGACCCCATATCCTGAGACTATGCCCCCTAGTTCTAGACTCTCCAGCCAGGTGAAATCGCCTCTAACATCTACCCGGTCAAGCCCTCTTAGAATCTTATGTTTCAATGAGATCACCTCTCATTCTTCTAAACTCCAGAGAGTATAGTCCCAATCTACTCAATCTCTCCTCATAGGACAACCCTCTCATCCCAG
Organism: Somniosus microcephalus; assembly: GCF_052327205.1. Taxonomy (NCBI): domain Eukaryota; kingdom Metazoa; phylum Chordata; class Chondrichthyes; order Squaliformes; family Somniosidae; genus Somniosus; species Somniosus microcephalus. The sequence continues at coordinate 24,137,290 of NC_140999.1, forward strand.
GAATCAGTCTAGTGAACCTTCAATGCACCGCCTCCAAGGTAAGTATATCCTTTCTTAGGTACGGACAACAAAACGGTACACAGTACTCCAGGTGTGGTCTCACCAAGGCCCTGTACAATTGCAGCAAGACTTCCTTACTCTTATACTCCAACACCCTTGCAATTCTGACGTCAGAAGTCATAATGGTTTATTGTGTACTTGAACCTTTTCCATATCACAAAAATGATTTCCCAGGGTGGGGCCTTCAGTTGTTCCTTTTGTATGGTGTGTTACTGTGGCAGAATTTTTGCACCGTTTTGAACAGGAGTTTTTTCTGCTGTAGTTCAGTATTGTGTATGATCATCGGGGAAAAAAATGCATATATTTCACATACTATTAGTAAATGTAGTTGGGCCTTCGCTATTGGAAAAGGCCAGAATGAGCTCTTGATGTACCTTAAAACAAAACCTAGCTTTGTGCAACATCTACCTGTGATTTTTGGCCCGTACCCATTAAATGAGACCATTGAAGTTGATCCCAAAGCTGCTTGGGTGTGCTCAACGAGTCAGCTTTCTATATTTTTCAGCACCAGATTGTCAGAACCCTTAAGGGCTCAAAACTGGCACCAGTATGAGCCAACTTTGTCAGCCTCTCCAAATTTCCACAAACACAAGTGATATCAAAATTGGTGATAAATCTGCTCTACCGGACTAATACAATTCCCTTAGTTTCTCCTCTGCCTACCAGCCTATTCCACAAGATATCCCCTCTTTTGGTTGATATCAAGGATACAATAAAGTAGCTCACTTCTACATAACCAAAGCTTTCTATGTGTGCATCTTCAGTTCCTTCTGAGTCCCAGAATACTGAAAAAGGTTTAAATAGAAGGTAACCCTTTACTGCTCAGAAATGTTGGTTCCCCGGTATCCGAAAGTTGAGCAGTGGCCAGTGCTCCCTCCTTGCCTGTCATATGGTTTTCTTTCTATCTTGATGAAGTTCGGATCTTTCTCTTAATTTTAGTCATTCATACCTGCCTTCCCTGCTGCCCTCTGAGCTCAGGTGTGGTTAAGGGTGAAGGTTCATACACTGAGTTTGAGGCAGAGCACCTGAGCAGGGTGACTCTGTGTGACATAGAGGAGGTCTTAAAGGCCAGCATCTCTTAGCAATTAATGTCAATGGCTTAGGTTGTATTGAGCTTCTAAACCTCTTTAAATCTGCAGCTGGTATCAAATTAGCAGGTGCAGTTAATCAAAGGAGGTAACGCAAAAGGCATCAAGGGGTATGGGGAGAGAGCAGGAATATGGTATTGAGATCAGCCATGATCATATTGAATGGCGGAGCAGGCTCGAAGGGCCAAATGGCCTACTCCTGCTCCTATTTCTCTATGTTTCTTAGTTCTATGTTTCTATAAAGGCCAACATACCATTTGGCTTCCTAATTGCTTGCTGTATCTGCATGTTAACTTTTTGGGGGGAATTTTGCCAGCGCTCAGGGGGCGGGTTTGGAGGCGGGACATCCGGCAAATTGCAAAGATTGACAGCGGGTCGGAAACCCGCTGTCAACCTGCCTCCAATCAATCTTCCCAGGTGTCGGTCCCCAATTTGCGTATGGACCTGACACCTAGTGGCGGGAAGAAGATTATAGGCACTTAACTGCTTGTTAACAGGTTGTTAACAGGCAGTTAAGAGACTTTTTGCAATTTTGACAGGTCTACTGCGGGCTTCCCGACGTCCAGACACCACGCCAGGTAAATGTGGCGTGCTGTGGGTCTACTGTAATGTTTCTGCATTGATGACAGCTGCAGAAGTGGTGTGGAGGATCCAATGGTACACTGGTGAGTTTCAGAGGCAAGAAAATGTTGGGAAAATCATTTTTAATGTATTTAGACTTTTCTGTAGGTGACAAGTTTTGAATTGTTTGTGTAGTCCCACCTCATTGGGAGAACCTCTCTCACCAGTGACAGATCGCTTCTGTAACCTCACCTGCAGTTGCCATCTGTTCTAGGCTAAGGAGGGAGTCACTGGAGAGCATGGGTGCAAGGGCTCACCTTTGTACAGTGATTGGCAGTGTTTGCAGCACCTCAATGCTGTCAAACACTGAAAAATCATGTCAAAAAAAATTGTGCATAGCCCCTTTAAGAAAACTGGCAGATGACACATCATCAACTGACGTCATCTGACACTAACTTTCTCTTAATTGGCCAGTAAGGGCGGGCTTAACAAGGCCAATTGTCGCAAAATCGCGTCTGTGCGTCGGACGTCGTTGGGGGCGGGATTGGGACCCGGAAGGCAGCTGTCCCGCTCCCAAGCTGAATCGAGAGGAAAAATCGCGGCCTTTGTGTTTCGTGTACAAGGACACCCAAATCCCTCTGAACACCAACACCAACATTTAATAGTTTCTCACCATTTAAAAAAATATTCTGTTTTTCTATTCTTCCCACCAAAGGGAATGACCTCACATTTCTCCATATTAAACTCCATCTGCCACCTTATTGCCCACTCACTTAACCTGTCTATATCCCTTTGCGGGCTCTTTGTGTCCTCCTCACAGCTTACTTTCCCACCTAGCTTTGTATCGTCAGCAAACTTGGATACAGTACACTCGGTCCCTTCATCTAAATCATTGATATAGATTGTGAGACAAGAACATGCAGTATAACTACCCAGTGAGACAAGTTCTAAAGATGCAATCAGAAATCAGCAGGCTTTTAGTAACTATTCTACAACAAGAAGACCATCACCAGCAACTACAGCAACTTACCAAACCAGGTGGCGTCTTGATCCTCTGCCATCGGGGAGAAGTCAATAGTTTCTTTGCATAACTTTCTTTCTGAAGTTAAGCAGCACAATATTCCTGGCCCCCTTGTCCAAAGTGCCTGTCTAGGCCTCAGAGCACGCAAACTAGGTGGGCTGGGTCAATAACATGGCATGGTCACGCCCCTGACGCAGCTTGTCCCCGGCAGAGCCTTGCACCGAGAAACTGGGACAGAAATAGAGGCTCAGGATCAGCTGTTGGTCTCAAGGTCTTCTGCGTGATTTGGGGTAACAGCAACCAGAAGGGTTTTAGTGCCAAAGGGTCCCTGCAACAAAAAGGCCACTCACCTTTTTGGGCCTGCTTTGACTTGCTGCCCCTTTCCCTCAGACTCTGAGATCTGGAAATAGGTGTTCTTAGTTAGTAACCCAACATACTTTGGTGGGGACAGCACTAAAAGTCATAAATGGGCGTTGAGACGCTGGGGCCTGTTGATTTTCAGTCCCGGTCTGCCTCTGGTAGAGGTGCAAAATGCTCGTCAGCATTTGCAATGTTGCAGACTGCACTTCGCCTGAGCATGTGAAACTGGGCATGTAAATTACAGAAATTCAGCTGCAGCTTGCTCCAATTTGCAAGATTTTCTGTTTGTGTGGAACTGAAAGAAATACACAAGTTTAAATTATTTGTTAATGGCCTAAGTTAACGACTCACATATAATTAGCAACCACTTTAAGTGCTGCAGACAGGAGACATAAACATTCAGGGAAGGCACGGTGTTTCCCTTAATGTTAACACTGGAAATCTGATCAAGCCCAATTTACGTCTGATAATAAAAGCAGAAAATGCTGGAAACACTGAGCAGATCAGGCTGCAACTGTGGAGAGAGAAACTGTGGGAAGTAGTGTTCCACCAGTGCCGGGACCACTGTTCACCATTTACACAAATGATTTAGACTCGGGAATTGGAAGTACAATATCAAAATTTACAGATGGCATCAAATTGGGGGAGAGACTGTGACAAAATACAAGAGACATTAATAAACTTACAGAATGGGCAAATTATTTTCATTATAGGTAAGTGTGAAATGGTGCATTTTGGTAGGAAGAATAAGCAGGCCACATACTCCTTGGAAAATAAGGGGGCAAAATTGGGTTGCCAATTAGCGCCCCGAAAAAGTTAGCGCCTCGCACCCGAATTTCACTGGTAGCGCCCCAAGACAGAGGCGGGGGTGCTACTGGAAGCGCCCCGCCTCCCCCTTGGGGCGTTGCAATTGAAAATCGCGGCACGGCCCGCCGCGGTACTGCAGGCCTTCCTCCCCTTATTAAAGGGGAGGGGCCTAGCGCAGCGTGACCCGGGGCCCAGCTGGGCCACCAGGGATCGGAGTGCTGCCAAAAGAGCCCGGCACTCAAGAGGAGTGCCGGGCTCACAGAGCGCAGCCGGCACTCCGCGGTGGGGGCTTCACAGGAGGCCGGGGACAGCAACGGGGGCAGGTACTGGCAGGTGGCCAGCAACAAAAATGGCCGCCCAGCACCTCCCCTTTAATTTGTGCTGCCCCGGCCGCATGTATGCCCCCCTGACCCTGTTAGACATAGCATCCGGCGGTAAGTCAGGGGGCGCTACCAAAGATCCCAGCTGTGGCGCGAGCGGGGCGCTGCGCACGGCGATGACATCATCGCTGCAGGCACAGCGCCGCGGGGCACTAATGGTTATCGCCGCAGCCGCTAACCTCCCTCTGAATTTTGCAGGAGGCGTTAGCAGCGCCATACCCGGGTGCTAGTTGCTTTGTGTAAATCAACCGAATTTTTCCCCCTAAGAGTCTAAATGGAGTAGAGGAGCAAAGGGATCTAGGGGTATAGACACACAGAAAGAAAAAAAGACTTTCATTCATATAGCAGCTTTCACGACCTCAGGACGTCCCAAAGCACTTTACAGCCAATGAAATACTTTTGAAGTGGAGTCACCGTTGTAATGCAGGAAACGCGGCAGCCAATTTGTGCACAGCAAGCTCACAAACAGCAATGTGATAATGACCAGATAATCTGTTTTAGTGATGTTGATTGAGGGATAAATATTGGCCAGGACACCAGGGATAACTCCACATCTCTTCTTCAAAATAGTGCCATGGGATCTTTTACGTCCACCTGAAAGATCAGATGGGGCCTCGGTTTAACATCTCATCCGAAAGACGGCACCTCTGACAGTGCAGCACTCCCTCAGTACTGCATTGGAGTGTCAGCCTAGATTTTTGTGCTCAAGTCTCTGGAGTGGGACTTGAACCCACAACCTTCTGACTCAGAAGCGAGTGTGCTTCAAACTGAGACACGGCTGACACAAGTCACTAAAATTAATGACACAGGTTAATAAGGCCATTAAAAAAAGCAAACAAAGCATTGGGGTTCATTTCCAGAATTGAAAACCACAGAAGTTATGTTAAACTTGTATTGAATCTTTGTTAGACCACACAGTTCTGGTTTCCATATTATAAAAGGATATAAAGGCACTGGAGAAGGTACAAAAAAGATTTACAAGGATGATACCAGAACTGAGAGGATATACCTAGCAGGATAGATTGAACAGTTTGGGGGCTCTTTTCTCTAAAAAAGAGAAAGCTGAGGGGTGACCTGATAGAGATCTTTAAGATTTTGAAAGGGTTAATAAGGTAGACGTAGAAAAGGCATTTCTACTTGTGGGGTGTAGCAAAACTAGAGGCCATAAATATAAGATAGTCACCAATAAATCTAATAGGGAATTCAAAAGAAATGTCTTTACTCAGAGAGTGGTTAGAATATGAAACTTGCTACTACAAGGAATAGTTGAGGCAAATAGCATAGATGCATTTAAGGGGAAACTAGATAAACAAATGAGGGAGAAAGGAATAGAGGATTATGCTGATAAGGTTAGATGAAGAGGGGTGAGAGGAGGCTTGTGTAGAGCATAAACACTGGTTTGGACTAGTTGACCCAAATGGCCTGTTTCTGTGCTGTACATTCTATGTAATTCTACGTAAAGAGTTAACGTTTCAGGTTGATGAACTTTCATCAGAACAACGGCATCCGTAGTATTTCGCTGTTGTTACTTCTGACAATACAGGTTTCACACTTCTGAAATGGGGGTTTAACAGTCACTTAACCTATATGAGTAACACTTGTAGACATTAATCCAGCTGTAGACAGCAGCTCAGGGGAAGAAAGCACAAATCAATCACCATTGCTGTTCATGTGCTGGTTCTTCTTCCTCAAGTGGTGAATATTGTGGCCCCTACTTATCCTCCACTTGCTTCCATCAGTAAACTGTTTTGCAACATGCAGCACACCATATTCTGTATTGGCTCAGGATGTATAAATCATGGGTACCCTTAGGCATTAACTTGCACAATGCTGTGAGATAACAGCATTTGTATGGGTATGCAGTTATTTAGGTCATACATGATGTAGCTGCCAGGTTGGTCAAGGTAGCTGAAGCACTGCTTGAGCATGCCAGAGGCCTGCTTGATCAGCTCACTGTTCTGGCCATGGGTCTTTCTATAGTGCACCTCACACCTGGTACACAGGTTGTGCAGAGGCATGATGAGCCACGTGGTACAATACATAACCCATATCTCCCAGCAGCAAGCGACCGAGCCTTGCCTCCCTTTGGGAGTGCTTGATAATGCTGAATTGGCTCGGGATTTATAAATAATGGTACTTCCGGCGATGTGGACATTGATCTGAAGTCAGTGGTCATATACCATCTGCACATTAAAGGAATGAAAACTGTTTTGAGTTATGTATGCCATGGTATTGCTAGTGTGCTCAAATAGCCACACAGGCACTGTCAATTATTTGCTGAACCCTAGGCAATTGTATGAGTTGTCAGAAGCCCCGCTGCCCTGTAATCGCACATATTGCACGGTGCCAAAGTTGACGTACTGGTGGACATGGCCAAATAGGGCACTAGTCACCTGTTTTATGGCTACAGTGAACTGAATAGCAGCTCACATCCATGATGTTCCTTGTTAGGGTCAGTGGCATAGACAGCTGGCATTACTTCTGACTGTCGTAGGGAGGTCAATACTGACTGAAGACTGTCCCTTCAGTCAGGATGTGGCACAGGTCAGTAACTATCTCCTTTGACAGCCTCAGCCAATGCATGCACGGCTGCTCCATTACAGACAAATAGCTGCTTTTTAGCCTGTACACATGGCCCCAGGGGTAGTTGGTGTGGGCAGTTATGACTCTTCTACGAAGCCATTGCTAGGCAGCGGTGATGCAGGTGCAAAGGATCTCCAGCACACTTACTTCACAAAACTGTAATTCCAACTTCAGGTCAGGAGCAATGGAGAATTTATTGCACTTGACGGAATACTTGCCATTAAGAACCATTCATTGACATTATTAAACAGGCCAGATTATTGGTCTCTTTTTAAGTTCCATTGACTCTAGCACTAAAAAATATGCCCTATATTCAGTCTCCCCATCTTGCTTTTTTTCTGCTTCTTTCCCTCCTGTCTGAATATAAAATACATTTCTCAGTGGATCGATATCATTTTAAAATTCTCATCCTTGTATTCAAATCCCTCCATGGCCTTGCCCCTCCCTATCTCTGTAATCTCCTCCAGCCCCACAATGGCCCGAGATACCTGCGCTCCTCTAATTCTGCCCTCTTGAGCATCCCTGATAATAATCGCTCAACCATTGGTGGCCGTGCCTTCTGTTGCCTAGGCCCTAAGCTCTGGAACTCCCTGCCTGAACCTCTCCACCTCGCTACCTCTCTTTCCTCCTTTAAGACACTTCTAAAAACCTACCTCTTTGACCCTGCCCTAATTTCTTCTTATATGGCTCGGTGTCACATTTTATTTTATAACACTCCTGTGAAGCACCTTGGGATGTTTTACTACGTTAAAGGCGCTATATAAATACATGTTGTTGTTTACCTTCATTGCAAAATGGAAATATTGGGCTATTTGTTCTATTGTTTAACGTCCTTTTAATCGACCTTTCTCTGCCCATTTTGATCCCCATACTTGACACCACATTCTTCATCCGAGGGCAAACAGGTGATTTTTAATTTTTTTAAATTTATGTCATAGGGTTATCACATCACTTGTGCGCGATGCCATCATGAAAAATATGGCACTTGGCTGTTCTAGCTGAATCCATCTCCATGGTGATCAAGACGATGTCAAAATGCATTGTATGCGAAGCACTTTGAGAGCTTCCTGTTAGATGTGACAAAGTGCCAAATAAATGCGAGCCTTTCTTTTCACTTTTTAAATTAGGTGCCTTTTATTAAACACTGAAGAAAACAGTTCCACAGAAACAAATAAGAAAAAAATTAGCGGTGAAAAGGAAAAATACCAGTTTAGCAGAAGTATATATTTTGGGCTCATCATCTGCATTAACGTATATGTGACAGACCCCACATACTACTGCAATATTTTGTATTATATACCTTCACGATGGCATATCTTTTCATTCTGTTTCTCTGCTCAATGCATATTGTTGTTTCCATACATATCCTGCATGAAGAGTAAAATACGTTTCCAACAGTCCAGGGATAAGGGTTAAAATAACTGTTGAGCTGGAGCTTTGAAAATGATCTGCCAAAAATATTTATTTTCATGACCTAACGGATTGTATTCCTACGGGGAATAAAGCTCTATTTAAGCCTGATTGATGTACATATCTTGGGTCCACTGGTCTAACACAATTACTCTCATAGTTATGCATGGTATGACTGATTTGGCATTTATATCCTATATCATTTACTTAAGACTAGACTATTTCTTTCCCAACGAAGCTTGTCAATTATTAGAGAGGTCTATAAATTAACAGAATATTTTAGGCTGGGCCCATGAAAATGATATTATATTACTGAGCTTCATCTTGTTACGGTTTGGTTAAAAAAAAATGGAGGTAAAATTTAATTACATGTCTTATTTTTTTATTTCACAAATGGATGTTTTGTGGGTGTGTTTGTGGACCATTGTGACCACTAGACTGCTTCCGCAGTCATTTTGGAATGATGTGCGAAGTCCTGGGTTTCTCAACCCCAATCCCATGTCTTCAGATTTGAGCTATTATTATTAAAAAGTCCTCCCTCACATTTTCATCACACAGTTCCTAAAATAAACACAGCAACAGTGTATTTTAAGTGATTTATTTCCTCAATACTCTCCCCTTGTGTCCGTTGGGTGGTGCCTCATACTAGGATACAGTCCATGAGCATCGGCTACCCTCTGGTATCTGGTTTATTCTTCAAGCATTAGGCACAGAGGCCTAGATTTTCCGATTGGCATTGTTTTAATGCTGGCATTAACCCAATTATTTTAACCTGTTAAAATTACGCAGATAGGAAAATCTATGGGCGCGATCTTGCCAGCCCTGGGGAGGCGGGTTTGGAGGTGGGACTGCCAGAAAAATGGCAGAATCTGGGGGCGGGTGCCCATCCCGCCCCCAACCCGCCTCTGTACCATCTACCCGGGAGGCAGGTAGCCGCCCCGCGCCAGGTCCCGTCTCCTGGAGGCGGGAAGGGGATTACAGCCACTTAACTGCTTGTTAACAGCTAGTTAACAGGCAGATAAGAGGATTAGCCCCATTTTACCCACACAAGTGAGGGCTTCCCGAAGACTGTGAACCCCGCCAGGGTCACCGAGGTGAGCAGTGGGTCTGCGGGGGTCGGATGGGTGCAAAAGTGCGCTGTGAAGGTAAGTGATGGGTGCAAGTGTGAAGAGGTGAGTATGTGAGGTAAGTGGAACGTGTAAGAAAAAGTTTCCTTACCTTTGTTTCTTCCTGCAAGCTTCAATCGTTGGGGATGCAGAAGAGTCTCGCATCTCCGCGGCAGAGATGACAGATGCTGTTGCATTCTCCAATGCAACAACCATCTCATTTCTGCTAAAGAAAGAGGTTTGAATACAAGAACTCATCAAACAACATAGAATGTCAGTATTTGACAAGTTCACAGAGCTGTCAAACGATGACAATTCATCTGTCAAAAATTTTTGACAGATGAAACGTCATACGCTGACATTCTCTGTAACCGGCTTCCCCTTAATTGGCCTGCTAAACCTGCTGGGTGGGCTTAACAAGGTCAATTAAGGGAAAATAGCGTGGGTTGGTCAGAAGTCGATGGAGGCAGGACTGAAACCCGACAAGCAGCAGTCCCGCCTACAACGCGCCCCCATTGACAAAATCCAGCTACTATTGTATCAGCAGGCTAATCACAACTGCACATAATCCTGTCCTCACTTGACATCTACAAACACATGAGATTTGCAGCAGGAGCTCAATGGATAGTAATCATGAGTGAGAACATTGGATGAAATGCTTTCCCTAGCCTGGGGACAATGAGACTGATTGCAGCACCCCTGCTGCGATGAGATAGCTAACTCCGCGTAGACCAGAATCGAGCCTGGCCCTTCCTACGATCACAATGGCTCAGCATTGAGGTGCATTTACTCACTAAGTCAAAGCAGGAGCCTAAGCACAAGACAAATTTAATTGCTACTGTTTGTGGAGCAAAGTCTTTCAGTTAAGAATTTACAGCGACTGGGGTGAAGTTGTGTCAACCGTCCTTGAAGTATTCCTTAGGAAAAAAAAGAAGAAATTACCTGTGTAGATAGTTAGTTTAATTCTAATGAGGGGCTCCCAGTAGAGTAAAAGGTCATCAATGGCCTTCTCTCTGTCATAAGGCCAGAAGTCGGGATGTTCGCTAATGATTGCACAGTGTTCAGTTCCATTCGCAATTCCTCAGATAATGAAGCAGTCTGTGCCCACATGCAGCAAGACCTGGACAACATTCAAACTTGGGCTGATAAGTGGCAAGTAACATTCACGTCACACAAGTGCCAGGCAATGGCCATCTCCAACAAGAGAGAGTCTAACCACCTCCCCTTGACATTCAACAGCATTACCATTATCGAATCCCCCACTATCAACATCCTGGGGGCCACCATTGACCAGAAACTTAACCGGACTAGCCACATAAATACTGTGACTACAAGAGCAAGTCAGAGGCTGGGTATTCTGCGGCGAGTGTCTCACCTCCTGACTCCCCAAAGCTTTTCCACCATCTACAAGACACAAGTCAGGAGTGTGATGGAAAACTCTCCACTTGCCTGGATGAGTGCAGCTCCAACAACACTCAAGAACAAAGCAGCCCGCTTGATTGGCACCCCATCCACCACCTTAAACATTCACTCCCTCCATCACTGGAGCACCATGGCTGCAGTGTGTACCGTCTACAAGATGCACTGCAGCAACTCGCCAAGGCTTCTTCGACAGGACCTCTTAAGCCCACGACCACCTACGCCTAAAAGGTCAAGGGCAGCAGGTGCATGGGAACACCACCACCTCCAAGTTCCCCTCCAAGTCACACACCATCCTGACTTGGAAATATATCGTCGATCCTTCATCGTCACTGGGTCAAAATCCTGGAACGTCATACCTAACAGCACTGTGGGAGTACCATCACCACACAGACTATAGCGGTTCAAGAATGGGCAATAAATGCTGGCCTTGCCAGCGATGCCCACATCCCGTGAATGAATAAATTAAAAACAAGTGTAGGGTACGTCAACTGGATTGTGAATATTGTGCCAACAACCGAGAGATTTAGAACGACAGTTGCTAAAAGGTATTATTTGGAGGTCAGGTATAAGAATAAGTACTCATATATCCACGGTTTGATGCTTATCATGTTTGGATTCCATAGAAACAATGCTGGTGAAGCTCCTCACCTCCAAATGATGGAATAACCATTCGATGGGCTGCAGTATGTGCCCACACTCTGTCATCAAGAGGACGTTGCCAATGCATGGATACATTTCATGGTGAATTGTACTGGTCCACCTGGTGAGGGCTCAAATTTGCACTTATCAGTTGTCTAATAATCAACTACAACAACAACTTGCATTTATGTAGCAGCTTTAATGTCATGAAACGTCCCAAGGAGCGGCAAAGGAGCGATTATCAAACAAAATTTGACATCAAGCTACATAGAGATATTAGGACAGGTGACCAAAAGCTTGGTCAAAGAGGTAGGTTTTAAGGTGTGTCTTAAAGAAGGTGAAAGAGGTAGAGAGGTGGAGAGGTTTAGGAAGAGAATTCCAGAGCTTAGGGCTAAGGCAGCTGAAGGCACGGCCGCCAATGGTGGAACAATGAATATCGGGATGCGCAAGAGGCCAGAATTGCAGAGCGATGTTCCCTTTAAGCTGCACGGCCACGTATCGCTCTGAAAGTCCCGCGCAGCCAGTGAGCCAGCTTTTAAATAGAAAAACCGCGCATGTGTGGAATTTTGAATGGCGCATGCAGCCTGTTAAAGGGCCAAAAAAAAATTAGAGGGAACACTAGTGCAGAGATCTCGGAGGGCTGTAGGGTTGGAGGAGGTTACAGAGATAGAGAAGGGCAAGGCCATGGAGTGACTATGTTCCTTGGGCGGGTGATGAGCAAAGTCAATTTGTGGCTTAAGTAGTTCCAAGATTGCATACGAAGCGATGGAAGTTCAAACCCTCATCCTTCTGTAGATGATTCAGAGGTCTGCTGTACTCTAGTGCACTGCTGATGATTGACCAGCCTCCCTTGGCTCACATTAGAATCTGGAGGGGAGGACTGGTCACTAAGAGCAGAGATACTTCCTTTTTGGCAATGTTCTAATGGATAGGCTGGACTTAGCTGGACAAACAGCAGAAGGCGTACCAGTGTTGTGTGCTGGAAATCTGCTTACTTTTAGCTGGTTCAACTCCAGCTATTCCTCTGTGCACACTTGCGGGCCCAATAAGCCTTAACTCTCCCCCATTGGGGGAGAAATTCAGTATCGCCCCGAATGGGGCGCAATTATTGGCCAGGCGCAAAGTTTAGCACCTGCCGCTAATTATCGCCTCTGGCTGCAAACTTGGCTTATATCGCCCCTGGAGGTGATTGGAGCGCTAAATCAGGCACTACACACCTCTCTTAAGGCGCTAACGCCGAGGAGTGAGGTGCTAACTCAGAGCGCTGGCGAAGCTCAGGTGATGTCAGTCAGCAATGGAACAGACACACTGGCGCCGGCCAGTTCTTAAAGGGGAGGGTCGATCTTGCTCTCCATCCACACCCTGCTCATTGTAGCCTTGAATCTCAGCCTGGAGAGGCCTGTAGATCAGTTCTGCTGGAAAGAACAATGGAGAGGCCCAGGGAATGAGCTCAGAGTGCAGCCCCCATAGTCTCTTCTAAATCGATGCATGGAAGGTCAAATCAAAATGAACCTGCAAAGTACTGCTCAGTACCCAAAACTCCTTCACACAGCATTGAATCTCTCCAGAAGTCTCTCTCTCTCTCTCTCTCTCTCTCTCTCTGAATGCGCGGTGCAAAAATGTCGCTGACAAAAAAAGGCAGGAAGCGGCCGCCTTTAAATAGCGCTCCCCCAATCCCTTCCCGACTGCAAAACGTTCCCCTCAACCTGTCGTTGCTAGCGGCAGGCGGTAAGGCAAGGGGCCCCACTCAGAATCCGGTCTGGGGCGCTACCGGGGCTTTGCATGCTCGACTGACGTCACGATCTGCGGTTAGGGCGCTAACAGGAGGCGCAAAGCAACCAAATTTTTCCCCTTTTGGATTTAGACATGTGCAATGTGTTCCTATGGGGAGAGAAGCACTCCATATCGAGCAAACAGAATCTACATAGAATTACATAGAATCTACAGCACAGAAACAGGCCATTCAGCCCAAATGGTCTGTGTCAGTGTTTATGCTCCACACGTGCCTCCTCCCACCCTACTTCATCTCACCATATCTGCATATCCTTCTATTCCTTTATCTCTCATGTACTCCTAGCTTCCCCTTAAAGGCATCAATGCTGTTCACTTCAGCTACTTCATGTGATAGCAAGGTCCGCATTCTAATCACTCTCTGGGTAACAAAGTTTCTCCTGAATGGTTTATTGGATTTGTAAGTGATTATCTCATATCCTGCAGATCCTGCCGGCTGAGCATTAGGTGGATATCAGATTCACTGCCGACCAAAAAGCCCTCGGCATTTATATCATTCCTATCTATCTTAACTTACTTTACTTTCCTTAAAAACAGCGCCAGGGACCCGGGTTCGAATCCGGCCTCGGGTGACTGTGCAAACTCCACACAGACAGTCACCCCGTGTTTGCGTGGGTTTCCTCCGGGTGCTCCGGTTTCCTCCCACAGTCCAAGAGATGTGCGGGTTAGGTTGATTGGCTATGATAAATTGACCCTTAGTGTTAGGGGGATTAAATACGTGGGGTTATGGGGATCGGGTGGGATATGTGTCGGTGCAGGCTCGATAGGCCGAAATGGCCTCTATCTGCACTGTGGGGTTTCTGTGATTCTGTGAAAAGCCTACCTGTGGTTTTTGTGCAGGTGTTGCCCTGATCTTCATTCTGGAGCCGAGGATCCTTGGAAACAAAATTCAATCTCTAATTGACTGCAAGCTCCAAATACCCGTTTCCCCTCAGTCGAAAGCTTAAAAATTAAAGTTTGACCTGGTTGCATCGTTGGGGAAATTAGGCCAAAGTTACTTTTTCAGATCAATATATGAAAGCCCACAACACAGAGAAGATAACTAATCGTCAAACCCAGAGGCGTGGTGCACCAAAACAAGTTGACTCACGAGCAGCAACATAGGAATGAACTGAATTTCGAACTTCCTTTACAACTTTAGTCAGATTCTGTTACTCAAATTTTACAAACCATTCGGAATGTGGAATACTAAGCAGTTTTTAAAATGTAGTGATCTGATTGATTAGCTGGTTGGAGTGCAGAGCAGTTCTGTGTTTATTCAGAGTATAATAGTTACAGTGTGGAAACAGAGGCCCTGTGCTGAAATATATGGGGTCTTACGTTAATTAAAGCATTGACTATTGCCTCATGCTTTAATCACTTCTCTATTCCCCAATTACAACATCGAACCAGTGCATTATACACTGCACACTTTATTCCAAGCTTCACAACGAGAACTCAGAAAGGCTCCTGAGGGATTGAAATGTTAAAATGTTAGGTGTCTCTCTCAATTCGTGACACTTCTTGGCAAGCAACGTGTTCTAAATAAAAAGATTTAAATTGGTGATTTTTAACATTTCGAGTGCAAGCTGTAACTGCTAAGGCTCATTGGTCCTTGTGTATCAAAATCTTCAGAATAGCTTTTTGGCCAATTAATTCTGTAGAATGCAACATAAATCTGGAGAATTTGATCCCAGCTTCGATATTGGGAGGTACGTGGGGCTAATTATAATGCAAAAGTCAAGCATAAAGAGAGGAAACCTATTCCAAAAGATTACAACCATGGCATACAATTATTTCTACGACAGTTAAAATCTTTACTTCTGGCAATGAAGTTATGATGGACAAGTGGAAGAACCCCACAGAAATTCAAACCCTCCCCCATGTCAAATCACAGAACCCTGTTTGGAATATTTACTTTACTATTAGAACAGGGTGGGTGGATTCCAAAAGCAACCACATCACTATGAAATTGCCAAAGTTTCCTCTGCATTGATAAAACAGTGAGAGCTGGAAGAGTTATCCATCACAGACTGTGAATGCATGCCGTTGTGTGACAAAAAATGTATACTGAATGCTTTTGTACCTGGTTCCATAAACATAAAACGTTGTTACATTGAAGAGCCTTTAAGAAAATATTGGTAGTTTTACCAACACAAAGATTATTGTATTATCTATGCTTATCTTTGTTATTACCAGTCCTTCTCTGCACTTCTGAGAAATTGGCCAATGAGAGACATGATTTTGTCAGTGTTCAGCATTCATGTCATCACATCAAACCAACTTTAGTTTCTTGCTTGCAAGCAAAATGATAGATGACATAGCAGAAATGTGTGTCAGCCGGGAAGTGGCACTTATTCTGAATCCAAACCAATAGACAAAGTCGGATCAAGGATTTGCACAGCTTCTTGAAGTGGAAGTGGCCACTATTCTTAACTTTCTTTAGCACTGCTTCCTTTCCTCTTGAGGTGACATCCTCAGTTAAACTTTTTAAAAAATCAGCCCACAAACTCTGGGCTGCAGACAACTGATATAGAGTAATGACTGTGAGGCACAGACTTCTGTGAGGCCATTTCTTCGCCCCTCCCCACCCTCCTCCCCACAGCTCTGAGGAGATACGTATAGATAATATGTTAAAGATTTTGAGAAAAAAAGACTTGCATTTATATAGCGCCTTTCACGACTTCAGGACGTCCCAAAGCGCTTTACAGTCAATGAAGTACTTTTGAAGCGTAGTCACTGTTGTAATGTAGGAAACGCGGCAGCCAATTGCGCACAGCAAGCTCCCACAAACAACAATGTGATAATGACCACATTAACTGTTTTTAGTGATGTTGATTGAGGGATAAATATTGGCCAGGACACCGGGGATAACTCCCCCGCTCTTCTTCGAAATAGTAGGAGCAAAAATAAACATATGTTACGAAAAAACCGTGGAACGCCCTCCCTAAAACCCTCCAATTAGTTTGCTTGATTTCTCTCTTCACTGGCCGGTAATCTGGAGTGGATCGCTGCCCTTGATAGAAGCTGCCCAATAATCAAAGGAATTAAAATCGGACGGGTTCTAAAACGGGTGTCGACCACTCCGCCAGATTACTGCCCAGGTGATGTAATCTTACCCCATTAACCCTCTCCCTGCTTTCAAAGGCCTACACAAAATGTATTGGTTTGACTTTTGGGCATCTCGCCAATTCTCCCATTACTAGTTAATGTCAGTTTCTCCTCTGTGTAACACTTAAGGATGTAAAGTGCATCAAATGACATATATAAGTGTTTGTTAACATTATAATTAATAATCAATGCAATACTTGATTAATATATACACAAGAGGTAGGAAATATCTATGATGCAAAAGCTTCTTCAAGGCACTTGAATAACAGACAGCAATATATACTGATAATTATTATGTAATTTCTTCTGTTTTTCCCAATTTTATACACCTCTCGTCTGAAGACACTGGGCGCGATCTTGCCAGCCCTGGGGAGGCAGGACTGCCGGGAAAATGGCAGAATCTGGGGGCGGGTGCCCATCCCGTCCCCAACCCACATCCGTGCCATCTTCCCAGCTAGTTAACAGGCAGATAAGAGGATTATCTCCATTTTACCCAGACAAGTGCGGGCTTCCCGAAGGCTGCGAACCCCGCCAGGGTCACCGAGGCGAGCAGTGGGTCTTGCGGGGGTCGGAGGGGTCCAAAAGTCTGCTGTGAAGGTAAGTGATGGGTGCAAGTGTGGAGGGGTAAGTATATGAGGTGAGTGGAAAGTGATAGAAAAAGTTTACTTACCTTTGTTTCTTCCTGCAGGCTTCAATCGTTGGGGATGCGGAGAGTCTCGCATCTCCGCGGTAGAGATGACAGATGGCTGCTGCATTCTCCAATGCAACAACCATCTAATTTCTGCTAAAGAAAGAGGTTTGATGAGTCTTGAATACAAGAACTCATCAAACAACATAGAATGTCCGTGTTTGACAGCTTCACACAGCTGTCAAACGATGACAATTTTTGACAGATGAAACATCATACGCTGACGTTCTCTGTAACCGGCTTCCCCTTAATTGGCCTGCTAAGCCCGCTGGGCAGGCTTAACAAGGTCAATCAAGGGAAAATAACGCGGGTTGGCCAGAAGTCGACGGAGGCGGGACTAAAACCCGACAAGTGGGAGTCCCGCCTCCAAAAGCTCCCCATTGGCAAAATCCAGACTCTCGCTAGGCTATATTTTCACTGGTACTAGCAGTGGGGCCAAAAACCTGCTGCCCTACCGATACATTACCCCTGTAACTCTGGCACCCACCCAATCTAGACCAGCAGTATAGGAGGGAGCATGGCTGGGGGTGGGCACTCCCAGCTAGAAATCCCTATCTCCCCGTTCTGATGGAGCATCAGTAGGCCAGTGCACCGAATGAAAAAGAAATAGATTGCCTGATGTGAGGGTCCATCTTGGAGCCCAGCTCTGAAATTTAAAGAACATTTTTTGCGCCCCTTTTATTGGTTCTGCAGTTTAATTTCCAGAGGTGGTGGAAGGGACCCCGGGCCTGGAAGCCAATGCCAGAATTACCAGCCAAGACTGGCAGGCAGGCATTCGAGGTGCACCCCTGGTGCTGTTGAACTTATGTGACCTCCACCGACCCCACGAACCTTGGCAGGGTCAATGCCAGAGCTCACAGGTGGGCGCATCGTGGCATTTATGCTGTGAGGGGTGGCTCGCGTTTTTTGTTCGCTCAGTGTCTTCAAGAGCGCGTGGACCTAGACAGCACGTTGATGGCATATTTTACCACAGAGGGCAACACAAAACTCCTGCAGCAGAGGATGGGGAATTTCTCATCAGAGCAGAGTCTTGCACACTCAAGCATTGTCTTCTAACCAGAGTTAAATTAGCCATGAAGGGCATCACATTTAAGGCCAAACCGGTTCTCAGCTAATAACCACTCACATCCTGGGGTCATTGGATGACAATTAGAAGGGAAACTCTGGCTGATTTTCCTCTCGTTAGCACAAGGTGTTCAGACCAATTGAAACACAACTCAGGGCCAAACAAGACAACAAGGTTTTGCATGGTCTTGTTTAGCCTGAGTGAGAGGCCAGGGAGGGGCTGGGATCAGTGTCAAGGAAATGGAGTTTATAGCGGGCTCCGAGAATGATGGCTTTGGTCTTCCCGATATTTAGCTGAAGGAACTTGTGACTGATCCAAGACTTAGCTAGAGTAATTAAATAGCAACTGTTTCCAATGGCTGAAGGGTCGATAACCAGAGGGCACAGATTTAAGGTGATTGGCAAAAGAATCAGAGGCGGCATGAGGAAAAACGTTTTACGCAATGAGTGGTTAGGATTTGGAATGCACTACCCGAAAGGGTGGTGGGAGCAGATTCAATAGTAACATTGAAAGGGAATTGGATAAATACTTGAAGGGGAATCATTTGCAGGGCTATGGGTAAGAGCGGGGGAGTGGGACTAACTGGATCGCTCTTCAAAAGAGTTGGCGCGGACTCGATGGGCTGAATGGCCTCCTTCTGTGCTGTACTATTCTATGATTCTATAAAGACTTGAAATTGGAGAAATTGTCTGACAGCAAGGTGGTGAGCATGAGGGTGAGTGAGGTGGTGAATCAGTAATTCCCGTGTCCATTTGTGGGCACATTTTTGGCTGCTGCTCCAGACCCGAGCCCATTACTTTTATTTACCTTTCTTTTTGCTCTTGGCCCCTCACGGGCCTTCCTTCCCTCCTGTCACCCAGTCATGTGGCCTTTACTTCTCCTCTCTTAGGTATTTTGCCCCCACAAATCACTACTCCTCTGCTGTCCTAATGTCCTGCTGCTGTTGCGCAGTCACCTTTGGAATCGCCCCCAAGGATCTATCCTTGGCCCCCTCCTATTTCTTATCTACAGGCTGCCCCTTAGCGGCATCATCCAAAAAAACATCAGGTTCCACATGTACGCTCACGACACCCAGTTCTACCTCACCATCGCCTCTCTTGACCCCTCCACTGTCTCTAATTTGTCACACTGCTTGACCAACGTCCAGTACTGGATGAGCAGAAATTTCCTCCAACTAAATATTGGGAAGACCGAAGCCATTGGGCTGGATTTTCATTGCGGAGCCGTGTAGGAGGTGGGACTACAACTTTCGGGATTGTAGTCCCGCCTCCATCGAGTTGTGGCCAACCCACGTGATTTTCACTTGATTGACCTTGTTGAGCCCACCCAGTGGGCTCAGCAGGCCAATTAAGGGCCACCCGGCAACAGGTGACGTCACAGATTGACATTTCATCTGTCAAGAGATTTTGACAGATGAAATATCAGCGTTTGACGGCTCTTTGAAGCTGTCAAACACTGACAATCTGTACTCTAAGTTAATTCCTTCCTCTCAGGATGATTTAGAGATCTCTCTAGAGCAGAAAGCTGAATGCTGCAGATTTTGACAGATCACGGCCATTCTGCTTTCTGTGCCGGTGAGATGAGGGACTCCCGAGACCTGAAGGAAGGAAGGCTGTAAAGGTAAGTACATGTAAGTAAAACTTCTTTAAACACTTTACACACACCAAACACACTTACCTCTGCACTCATGCACCCAACACTCACCTGAACACCGGATATCTCGACCCCTCCAAGCCCTTCATCCTGACGGCCCACCTCGCTAACTTGGCGTGGTTTGGAGCCGTCGGGAATCCCACACTTCACCAATAAAAATAGGGATTAGGCTAAAAACTGCCTGTTAACTACCTGGTAACAGGCAGTTAATTGGCACTAATCCCCTTCCCGCCTCGGGGAGGTGGGTCCCAGCACGGGTCGGGTACCCGCCTCCTTTGAAACTGGCATGGAGGTGGGTTGGGGGCGGGGTGGGTTCGTGCCCCCCGATTTCAAGATTTTAACCCCCCACACGCCTCCAATCCTGCCTCCACGACTCAATGAAAGTCCTGCCCAATGTCTTTGGTCCCCGCCACAAACTCTGTTCCCTAGCCATCCCTCTCCCTGGCAACTGTCTGAGGCTGAACCAGACCATTCATAAGCTTGGTGTCCTATTTGACCCTGAGATGAGCATCCGACCACATATCCGCACCATCACCAAAGCCGCCTACTCCCACCTCTGTAAATCGCCTGACTCCATCCCTAGCCTCAGCTCATCTGCAGCTGAAACCCTCACCCATGCCCTTGTTACCTCTAGATTTGACTATTCCAATGCTCTCCTGGCCAGCCTCCCATCTTCCACCCTCCATAACCTTGAGCTCATCCAAAACTCTGCTGCCCGTATCCTAACTCGCGCTTGGACAAGGATTAGGGGTCGCCCATTTAGGACTGAGATGAGGAGAAATTTCTTCACTCAGAGGGTTGTGAATCTTTGGAATTCTGTACCCCAGTGGGCTGTGGATGCTCAGTCGTTGAGTATATTCAAGGCTGAGATCGATAGATTTTTGGACTCGAAGGGAACCAAGGGATATAGAGAAAGGGCGAGAAAGTGGAGTTGAGGTCGAAGATCAACCATGATCTTATTGAATGGTGGAGCAGGCTCGAGGGGCCTTATGGCCTACTCCTGATCCTATTTCTTATGTTCTTAAGTCCCGTTCACCCGTCCCGCTGACTTATATTGGCTCCCGGTCTCCAGCCACAATTTAAAAATTCTCATCCTTGTTTTCAAATCCCTCCATGGCCTCGCCCCTCCCTATCTCTAACCTCCTCCAGCCCTAAAACCCTACGAGACCTCTGTGCTCCTCCAATTCTGGACTCTTACACATCCCCGATTTTAATCACACTACCATTGGTGGCCGTGCCTTCAGCTGCCAAGGCCCTAAGCTCTGGAAGTCCCTCCCTAAACCTCTCCACCTCTCTACCTCTTTCTCCTCCTTTAAGATGTTCCTTAAAACCTTTGACCAGTCTTTTGGTCATCTATCCTAATATGTGGCTCGGTGTCAAATTTCATTTGATAACGCTGCTGTGAAGCGCCTTGGAATGTTTTACTACGTTAAAGACGCTATATAAATGTAAGTTGTTGTTGATTGAATTCCCTTTGGATAAGCCTACAGTTAGCCTCAGTGCCACTCAGCATTCTCCTGTGCCTATTGAGGCACTCATCACTGCACTTTTAAGGGCAGCAACCCCAACTGCCACGTCCTATTCTCTCACCGACCTTCTTGCCCAGTGCCCACGCTAGGGGCTAATCTCGCCAACCAACTTCCCAATCCGACTCCAAGCCCCATCCCGAGTTTCTTCCTGAGATATTGTCCCTGCTTTCGTCCCTTTGCCTCTGAATTGAACGACTCTATCATCCTCAGAGATTTCAATGTCCATCTCAACTCACTTTGCCCTCTTTCCTCCGATTTCACTGCCTTCCTGTCCTCCCTAAACCCCTTCCTCCAAATAACCTCTCCTACCCATATTCATTACATAGGATATACGGCACAGAAACAGGCCATTCGGCCCATCCAGTCCATGCCGGCGTTTATGCTCCACTCAAGCCTCCTCCCATTTTTCCTCATCTAAATCTCTCAGCATAACCCTCTATTCCCTTCTCCCTCATATGCTTGTCTAGCCTCCCCTTAAATGCATCTATACTATTTGCTTCAACCACTCCCTGTGGTAACGAGTTCCACATTCTCACCACTCTCTGGGTAAAGAAGTTTCTTCTGAATTCCCCATTGGATTTCTTGGTGACTATCTTATATTGATGGTCTCTAGTTATGCTCTTCCCCACAAGTGGAAACACTCTCTCTGTATCCACTCTATCAAAACCTTTCATCATTTTGAAGACCTCTATTAGGTCACCCCTCAGCCTTCTTTTTTCAAAAGAGACCCAGCCTGTTCATCCTTTCCTGATATGTATACCCTCGCATTTCTGGTATCATCCTTGTAAATCTTCTCTGCACCATCTCCAGTGCCTCTATATGCTTTTTACAATATGGCAACCAGATCTGTACACAGTATTCTAAGAGATCTACACATAGATGTAATAAACCGCTGAATGCTTGGAGTTGGCTGCCTATCTCCTTATTTCAAAGGAAAGACAGATACAATGTAACAGAGATTCACGCCTCATTCTAAATACACAATAGAGGGTGTCAAAAGAACATAAGGATATAAGAAATAGGAGCAGGAATAGGCCACTTGGCCCCTCGAGCCTGCTCCACCATTCAATATGATCTTGGGCTCAAAGCCACTTCCCCACCCGCTCCCCATAACCCTTCACTCCCTTATCTTGCAAAAATCTGTCTATCTCCACCTTAAATGTATTTAATGACCTACGGCTCTCTGGGGCAGGGAATTCCACAGATTTGCGACCCTCTGAGAGAAGAAATTCCTCCTCATCTCAGTTCTAAAAGGGTGACCCTTTATTCTGAGACTGTGCCCCCGAGTTCTAGATTTCCCCACAAGGGGAAACATCCTCTCTGCATCTACCTTGTCAAGCCCCCTCAGTATCTTATATGTTTCAATAAGATCACCTCTCATTCTTCTAGATTCCAGGCCCAGCCTGCTCAACCTTTCCTCATAAGTCAACAACTTCATCTCTGGAATTAACCTGGTGAATCGTCTCTGAACTGCCTCCAATGCAAGTATATCCTTCCTTAAATAAGGAGACCAAAACTGTACGCAGTACTCAAGGTGTGGTCTCACCAGTACCCTGTACAGTTGTAGCAGGACTTCCCTGTTTTTATACTCCAACCCCCTTGAAATAAAGGCCAATATACCTGCATGCTAACTTTTTGTGTTTCATGCACAAGGACCCCCAGGTCCCTCTGAACTGTAGCATTTTGTAATCTCTCTCCATTTAAATAATAATTTGCATTTTTATTTTTCCTGCCAAAGTGTCTAACCTCGCACTTTCCCACATTATACTCCATCTGCCAAATGTTTGCCCACTCACTTAGCCTGTCTATATCCCTTTGCAGATTCTTTGAGTCCTCTGCACAACATGCTTTCCCACCCATCTTTGTATCACCTGCAAACTTGGCTACATTACACTCGGTCCCTTCATCCAAGTCATTGTAAATAGTTGAGGCCCCAGCACCGATCCCTGTGGCACCCCACTAGTTACCGTTTACCAATCGGAAAATGACCCATTTTTCCCGACTCTCTGCTTTCTGTTAGTTAGCCAATTCTCTATCCATGCTAATATATTACCCCCAATTCCGTGAGCTCTTATCTTATGCAGTAACCTTTTATGTGGCACCTTATTGAATGCCTTCTGGAAATTCAAATACACCACATCTACTGATTCACCTTTGTCCACCCTGCTTGTTATATCCTCAAAGAACGCCAGCAAATTTGTTAAACATGATTTCCCTTTCATAAAACCATGCTGACTCTGCTTGACTGCATTATGATTTTCCAAATGCCCTGCTACTGCTTCCTTAATGAAAGACTCCAGCATTTTCCCAATGACAGATGTTAGGCTAACTGGTCTATAGTTTCCTGCTTTCTGTCTCCTTCCTTTCTTAAAAATAGGAGTGTTACATTTGTGGTTTTCCAATCTGCTGGGACCTCTCCAGAGTCCAGACAATTTTGGTATATTGCAACCAATGCATCCACTGTCTCTGCAGTCACTTCTTTTAAGACCCTGGGATGTAGGCCATCTGGTCCAGGGGACTTGTCGTCTTTTAGTCCCATTATTTTACCAGGTACAGTACTATTTCCCTAGTGACAGTGATTGTCTTTAGTTCCCCCCTCCCTGTGGCCCCTTGATTATCCATTTTTGAGATGTTGTTAGTGTCTTCTACCGTGAAGACAGATACAAAATATTTGTTCAGAGTCTCTGCCATTTCCCCGTTCTCCATTATTAATTCCCCAGTCTCATCCTCTAAGGGACCAACATTTACTTTAGCTACCCTCTTCCTTTTTATATACCTGTAGAAGCTCTTACTATCTGTTTTAATGATTCTTGCCAGTTTTCTCTCATAATTCATCTTCTCTCTCTTATTTTTTTTAGTTATCCTTTGCAGGTTTTTAAAATATTCCCAATCCTCTGGTCTCCCACCAATCTTGGCAACATTGTATGCCTTCATTTTCAATTTGATACCATCCTTTACTTCCTTCATTAACCACGGATGGTGCTCCCTTCTCTTAAAATCTTTCTTTCTCACTGGAATATATTTTTGTTGAGAGTTATGAAATATCTCTTTAAATGTCCGCCACCACAGTTCAACTGTCTTACCCTTTAATTAATTTTTCCAGTCCACTTTAGCCAGTGCGCTGGCGTGATTATAACACTATTCAAAACTGCAATAGAGGGTGACATTAACATAAATGTTTTACTTGTACATAATTTCTGTTCAAATACTGAACAGTTGCTTGATGTAAGCTTTTCACTTAAATGACATTGGTGACATTAAGTCGCAACAAATGAGGGGAAATTGAGGCTTTACGACCAATTCCATGTGAGCAAATTTTGTATTGATCAGGTAAATATATTTTTGTAGATTTGATTTTTCACCTTTTCAGAGTCCAGGAACGTCTGAAACAGATCACTGTCTGAATTTATTGAAGAAAAAAAAGCTCACCTAATGCCATTGTAATGACACAATTACATCTAAAAATCTTTAGTAGAAACAGGTCTGTGTTACTATGGTGACCCCCTTATGGAAAAGCATAACAACAGTTAATCCTTCTTGGAAGAGGTCAGGTTTCCTGACAAAAGAGCTGTGCTTCACTGAAATTGTTACTGAGAAGACTTTGTCACCATTACAATTGGATCTAAAAGTTAGTACAGTACATAAAGGGGCCGGCAATGCACTGTGCGGTGATCAAGGCACTGCTGTGCTTTGGGCCCTGGTGCCCTGTATTATCAGGCATGGAGGCCTGAGTCATAGTCTGCACCCCATGTGCACACCATGTGCTTTGAGCACTTTAGAGTCAGCGCATGCACTGGGCACAAAGCTCATTAAATTCAAATTAGGGCACAGCCCCATAATGTGCTTGAAGTGCCTGAGCAGCACCTGTTTGAAACATGTGTTTCAAGGGAGACCCTTTCACCAATGGTTTACAAGTGGGGTTTTGTCAAAAAAAAATCACTGCCGTGGCTTTATTTTTTTTCTTATTTAATAATGGTTCTTTGCAGTAGAGCTGGGTAATTGTTGCCTTTTCAATTTTGTGGTTAGGAACAAAGGGCCTTTAACCTGTACACTCAGCTTCTTAAAGCTGTACCCCTTCTGCTAGCTCAGCCAATTAGCCCAGAAATATTTCATAGTGCGTGATACATATGTGTATTCATCTACACAAAGCTTCAGTTTTGCAAGGTTTTGGAGAGCATGGGGGAGGAGGATCAAAGAAGGCATGCCAGTCACGTACAATCAGTACCTTCTCAGCTTATTTAAGATGTGCCCTTATGTCGCTACCCGTCTCTACAGGTCCAGACATTTCTATTTAGACATGCAAGAAGACACCTGCATGTGGTGACGATGCCAAGTGTTCTTCTGTGGTCTGGCTGCTTTCTTAGAGTGATGGGTGATCACACTTTTCATGCAATACCCTCGTTAATACCCTCACAAATTATATTAATTACCAGGTGGTGTCATTTCCTAAGCTTTGCACCTGGCATGCACCAAAAGTCATTCAGCACCTATTTAATATGGGAATTGTATTAAAAGCCTCTTGAACCATTTTGAAGATTTCTCACTCAAAGGCGGAGTGCTATTATTAGTTCTAAGACAGCGCTTATTGCTCATTCATTTTTTTTGTGGTACTTACTGCTGGTTTCAGTTGTGGCCCAGTTTTTTTTAATTTGCTGCCCCCATGGCCACCTGTGATTCAAGTTGGCTTGAGTGAGTGAGTGAGAATAATAAGCAAAGAATGGTACTAACTGTGAGCTTTGGGACGGCCTCTGACCTTACCTTCCCTCACTCCCTCTATGGCATCCAGCCCCAGAATTTGGAGGGTATTTTCTTCATAGTGAGTCAATGGGTGATAGATTATTGGGACATCTCCAGCCCATGGCATCGCTCCTCCTTATCTCTGTAACCTCGTCCAGCCCTACAACCCTCCAAGATTTCTGCACTCCTCCAATTCTACCCTCTTGTGCATCCCTGATTTTCATTGACTCACCATTGGCGGACGTGCCTTCTGTTGCCTAGGCCCTAAGCTCTGGAATTCCCTTTTTTTTTTTTAAACCTCTCCGCCTCGCTACCTCTCTCTCCTCCTTTAAGATGCTCCTTAAAACCACCTCTTTGACCAAGCCTGTCCTAATATCTCTGTGGCTCAGTGTCAAGTTTTGTTTGATAACGCTCCTGTGAAGCACCTTGAGATGCTTAGCGATGTTAATAGTGCTTTTTAAACACAAGTTGTTGTTGTTGCTCCTAGGATCTATGGCCATGGAAGACTACATTAACTCCACTTCAACCCAAGTCATTCTGACTCTGCTCCTAACTGGAGTGGGCCTCTCAACTCTAAAGAAGCAAACTCACCTTTTTGTGTAAGACCTCCAGAGCTGCATTCTCAAGAGGAGCAGTCCTGCTCTTTGCCCTCTTGGCTTCCATTTTCAAATGCCAGCAGCAAGCCTTTAATTATTTTTTTTGCACTATACAGCTCTGCTTAAACCGTGAGCAGCAGCCCTTTAAGACCTGCTGAATCACTGGATATCTAACTCATGCACATGTTCCCTGTGCATTAATCGATCTATGCAGGGAATATTTGGCAATTATTAAAATTGGCTGACCGGGCAAAATCACAGGTGGCCAATTCTCTGTACCACTCAAGGACTTTGCACACGATGCATTCTGGTCTAGCTGGCACTTTGACAAGACTGGGTAGTCAACCTTTAATTGCCACGATTGCGGAACAGTCTCAGCCAGGACCTCCATTCGCTATCTACAGTAATTCACATGCACATCATTTGGCTTCAGCAATCATAGGGGTCAGGTTTATGAGGCATTTATGTTGGTTGCAATTGCCTTCATCTGCAGCCTGTTGTTATGCCACCTAACATCTGATGTGTATATATATAAAAAAAAAGAGGAAGCCGCTCTGACGCAACTTGTGGTTAAGTGAACCAACTGTAACCACTTTGTGTTGATAGCACAGTGAAAATGATGGAGTAATTGACAGCTGAACATCCCCTTACCGTCCCAGCCCCCATCATACCATCAGGCATAGGATGACAAAGGGAAGTCCACAAGTCACATGATTAAGCACAACCGTTCACAGAACAGACGACCTGTTCGCTTTCATTTACAGTGTCAGCCATGGCTCAGTTGGTAGCACACTTGCCTCTGAGTCAGAAGGTTGTGGGTTCATAGTCCCACCCCAGGGACTTGAGCACATAAAGCTAGGCTGACACTTCAGTAACAGCGCTGAGGGAGTGCTGCACTGTTGGAGGTGCCGTCTTTCGGATGAGATGTTAAATCGAGGCCCCGTCTGCTCTCAGGTGGACGTAAAAGGTCCCGTGGCATTATTTCAAAAAAGAGCAGGGGAGTTATTCCTGGTCTCCTAGCCAATATCTATCCCTCAACCAACATCACTAAAACAGATTATCTGGTCATTATCACATTGCTGCTTGTGGGACCTTGCTGTGTGCAAATTGGCTGCTGCGATTCCCACATTACAACAGTGACTCCACTTCAAAAGTACTTCATTGACTGTAAAGTGCTTTGAGACGTCTGGTGGTCATGAAAGGCGCTATATAAATGCAAGACTTTCTAAAAGTCAGTCATTCAGTAGCAGCCTTTACCAAAGTAGCAAAATTTAGCCCGGCAGAATCATGTTTGTTAACGAAACAAAACCCTGAGACACATTAAAGCCTACTTATAACATTCTATTTAGGAAAACATTTTCAAGTTCCATTTCCTCCGCCCCCTCAGTTAACCTGTATGATAAAGCGCCGATACCACGTTAGATGGGCTCAAATTTCCAAGCCCCGTGGGAGGCGGGTTTGGAGCGGGAGTGGTGGGAAAATTGCAGAATCGGGGGGCACGAACCCATCCTGCCCCCAACCCACCTCCATGTCAATGTCCCAGGAGGTGGGTATCCAACTGTGCTGGGAGCCGCCTCCCCGAGGCGGGAAGGGGACTAGTGCCAATTAACTGCCTGTTAGTTAACAGGCAGTTTTTTGCCTAATCCCTATTTTTAGCCCTGAAGTGTGGGCTTCCCGACGGCTCCAAACCACGCCAAGTTAGCGAGGCGGACCGTCGGTCTGAAGGGGTCGAGATGTCCGTTGTGCAGGTGAGTGATGGGTGCATGTGTGCAGAGGTAAGTGTGAGGGGTAAGTGTAAAGTGTTTTAATAAGTTTTACTTACCTTTACTTTCTCCTGCAGGCTTCCTCCCTTCAGTTCTCGGGAGTCCCTCAGCTCACCGGCACAGAAAGCAGAATGGCCGCTGAACTGTCAAAAGCTGCAGCCTCTGCTTTCTGGTCTGGAGAGATCTCTAACTGAGTCCGAGTAGAAGGACTCAAGTTCGAAGACAGATTGTCAGTGTTTGACATACTTCAGTTATTAGGGTTTTATACCTTCTTCCTAGACAAATTCGTGTTCCTGCATCATTCATGCATATTCTTCTGAAATTTATGAACTAATATAAGGCAGCATGTGTGAAGTGGTATGTTGAGTTACCACTGTGCTGTGCAAAGAGTAGAAAGATGCAAATTTGTACTCTGGAATTACCGATAAGTTTCCAATACTGTGATGGTTGAGGCTCTCATTTTACACAGCAATAGCCATTAAATTTTACATTAAACATAGGAAAAGGAGTAGGTCATTTAACCCCTCGAGCCTGTTCTGCCAATCATTGAGATCAAGGCTGATCGATGACCTAACTCCATAAACCCGTCTTTGCCCTATATCCCTTTATACCTTTGGTTAACAAAAAGCTATCAATCTCAGATTTAAAATTAACAATTGACCCAGCATCGATTGCGGAAGAGAGTTCCAAGCTTCTACCACCCTTTACGAGTAGAAGTGTTTCTTAACAACACTCCTGAAAGACCTGACCCTAGTCTTAGACTCCACAACCAGCGGCAAAAGTTTCTCTCTATCTACCCTATCAGTTTCCCTTAATGGCTTGACAACTTCGATCAAATCACCTACATGACAACAGTGACTCCACTAAAAAGTACTTCATTGGCTGTAAAGTGCTTTGGGATATCCGGTGGTTGTGAAAGGCGCTATATAAATGCAAGTCTTTCTTTCCCTTTTAAATTCATAGGTGAATCTAAAGCCCTTCTGATAAATCTATAGGAAAGGAAGGAGGATTGGTGACTGTAGTGTGAGTTGGTCCTGTACCACTCTTGCCATCCCCTAGCAGATGATTTCAGAGAAGCATTTAAAGAGCGCTGGGGCTTCCTTGATGGCTCAGTAAGTGTATGCAGTGAATAGCTGAGCAAAACAAACCAGGCCATGGCCAGGTTTGATCCCCTGTTCGAGTTGGCTCATTTCAAACCAGGGAGAGGTTTGGGCCTCAATAAATCTGGTATGGGGAGGGGAAAATCAACTCCGTCACTATCCAGTGATCTTGCTGGAAGTGTACATGTTTGGATGTCAAGGACACGATTGAGCTTGGCTGTGATCAACCTGCAGTCAAGTTGCCTGCCAATATTCATTGTCCAGTCTCACACATGAATGGGGACATCAGCAAGGAGCAGCATCCTGGCAAGGAATCAATGCCTTCAGGAGGAGGAGAAGAAAACTGATCAAAAAAAGATAAGATCCAGGCGTAGGCCATCTGTCTGTCCCTCAACAAAGCACTAGCACATAATGCAGAGAGACGTAAAGAAAAGCAAAAGAATAAGGTAGAAATTAATAAAAAAAATTAAACAGTGAAATGAACGTACAAGGAGCCTAGATGTCTAGCACAGTGAAGGCTGAGATTCATTAGCCCCAGTAATAGCCAAGTGTTGGATTGGCCCTGTAGCAGTACTTTCACATCTAAATCAGAAGGGCATAGCCTCAAGCCTCACTTCACAGATTTGCTGACACTTGGTGACGTACTGAGGGAGTACTGCATTGTTGGGGCTGCTGTCTTTTGAGGAGATGTTAAACCTGTTCAGGTAGACATAAAAGATCCCCTGACTCTACTCAAAGAGAAACAGCAAGTTCTCCTGGACTCCTAAGTAAAAAATGAATCCCTCAATCAACACCTCGAACAACAGATTAACTGGTCACTTATCTCCGCTGTCTGTGAGGTTGTGTTCACCTACATAACAATAGTGATTATATTTCAAAAGCAATTCTTTAACTGTGAAATGCTTTGGGATAGTCTAAGGATATGAAAGATATAAATGCAAGTTCAGTTTTGATTCTAATCTTGGACATTGTTGCTGGTGCCTCAGATCATAGCACCAAAAGGGACCCACTCACATGCATTAGTATGCGGAAAATAAATGTTTTTGGAGCTGTTGAACTGATGCTTTCTCGGTTTCACACTATGCCAGCAGGTCAAGCGAATCATCTCAGAAGAGAAAAACTGACACTCAGTCCATGGAATTAGGGACTGTATCTGACCATTGCTGATACACAAGTCAGCACATAAGCACAAGGCAGAAGAGTCAATGGTCCATTTAGGCCACCATCCCAGATGGAATCATAGAATGATGCAGCACAGAAGGAGGCCATTTGGTCCATCAAGCCTGTGCCAGCTCTTTGAAAGAGCAATCTAATTAGTCCCACTTCCCCTGCCCTTTCCCCATAGCCCTGCAAATTCTCCCCTTCCAGTATTTATCCAATTCCCTTTTGAATGTTACTATTGAATTTGCTCCCACCACCCTTTCAGGCAGCGCATTCCCGTTCACAACAACTCGCTGTGGAATTTTTATTTTCCTCATGTCGCCTCTGATTCTTTTGCCAATGACCTGAAATCAGTGTCCTCTGGTTACCGACCCCTTTGCTGCTGGAGACAGATTCTCCTTATTTACTCTATCAAATTGCTGCGAAAATGTATAGCGATGAGTAGCTTACAGAGGAAACAGGGCATAAAAACAGTTTAAACCAGGCAGGAACTATCAATTCTGGATTTGATCAATTGGACAGTAATATTAAACAAGATACTTAAAAATGGACTGACATGTTCTTTTTCCAGATTCTCTCTATTTATATTTAAAAACTCACCTGCAAACCCAATACAGGCAATATCTTTAATAACATATTTCAACTCAACTGGACGGAAATGTAGTAAACATTTAACAATAATAATTTAAACGTTTCTATTTAGTTGAGAAAGAAAGACTTGCATTTATATAGCGCCTTTCATGACCTCAGGATGTCCCAAAGCGCTTCACAGCCAGTGAAGTGTAGTCACTGTTGTACTGTGGGAAACGCGGCAGCCAATCTGTGCACAGCAAGCTCCCACAAACAGATGTGATAATAGAAACATAGAAGATAGGAGCAGGAGTAGGCCATTCGGCCCTTCGAGCCTGCTCCGCCATTCAATGAGATCATGGCTGATCATCCAAATTCAGTACCCTGTCCCTGCCTTCTCCCCATATCCCTTGATCCCTTTAGCCTTAAGAAATATATCCAACTCTTTCTTGAATATATTTAATGAACTGGCCTCCACCGCCCTCTGTGGCAGAAAATTCCACAGGTTCACCATTCTCTGGGTGAAGAAATTCCTCCTCATTTCGGTCCTAAATGGCTTACCCCTTATCCTTAGACTATGACCCCTGGTTCTGGACTCCCCGGCCATCAGAAACATCCTTCCTGCATCTAGCCTGTCCAGGCCTGACAGAATTTTATAGGTTTCGATGAGATCCCCTCAATCTTCTAAACTCCAGTGAGTATAAGCCCAATCGACACAATCTCTCCTCATACGTCATTCCTGCCATCCCAGGTATCAGCCTGGTGAATCTTCGCTGCACTCCTTCCATGGCAAGAACGTCCTTCCTCAGGTAAGGCAACCAAAATTGCACGCAGTACTCAAGGTGCAGTCTCACCAAGGCCCTGTACAACTGTAGCAAGACATCCTTGTTCCTGCCAACATACTATTTGCCTTCTTAACTGCCTGCTGCACCTGCATGCTTACCTTCAGCGACTGGTGCACAAGAACACCCAGGTCTCTTTGCACTTCCCCTTCTCCCAATCTATTGCTATGCAAATAATAATCTGCCTTCCGGTTTTTGCCACCAAAGTGGATAACCTCACATTTATCCACATTATAGTGCATTTGCCATTTTTCTGCCCAATCACCCAACCTGTCCAAATCGTACTGGAGTTTCACAACATCCTCCTCACAACTTACCCTCCCACCCAGCTTTGTGTCATCTGCAAATTTGGAGATATTACATCCAATTCCCTCATCCAGATCATTAATATATATTGTGAACAGCTGGGGTCCTAGAACCGATCCTTGCGGTACCCCACTAGTCACTGCCTGCCACTTGGAAAATGACCCGTGATGTAAGAAAAAGGAGACTTACCATCAAGTAACTTTAAAGTAAGCTTTAAGTAACTTATAAACACACTATATACACGAGAGGTCTTTACCATGCCTCTGGTAGAAGCCTCTTACAATACTGAACAGACCAGTATTTATACCAGTCCAACAGGAAGTGACATATGACAGGAAGTGAGGTATGTACTCAGTTCATAGTTCATAGTTCACAGGAAGTGATGACATAACTTCCCGGAAGTTATCATTTTTATCACAACCCGTTTATTCCAACTCTTTGCTTTCTGTCCGCCAACCAGTTCTCTATCCAAGTCAATACCTTGCCCCCAATCCCATGTGCCTTAATTTTGCACGCTAATCTCTTATGTGGGACCTTATCGAAAGCCTTCTGAAAGTCCAAATATACCACATCCACTGGTTCTCCCTTATCTATTTTACCAGTTACATCCTCAAAAAATTCCAGTAGATTAGTCAAGCATGATTTACCTTTTGTAAATCCATGTTGACTTTGTCCGATCCTGTCACTGCTTTCCAAGTGCTCTGCTATTACATCTTTTATAATAGACTCTAGCATTTTCCCCACTACCGATGTCAGGCTTACCGGTCTATAATTCCCTGCTTTTTCTACCAACTTTTTTGAATAGTGGGGTAACATTAGCTACCCTCCAATCCATGGGTACTGTTCCAGAGTCTATCGAGTTCTGGAAGATGACCAGCAATGCATCTACTATTTCTAGGGCCACTTCCTTAAGTACCCTGGGATGTAGATTATCAGGCCCTGGGGATTTATCGGCCTTCAGTCCCATCAATTTTCCTAACACCATTTCCCTACAAATACAGATTTCTTTCAGTTCCACCCTTTCATCAGACCCTATGATCCCCGGCATCTCTGGGAGGTTATTTGTGTCCTCCTTTGTGAAGACAGAACCAAAGTATAAATTTAGTTGGCCTGCCATTTCTTTGTTTCCCATTATAAATTCCCCTGATTCTGACTGCAAGGGACCAACGCTTGATTTCACTAATCTTTTTCTCTTCACATATCTATAAAAGCTTTTACAGTCAGTTTTTATGTTTCCTGCTAGCTTACTCTCATATTCTATTTTCCCTTTCTTAATGAATCCCTTTGTCCTCCTTTGTTGAATCCTAAACTGCTCCCAGTCCTCAGGATTATTGCTTTTTCTGGCCAATTTATATGTCGTCTCCTTGGATCTTATGCTATCCCTAATTTCCCTTGTTAGCCACGGTTGAGTCACCTTTTTTGTTTTATTTTTATGCCAAACTGGGATGAACAAATTCTGTAACTCATCCATTCGGTCTTTGAATGTTTGCCATTGCCTATCCACCGTCAACCCTTTGAGTGCCATTCCATTCTACCCAACTCGCTCCTCAGACCATCGTAGTTTCCTTTATTTAAATTGAGGACCCTAGTCTCTGAGTCAACTACTTCATTCTCCATCTTAATGAAGAATTCGATCATATTATGATCGCTCCGACCCAAGGGGCCTCGTACAACAAGATTGCTAATTAATCCTCTCTCGTTACATAACACCCAGTCTAAGATGGCCAGATCATCCGTTTTAATGATGTTGGTTGAGGGATAAATATTGGCCAGGCCACCGGGAATAACTCCCCTGCTCATCTTCAAAATAGTGCCATGGGATCCTTTACATCCGCCTGAGAGGGCAGACAGGGCCTCGGTTTAACGCCTCATTTGAAAGACGGCACCTCCAACAGTGCAGCACTCCCTCAGCACTGCACTGGAGTGTCAGTCTAGATTTTGTGCTCAAGTCTCTGGGGTGGGACGTGAACCCACAACCTTCTGACAACAACTGGATAATAAATCTGGTCTATTTTACATAGTAGACAATGTTCCCTTTAAGCTGCAGGCCACCCGGCTGCACAGCGCCCTGCAGCTCCCGCGCAGCCGGCTCACCGGCTTTTAAATAGGAAAAGACGCGCATGCATGGGACCTGTATGATGTGTTTCTATTATTTACAAGTACTTCTGGATGCACACAAAGACATTACACAAACTCTACCACTGCTCTCAAATTGGCAGATGTGGGAAGAAATGTTAGGCCAGCACCTCCACATTTATCCTAAAACAGCAATAAAACTAAAGCATTTGCCAGTCATGTGTTATTATTTCATTTCCAATAGTTATAGTGTCCCTGACTATAATAAGGATGGACTGTCCCTTTAATTATGCTGCAGACCTTTTGTTTGCTGCATGTAAGGTTTTGTTCAGTCAACATAGTGGGTGCCTGTAGCAGCCCTGGGATTGACTTCAAAGGAAAGATTTCACTTTTAAGTCTGACTGCTTTATTTGTGCCAGTTACTAGTCTGGGCCCATTCTATCACTGAGGGGTGTGTGTGTGTGTGTGGGGGTGGGGGGGTGGGGGTTGGGGGGGAAGATACGTTTGTCAAAGTCTGTTGGTGACTCCTCCCATTCATTCATTCACCTATTAAAATGCAAAACTTTGGATTTAAAAGTCAAGATTTTAAGCATAAATTTATTTGACTGCTCATTCCTAACACACAGTGCTTGTATTCAGTTAAAAGGCAGAAACACTTGCATTTATATAGGACTCTTCACGTCTCTGAAGATGTCTTAAAGTGTTTCATACCCAATGAATGACTTTCAATTGCAGTGACTGTAGTTATATAGGCAAACATGGCAGCTATTTTTCTCAGAACAAAGGTCCTAAAAAAAATAATCACTTGGTCTCTTTTTAGTTGTGAAGAATGTTAGACAGGATGCTAGGAGACAGGGCCATGAATTAACATCTAAAGGACAACACCTCTGACAATGCAACACTCCTTCAGTGTTGGCTTAGATTGTGTACCCAAGTTCTGGTGTGGGAATTGAACCTACAACCAATGTGCCCTCTCATTTTTGTTGTTGCGTGGTCTCTCCACTGTGCGGCCGCGCATGCACAGTGTCTTCCAGCAGCAACAGCTTATGAGCGGGCTGCGCGGGATTGACCTTCCGATTGATGCATGGCCACGTGCCTGCACACCATTGGGGGAACATTGCCTACAACCTCTCTAACTCATAGGCAAGGGTGCTGCCATTCAACCAACCTGATGCAAGTATAATATGCTTCAAAGAAAGAACTTGCATTCACAGCACACCCTCCACATCCCAAAGGGCTCTATAACCAATGAACTGCTGCAGTCAGTTTGCGCACAGCCAGATCCCCCAAACAGCAGTGAGATGAAAGACCAGCCATTCTGTATTTGTAGCATTGGTGAGGGATGAATATTGGCCAGAACACTGGGAGAACTCCCTGCTTTTCCTTGAAAAAAATGTCGTGGGATCTTTTATGTACACCTGAATAGGCAGGTGGGGCCTTTGTTTAACATCTCATCCAAAACACAACTCTGACAGTACTAAAGTGTCAATCTAGATTAGGACCTGAACCCATAATTTTCAGACTCAAAGGCAAGAGTGCTGTCACTGAACCAATAGTCTTTAAATGTTTAGGAAAGTAGGCTCCACTTTTTGGATCCAATATAATGTTACAATATTACATTTTGCCATATAGAATTTCAGAATTAAAATGGCTACTTACAGCTCCCTCCTTTTCAGAGAACAAGTGCATTATCCAGTAAAGAATTAAGCCATACAGAGCAGGAGGGCCCCTGGTTTGATCCCTGGTCGGTATTACATTATCTAATCGCAGCCAGGACAGTGGAAGATGCTGCTCTAGGCTAGGGAATGGAGACATAAATAAGCAAACATTTTCACTCCTAATTGCTATATCACAACCTCCCCATATTATGAATAGCAAGTGCTTGTTTCTAGGCTTATCCAAGCTATCTAGGTTATTTTTATACTTACTCATTTTTAATATATTCTCATTTTCAGGCTCCTCCCATTTTCTCAGTAAGAAACATTCCGATGAAACCAACAATGAGAATTGTCGCCTATAAGTGTCACTGTGCTCAGATCAGTTGAGAATCATCCATTTTGTTTCTTGGTCCCCCACTGTGATTTTGTTGACTTTTAGCAAAAATTACCTGGAGGCCGAAAAGAAAGTGGAGTTTTCCAGTTAAAAACCATGCACGCTAACAGCACAAGCATTGGCGAGCTTCCCGCTGCTTGTCTAAACCAGGACAACCCTAAGCGCTAGAGCAATAGATAGCTGAGTTATCTGGAGAGGAGTGGGAAGAATCCCAGCTCCCAGTGACAGATTTACCGCGCTAGGTACCGTGAATAAACCATCGACATCCACCAGCTTAATTATCCATTACCTTCACCACCGGCCCACCGTGGCTGCAGTGTGGACAATCTACAGGATGCACTGCAGCAACTTGCCAAGGCTTCACCCCCCAAACCCACCACCGTAGAAACATTGCTGACATATATAGCTGCAGACAGTGCAAAGCCCACTTTATGAACACAGTTTTAAAAAAAACTTTAAGAGGAAGGAATAGTGGTTCCCCCAAAGGCCTAGTGACCAGTGGGGAAGCAGGTTCAATTCTTGGTCTGTGTGCTAAGTCAGCTGGTGATGTTAGGGATGCTACAATTGGCCTCAACACCCCTGGATTAGGGAAAACATAGAAACATAGAAAAATAGGAGCAGGAGTAGGCCATTCGGCCCTTCGAGCCTTCTCTGCCATTCAATATGATCATGGCTGATCCTCTAGCTCAACACCATATTCCCGTTCTCTCCCCATACCCCTTGATGAAGGGAAAGTTTGCCACGCTCCCACTCACGATTATTAGCCTGTGAACTCTCCTGGCAAGTGCGCGCGTGTGGCCATCAGGCGAGGACAGGGTCAGGCTTGGCTGTGATGCTCCCGCGTGCGAATAGCTTGCCCGGACTCACTGTCGAGGTTCACACATTAACAACGGTCACTCGGGAACATGCGCCAAGGGGTGACCAGCACCGTTGGAACCTCAGCAAGGAGTCAACACCTTCAGCAAAAAAACAAATAGAGAAAATTAGCAGAGGAAAATTCAAAAAAGATAACAGTAACGGTCATTGTACTGTACCACCATTCACTTTCCAAAAGGATGAAAAAATAGAGCTGACTGCTTCTTCCCTTTTATAATTAGTAAAATACTTAATGGCTAGTCACAGGCCTGGAGACAGGATTCTTTGCCTGTGTACGAGTGTGCATACATCTACTGAGCCCTGGCTTCCCTACCCCACAGCAAAGTAAGTAAAGGACATAGCTATTCTCTGCCTGTGGCACTGTTGCAATGCACTCGGTACTGATTTAACTGGTGCAGTACAAATACAGTATCAAGACATTGTTCTATTACAGGAAGGCAGTTGACAGAAAATGTCCCCTTCTCCCTCCATTAGTTGTTTTTCTTACTATAGATGACTGACCTACTTGGAACCGATGGCATCAGGAAAATCTGGCTCGATGAGTCAGGTCGAGGCCACCAGTTCCTCATACTGACACTCCTTATTAATCATGACGTTTGCAGCCACTATGATCTTTTTCCCTCCCATTTCTGTCCTGGGGACCAGAGCCCCACTCACAGAGCGCTGCTGTCATAAAACTTCCGTTGCAATGACTTTCACCAGGGGGGAGGGAGAGAGAGAGAGAGAGAGAGAGAGAAATTTGATCAGATTTGAGACAAATATGCTGGAGTTCAATATCTTGTTTAATTATTTAAGGTAA
The DNA here is from genome assembly GCF_052327205.1 of Somniosus microcephalus. NCBI lineage: Eukaryota > Metazoa > Chordata > Chondrichthyes > Squaliformes > Somniosidae > Somniosus > Somniosus microcephalus. The sequence goes on from NC_140999.1 coordinate 24,175,422, forward strand.
GAGTCAATTTTCTGGACTGCAGATATTTTCCCGGTGGATATCTTGGTGTTGCATTAACTATCTTTTGCACTGGAGTCTCCACACTATACAGTGGAGCCCAGCAGCACTATGGAGATCGGCACCTGATGAAAAGGGGAGGTCGCTCTCTCCAGACAAAAACATTTTTTAGATTGTGCAAAATACCTTTAGATCCAATCTCGTCTAAGTCGTTTTCCACAAGGACTTGTTAATCAAATCAGTGTATGAATAGATCCTGTGCAGCTGTAAATCACGTTTAACATTTCTGATTAACATTGGAAACTTTTTTTTTTAAATGCCATCTACCCCTTGCTAATGTACAGCTCGAACTGTTGACAAGAAGATCAAACCACAATGTTCTATTCACACAATGGTTTGATAAAGGAGGTACTGTCCCAGTTAAGTGCCACCAGATGTCTCAGAACATTTTGAAAAGCTCCACAATGTATTTACGCAGGGAATTATCAACATCAATTGCTAGATAAAGTGTGGCACCAGCTATTTCTTTATATTCAATATCGTTGGGGTTCCACAATATTTGAAGTCTGGGAACATATTAAGTTCTCAATTGCGAGGATAGAACATTCTGGTTTTATCTAAAGCAATCACTTTAGTACCTTGGTGTCATATTTGACCCTGAAATGAGCTTCCGACCACATATCCGCAGCATAACTAAGACTGCCTATTTCCATCTCCGCAACAATCGCCCGTCTCCGCCCTTGCCTCAGCTCAACCGCTGCTGAAACCCTCATCCATGTCTTTGTTACCTCTAGACTTGACTATTCCAACACACTCCTGGCCGGCCTCCCACATTCTACCCTACGTAAACTTGAGGTCATCCAAAACTCAGCTGCCCATGTCCTAACTCACACCAAATCCCATTCGCCCATCTCCCCTGTGCTCGCTGACCTACATTGGCTCCCGGTTAAGCAGCGCCTCAATTTCAAAATCCCCATCCTTGTTTTCAAATCCCTCCATGGCCTCACCCCTCCCTATCTCTAATCTCCTTCAGCCCCACAACCCACCCGCACCCCCCCAGAGATATCTGCGCTCCTCTAATTCTGCCCTCTTGAGCATCCCGGATTATAATTGCTCAACCTTTGGTGGCCGTGCCTTCTGTTGCCTGGGCCCTAAGCTCTGGAATTCCCTGCCTAAACCTCTCCGCCTCGCTACCTCTCTTTCCTCCTTTAAGACGCTCCTTAAAACCTACCTCTTTGACCAAGCTTTCGGTCACCTGCCCTAATTTCTCCTTATGTGGCTCAGTGTCCATTTTTTTGTCTTATAACACTCCTGTGAAATGTCTTGGGACGTTTTACTACGTTAAAGGCGCTATATAAATACAAGTTGTTGTTGTTGTAATTTGCATGGTCGAATGTCTTGAGATGATCCATGGCTGGTGTGGCTTTTTCCCTCCTTTGCTGCCTTTGTCTTGGGGAAATAGTTTTGCTTCCATCTTACAACTAGGCGACAGAGAAGTTCTTATTGTTTTCTTCATCTCTCGGCCGCTCGCATTCCTTCTATCGCAATTTTCGTCTAGCAGAGAGGGGAATCTGCAGTCAAACTGAAGAATACAATTGTAAAGTAGGGTTAACCAAGCAAGCACAGTGAAGTCAAGATAGGTAAACACTCTAATTCACACCCAAACATAACGATCAAGTAAGTTAAATATATAAAATCACTTCATGCCGTTTAGAAAAACTTCAAAAACAAATGCATTGAAATGTTATTTCATATTTTAGTTTCCCTTTCTTCCCTGTTCCTAATTTCCTTCCTTTCTGTATCTTTATCTCTCCATTTTTTCATTCTCAGTTCACTCCATTGTCTAGTCTTTCTCCCGGTTACCCCTCCCCGTCCATTATTCCCGCACAAACTCAGGCACCCTGTTGTTAAATCAGATGCCCCAGTTATCTGACAACTGTTTCAATCCAGTGCCTTTTATACTGGTTCTGTTCATGTGATAAGCATGTGAAGGAAAAAACCTGAACAATTCCAATTAATTGGGATCTCATGACCAGGAAGGACGTTCGTCTTAAGACCTGTCTCATGACCCAAAAGAAGCCAAACGAATCCATCAATAGGGGCATTCTCCACCACCTCGCAACAGTAAAATCTCTGAAGTTTTACTGACCCAAAAACTATTTTATGATTAGCCTTCTTCTACTGTTACATTTTCCGATTAAGTTAATATCGTGAATGTACCAGGCAACTCTTCGTAGAAATCGTTTGTTTCTCCTTGTGTAATATTCCTGGTAATTATATTGTAAAAGTACACTTGAAAGCTAAGCAGTAGAAAAACATCTTGAAGTTCACCATTCAAATTTATTTTCTGTTGACTGCAACTATAAACCCTAGGCAAAATATGACTTAAAAGAACCTCCCTTTAATCATCAAGTTGAAAATAAATATGATTTGTTATGCTATTTATGCATCATATTTGCTCAACAGCACAAATTATATAGTCCCGAATTAAAAGCATTCTGCATGGAAAAACGGCCATTTTAAAGAATGCATTCAAAACAGAGATTGTAAACATTTTCTGAAGAAATCAAACACAAGTTTCCACATTCTGTTTGTGATAAATAGGATTAAAAGCACAGCAGGAAATCCATTTAACACACCATTATAGCTTTGAAGACTGCATTTCTGCACTGTATCTAAAGTAATAGAAAGACTGGCATTTATTTAATAATCTCATGCTCTGTCATGTGTCTCTGCTTCGTTCAGATTGTGTTCTGTGTAATATTCAACACACAGGTCAGCTAAATGATAGAAAGATATGAAATATGCATGAGAAAAAGTTCTTCAGCCCTCACAGGATAAAGCTGTACACAGCTTTTAAATGGATAAAAAAGGATATGGATAACATTTCTGAAAAAATCATGAGTATAGTGTAGTTAGTGTGAGTTAATCCTTAGCCTGCTAGTTGTTTTCGAGCCAATATACAATTAGATTTTTGTTTTACCTATTCATCAGACTAAAAATTAGAACAGAATTTTTAAGAGCCTTACTTGAGGTGAAAATTTACGTTCGCTGCGATTTTGAAGATAAATTTCAGGGAATGGTCAAGTGTAAAATGGGGTGTAGTCATCTGTTGATAGTGTGCTGAAAACTCTCGCCTTTTGCGAGGTAAAACAGAAGATTCGCTTCACAATGCTGATGCAAATGTCCTGCTCTTTCCTGGAGGAAACAAGAACTCAGCACTTTGATGGGCCAGGTAATTAAATATCGCCCAGGCAACATCTGATTCTTGACAACATAGAGACTAAAATGCATCCATTTTGCCTAATGGGATTGGGGAGGGGGTGGGGGGTGTCGGGGGAGGGTGGATCCCAGCCTCTTCCCAGGCAGTCCAGGAAAATTGATGTGCTCTTCCGATCCGTATGGATTCATTCTTCAGAGCTGACTTTCAGAATACCTAAAAGCTAAATCCTGAAACAAATCGAAACTCTCACCCCCAATAAATACAGTATTCCAAAAATAAAAGTAAAACAAGGTTCTATTAGTCAGTTTTGAAACCGTTATCCAATTGTTATAATGAATAAACAGTTGGAGCTAAGCCATTGCTGCCCAGTTGAACCCTAGTTTAACTATCTTTTTATGCATTAACTGAGCTGGCTGTCTCAGTCTACCAGTCTATCTATTTAACTATAAACTCGTCTATGTCTATAGGAGAATGAACTAGGCAAGTTCGCAACATTTATATTGAAATGTACCATTGATTAAAACAGCAAACTATTCAGTCAAGCTGTAACCATGACAATCCTGATTTCTGAAACTGGCTAGAAATCAGCACTAATGTTGTTCCATGCAGGCTATGAATGTAGACTGACCTGGGCCTGTTTGACTTTTCTTCTCAGGAAATTTGGTACAGCGTAGAGGTTAAATTGCATGGGATGATCGACAATCTATCTACACAGTAAAGGATGAGAATGTGAATGAGGTTCTGTACAAAGGTCACATCACATTCATGGAACTTAACACAGCATTGTAATGTGGGTTATTTACATCCCATTTCTACAAAATTTTTAGATGTAGACAGCCAACCCTCAATGATTCCATCCGGAGATTCCCTGAGGGATACTTCTGCCTCAAAGAGTAACAATTTGATGGTTCAAGTCTTATTGGCGATCCACCAATTCTGTAAGAAGTGTGCATGCCCAGTGAAGTCTCCTGTGTGCAGTACAGAATCACATGTAGCCATTAATAGTGACAATGACAATGAAAGATTTTTTTAAAACTAATTTTTGCCATTTTCAGGTTGGTGGATCAGTAAATATCGATTGTCTCCCCAATTCTCCCAATGTTTTTTCTAAGGGAATTGAGACAGGGGGATTTTTGATATTAACCTGCGGAGTTTTGTAGGAAGATGAGGCGCCCGCCTAAAGCTGCGGGAATCTCGTAAATCTATGCAAATCGGGGTCCTGTTACATCAATCGGAACCCAATGCAGTTTTAACCAGGGCCTGAATGAGGAAGCTGTCGTGGCTTTTCTGCTAAGCAGAAGTAGGTCTGCAGTTGGTCTGCAGACAGAGGGAGCCCCATCAGGTCAGTCTAAAACTTTCCTTTGTAAGGCCAGGAGGAGCAGGTGGTCCTCTAGGCCCCAAAAGGAAAGTCACGGCCTCCTCTCGCCCAGACTTCCCACCCCAAAGCCCCCTCCTCGTCACTTACCTGGAAGCTGTCGGGCAGCCAAAAGCCACCCAATCTTCACCTGCCGGCAGCTGCTCTGTGTCCTCTTCACTCCCATTCTGATGGGACGTGGACCGGCTCCATTTAAATAAGGCTCGGCAGTTAAAATCGTCACGGTCTCCTGCTGCCTCTGCCGGGCGGGCAATTAACTCGCCAGTGCGGTTTCCCGCCCAGAAAAACCTTCCGAGTTAAAATCCGCCCCACTGCGTCACTAGAGTCTTGGTACATTGCTAATACAGACAGAAGCACAACCACTAGACAACATCTTACTCCACATAATCAGGAGAAATTGTGTAGACTTTCAATACAGAAATAGCTGCAGTGGGCTGTATAATTTATTTTGGGCATTTCAGACAACTGGGCGGCACGATGGGTTACCACACCGTCATTTCACGTCTTGGGCCCAGGTTCAAGTTCAGGCCAGACCAATGGGATAAAAGCCTTGGCTCTCCACAAGCAGTAATAAGTCGTCTGTGAAATTAGTCTAGGCAATCTGAGCCCTGTTCTTAGTCGGCACAGGGCCTGCCTACTGATCACAAATTCAGAGGCAATCTCACTTAGTGAGGCTGTAAGGTTGGTGTTGGAAATGAAATGAATGTGCCACAGTAGCAGGTTCTCTTTTGATGTTGATTGCAAGCCACATTGCTGAAGCTCTGTTGGAAAAGTTTCCAATGTGATCCTGACATTCTTCACTCAGAAGCACACAAGAAAATCACTTAACAAAATAAATTCGGAGAACGGAACATTTCCTTAATCAACTCAGGATTGGAGTCAAATTTTTGAGGTTATACAAACACTACATTTATTCTTCTCACTAGTTTTCAGAGGTTTATTTTTTCCATTATTTCACTGAAACTAGTGGATCATCTCCTTGGTCTCCATTTAGTACAGTGAAGTCCACCAGATTACTCCACCAACCCGCCCATTCAGAATCAGTAAGGTCACAGAGAACAACCGTCCACCCAGACATTACCGTTCACAGCAGCAGAATAAATATTATGATGGGATTATGGAGTGTCCTCCTCAAATTCGGCTGCCCTCAAAAGTTTGTCACTATCCTCCGCCTGCTTCACGACGACATGCAAGCCGTGATCCTGACCAACGGTTCCACCACAGACCCAATTCACGTACGAACCGGGGTCAAATAAGGCTGTGTCATTGCAACAACGCTCTTCTCAATATTCCTTGCTGCAATGCTCCATCTCACCCTCAGTAAACTCCCCACTATAGTGGAGCTAATTTACAGAACAAACGGGAAACTGTTCAACCTCCGTCGCCACCAGTCCAGATCCAAGGTCGTCCCATCCTCTGTCATCGAATTACAGTATGCAGATGATGCTTGCGTCTGCGCTCACTCGGAGGTTGAACTCCAAACCATCGTCAACACCTTCACTGAAGCATACGAGAGTATGGGCCTTACACTAAACATCCGTAAGACAAAGGTCCTCTACCAACCTGCCCCCGCCACACAGTGCTGCCCCCCGATTATCAAAATCCACGACAAGGCCTTGGACAACGTGGACCACTTTCCATACCTCGGGAGCCTACTGTCAACTGTCGATGACGAAGTCCAACACCGCATTCAGTGTGCCAGTGCAGCCTTCGGTCACCTGAGGAAGACAGTGTTTGAAGACCAGGACCTCAAACCCGGCACTAAGCTCATGGTCTACAGGGCAGCAGTGATACCTGCCCTGCTGTATGCTTCAGAGACATGGACCATGTACAGCAGACACCTCAAAGCACTGGAGAGGTACCACCAACGCTGCCTCCGCAAGATCCTGCAAATCCATTGGCAGGATAGGCGCACCAACGTCAGTGTTCTTGCTCAGGCCAACATCATGAGAAGCTAGGCAAGAGCTGTAAGGTTGTCTAGGTGCTTTGCATGTGGCTTCAGTCAAGGTGTAACAAGATGCTCAGGCCAACATCCTTACAGCATCGAAGCTTTGACCACGCTCGATCAGCTTCGATGGACGGGTCACATCGTCCGCATGCCCGATACAAGACACCCAAAACAAGCGCTCTACTCGGAGCTCCGACACGGCAAGAGAGCCCCAGCTGGGCAGAGGAAATGCTTCAAGGACACCCTCAAAGCCTCCTTGAAAAAGTGCAACATCCCCACCGCCACCTGGGAATCCCTGGCCCAAGACCGCACAAAGTGGAGGAGAAGCATCCGGGAAGGCGCCGAACACCTCGAGTCTCTTCGTCGGGAGTAATTGGAATCCAAGTGCAGGCAGCGCAAGGAGCGCACGTCAACCCAAGCACCCCACCCACCCGCCCCTTCAACCACCGTCTGCCCCACCTGTAACAGAGACTGTAGGTCCCGCATTGGACTCGTCAATCACCTGAGAACTCATTTTTAATGTGGAAGCAAGTCATCCTCGGTCACGAGGGACTGCCTAAGAGAGAGAAATATTAGTTTATCTAGGAGTCCACATTCTGTGAAAGGTCTTGTAGCACAGGTAGAGTAGGAACAGACCACATGGATGACAAAATGCACAGCTGAAAAATAAAACACTTAGGGCTAGATTTTCAGTATAGACAGTTTTGGGGCGCTAACCTTAGCGCCCGCCCGAAAGTAGCGCCCCGTTGCCGGAAATTCAGTGGCTTCGCCCTAAGAGGTTGGTAGAGCGCTAAAAGAGGCGTTCCACTACTATCTTTAGGCGCTAAGCCGGCGGTGCAGAGCGCAGCGCCCGAGTTCGGGCGCAGCGCACAGCAGACACTCTGGTGCCAGTGAGCTCTTAAAGGGGAAGGGTGCATGTGTTGTTTTCAAAGGCAGAGTCTGGGGGGAAGGGAGGAGGAGGAGGAGGAGGAGGAGGAGGAGGAGGAGGAGGGAGAGGGGGAGGGGGAGGAGGAGGAGGAGGAGGAGGAGGAGGAGGAGGAGGAGGAGGAGTCCGGAAACATAAATACGCCATTCAGAACAACACACTGCATCCTTCCACACAACACATGCAGACTGCCGTTTATAGTGCAGGAGGAGTGCCCTTTAATTTGCGCACCCCAGGGTGTGTTGCATTCCATTTTACAAACGCTCTGGACGCCAGCCGCACAATGGGGCGGTCCGACTGAAGTTTGGATTCGGGGCGGCCAAAGGGCGTTGCACGAGGATGTGACGTCATTTTCTGCGTGCGCATCCGGGCGGCCGCTAAACTTTGCGCCGGTGCTAACGGGCAACTTAATTTGGGGCGGGGCGCAAACTGCGCTGCGCCCGGGCGCTACACGCATAGCGCCCGAAAATCACTTCTCTTAAGGCGCTAACTGCTGGCGCAAGCAACTGAAAATCTAGCCCTTATAATCTCCAAAATGTATTTTGTGCGCTAGGTGTAATGAAACCATAAATATAGTGGGGGTGAATTTCTTCGCCCCCACTGGTGCTCGATCTGTATATTTGAAGACGTACCCTGTCAACTTTGCGTGAAGTGTCCTTTGCTGCCAGCAATTTCTGCTAGGCGGGGGCAGTTAAAATTTCCCCTACGGTGTCAGGTTCAACATGTACGCTGATGACACCCAGCTCTACCTCTCCACCAACTCTCTTGGTCCCATTACTGCCTCTGTGCTGTCAGCCTGCTTGTCTGACATCATGAGCCATAGGGGGAAAAATTTGGTTGCTTTGCGCCTCCCGTTAACGCACTAAGAGGGCGCTAATGGGGCGCAAAGCAATTAGCGCCCGGGCGCGGCGATATTTGCGCCGCTCGTGAAATTGACCAGACATTTTGCGGCGGCGCTAAACACTACCGCCACGATCTCCTGCGCCCACAGATCGTGATTTCAATCGAGCGTGCAACGCCTTGGTAGCACCCCGGACCGGATATTGAGTGTCGCCCCCTGCCTTAGCGCCTGCCGCTAGCAACAACAGGTTGAGGGGAACGTTTTGCAGTCAGGAAGGGACTGGAGGAGCACTACTTAAAGGCATCCGCTTCCTGCCTTTTTTTGTCGCCGACATTTTTGCACCACGCATTCTGAGAGAGAGAGAGAGACTTCTGGAGAGATTCAATGCTGTGTGAAGGAGTTTTGGGTACTGAGCAGCACTTTGCAGGTTCATTTTGATTTGATCTTCCTTGCATCGATTTAGAAGAGACAGTGGGGGTTGCACTCTGAGCTCTTTCCCTGGGCCTCTCCATTGTTCAGATTTGATGTACAGGTCTCTCCAGGCCGAGATTCAAGACTGCAATGAGCACGGTGTGGATGGAGAGCAAGATCGACCCTCCCCTTTAAGAACTGGCCTGCGCCAGTGTGTCTGTGTTCCATTGCTGACTGACATCACATGAGCTTCGCCAGCGCTCTGAGGTAGCGTCTTAAGAGAGGTGTGTAGCGCCTGATTTAGCGCTCCAAACGCCTCCAGGGGCGATAGAAGCCAAGTTTGCAGTCGGAGGTGATAATTAGCGCCAGGCGCTAAACTTTACGCCCGGCCGATAATTGCGCCCCAAACGGGGCGATACCGAATTTCTCCCCCTATATAATCTCCTCAGTTTAAACATTAGGAAGATCGCAAGCCATCGCCTTCGGCCCCCCCGCCACAAACTCTGTACTCTTGCTGCAGATTCCATCCCCCTCCCCAGCCACTGTCTCAGGTTGAAGCCAACCGTTCGCAACCTCGACGCCCTATTTGATCCTGAGCTGACCCCATATCCTCTCCATCACCAAGACTGCTTACTTCCACCTTCATAATATCACCTGTCTCTGCCCCGCCTCAACCCATCTGCAGCCAAAACACCCGTCCATGCCTCAGTTACCCCGAGACTCAACTATTCCAACGTTCTCCTGGTTGGCCTCCCACCCTCCGCCATCCACAAACTTCAGCCCATTCAAAACTCTGCTGCCCCTTTCCTAACCGGCACCAAGTCCCGCTCACCCATCAGCCCTCACTGACCTACATTGGCTCCCAGTCTCCCACTGCCTCCCATTTAAAATTCTCCTGTTCAAATCCCTTCATGGCCTCAGTTGACAATTTTTGTCTGATTACGTTTCCGTGAAGCCCCTTGGGACATTTTTCTATGTTAAAGGTACCATATAAATGCAAGTGGTTGTTGTTGTACATGCAGCCACCAGGCTGGTAAGCAGGAGAGGAACTGGAGCAAACAGAAATTTACCCTAATGTGCCCCCTGCTTCAGTTTATTACAGATGGCAAGCGGCAGTAATAATAGGAAGTTTGACCTGCCTCCGGGCCAGGGAAAATTACTTTCCATTTCTGGCAAACTAGAAAAGCAAAGCAAATTGTAGTAACATTCGTGTGTTTATCACGCCAATCTTCAATCCTTTGTTTTGTGCTTTCACTTTGAGGTTCTTCTTTTGCACCAAGAATGCATTTTGTCCCTTCTCAGCATTCACTCTTCTGCCTAAGATGTAACGAGTATTCTGGTAAATGAAAGTGAACAAATTTCAGAAAAAGTCTACCTTGCCAAAGGGTGAGGAAATGATTTCTAACAACCCTGTGCAAGTGTCTTGGTTTTTCGAATCCCCCGAATTTAAACTCATATGTAATCTAAACAAGTAGCAACTAATCTAGAGCAACAGTAATTAGCCTCTATTTGACCTTAGGATGTGCCTCTTCAGACCACTTTCCCACAGGGAGTATCTGAGCAGTGGCCTTAAATAGACAGGCTGGATTAGCAAGTAAAAGCCTCAACCTTGCTCCACGACTACCTGTGATCAATCAAATTGTTCACATGGGTATAACAGTGGGCAATTCTGAGATCACTGTGCTGCTTATGTAAAGCCCCGGTATTCTCTTTCTCTCTCTCTCGCTCTCTCTCTACTGACCTATTTGTCAAATTTCATAAATTCACAATTAACTAACCAATGATCTGTGTACAATCAACCTAATTTGGATTAATATAAAAGCACAGTCTAGCAAAAAGAGTATCATAAACAGTGTCAGCTGTGACTCAGTGGATAGCACACTCACCTCTGAGTCAGAAGGTTGTAGGTTCAAGTCCCACTCCCAGGGGCTTGAGCACATAAAGCTAGGCTGACACTTCAGTGTTGAGGAAGTGCTGCACTGTCGGAGGTGCCGTCTTTTGGATGAGACGTTAAACCAAGGCCCCGTTTGCTCTCTCAGGTGGACGTAAAAGATCCCATGGCACTATTTCGAAGAAGAGCAGGGGCGTTATCCCCAATGTCCTGGCCAATATTTCGCCCTCAACCAACAGAACAAAAACAGATTATCTGGTCATTTTCACATTGCTGTTTGTGGGAGCTTGCTGTGCGCAAATTGGCTGCCACGTTTCCCACATTACAACAGTGACTCCACTTCATTGGCTTTGAGGTGTCTGGTGGTTGTGAAAGGCGCTATATAAATGCAAGACTTTCTTTCTTTCAGTCACCTGAGAACTCATTTTTAGTGTGGAAGCAAGTCATCCTCGGTTCCGAGGGACTGCCTAAGATAAATGCAAGTCTTTCTTTTTCCTTTTTAAAATGAATAATACCCTTTTTATTCCTTTATTAGTTTAAGTCCGGGGCACTACCTGCAGATAAAAAGTGAAAGGTTTAATACCAGGGCTTAACCACTTCGTGTATAGACCAGGAGAGTGTTGGAATAGTCAAGTCTAGAGGTAACAAAGACATGGAGCTCAGGAAGTATCAGCAGGGAAGACAGAGGTGGAGACTGATAAATTTAGTAATGGAGCAGAACTAGAGCGGTCCAGGCAGGGGAAAGTTGGCACAGGGTGTTTTATGAATAGCAACGGGTAAGTTTAGTGTTTTGTTTAAAGAATGTAATTATTAATGTACTTATTATGATAAAAAGTTATAAATGTCACTGTAACATTGCTTTGCGGTCCTCCAACGCATTGTATTTAAAATCCTCGATTCTGTTTTCAAATCATTCCATGGCCTCGCCTTGCCCTATCTCTGCAAACTTATTCAGTCTTATATTCTCCTGCACTCCAGTCTTCTAACTGTGGAATTTTGTGGATTATGCCTTCCGTTTGTCGAACATTAGTGACAGACCATTTAGCCGTTTTGGTCCTACTCTTTGAAACTCTCTCCCTAAACTCTTCCTTTCCACTTTTCTCTTTCCTTTTAACGACCTTCTTAAAATCCATCTTTTCAACCCGGCTTTTGGTCGTCTCTCCCAACTCTTTCATCATGACGCCGCATCTGTTCCGTTATCTATGTTATGTTTTCTTCCTCCCCTGTAAAGTGCATTTGGATGTTTTCTATGTTAAAGGCGCTACATAAATTCAGGTGGTTACTGTTATTGAGGACAGGTCAGGACAGAAGGAAAAAGCCTGGGATCTTCCTGCTCTGTATGTCGGTAGTGCATTCATACGACAAAGATGCTACAGCCTAATGTAGTCAATGGAAATTCAGCTGAATCACCCACTTCAAGGTCCAAAGTTTTCTTTGACATAACAGAACTGCTGTTCTTCGCATCTGGCTGTAAGCAACAGCGAATTAAAATTTGAAACTACTAATCCACACACATGATGGAAATTTTCATAGTCTGTTCTGCCAGGCTTCCAAGCCGAGTGAAAGTTCCCGTATAAATACTGCCTGAAATTCAATTAGACAAACAAACCCCAGGAGGGATTTTGGAATTTAAAAAGTTAAATTAGACCAACCCGGCCTTAAGACATTACCATTCTCTTTCTCACATGAAGGCACCACATCACATGACTACCTTTAAACCCTGATAACTCCAAGTAAGTAGATTAAAACTGTCACATGGTCCATTCCCTCAGGCAAGAGATATTTCTTCTAAACAGGACTGAATGTCCCACTTCATGAACAAGTAATAAATTGAAGGCATGAACACGAGGCTATTTACGACTTAAAATTATATATTGATGTAATGTTGTTCCTTTATTTTTATTTCCTACAGAATCTCTTTGGTCCACTTAGATTGCTCTGAGACAGAGAGCCCTAGGACGAGCAACAGTGCTCTTCGT
>NC_140999.1:24195511-24376289 GCF_052327205.1 Somniosus microcephalus
GACCAGCCGTGTTTCAGTTTTTGGAAAATTTCGGATTTCGGAAGGTATCTTATAAGACTGGGAAATTTGTCGGGGGTGGGGGTTGGCGGGGGGTCGGGGTCGGTGGGGGGTCGGGGGTGGGGGTCGGCGGGGGGGTCGGCGGGGGGTCAGGGTGGTGGTCGGCGGGGGTCGGGGTCGTGCGCACGACTTACGCTGAACGAAAACACTTTCGGTTTTCAGAGGATTTCGGTTTTCGGAAGTGCGGATAAAGGATACACTATCCCTTATCCGAAAGGGTGGGGGTCGGCGGGGGGTCGGGGGTCGGGGGGGGAGAAAAGAATATCGGACAGGCCGCTGCAGCTATCGGACGGGCCGCTGTATTGTTGGGTTCACTCTCGCGGTATACCTCCTTCACACTGCCCGGCTCGGCCTGCAATCTCCTACCCAGGAGGGAACTCAGTGACCCTCTGCCCTGCTCAGCGTAAGTCGTGCGCCACTCTGGTCATGTCGTGCGCACGACTTACGCTGAACGAAAAAACCTTCGGTTTTTAGAGGGTTTCGGTTTTCGGAAGTTCGGATAAAGGGTAGTCTACCTCTATACAGTGAATGAATTTTTAATGCTGTGACTTATTATGTAGGCAAATGTGGCAGCTCTTTTTGCACTCAGCAAGATCCCATAATCAACACTAAGGTAAATGATAAATCAATCTATTTTTATTGGTGTTGGCTCACAAAGGAATGTTAGTCAGGACACTAGAAGAAGTCCTCACTGTGTTTTGAACAGTACCATGGTATTTTTAATGTCTAGCTGAAAAAAGCAAATAAGAGCCTTGACATAACGCCTCTTATAAAGGAGCGCGAGGCAACAGGACAGCTTTCCTTACTGCATTGGAGTGTCAGTGCAGATTATGTGTTGAAATCCAGTGGTAGGGCTTGAATTCATCATCATTTAAAATGGTACACTGAGCGCTCAAACATTTATCGACCATCATCAGGTCACAGCTTTACCTGCTCTATTGTTGGCTCAGTTATGTTCTGGTGACTCAAGAGAATTAGCCTGAGTGTTATAAGCAGCTCCTTTCTCATTTGCAGTACGCTCAGTCACATGGAGCGCACACATGGTTAACATACCTTGCACGAGGCCAGAGAATGCAGTGTGTTGTGTCGGTACCTTTCTACCTAGACACAATTTAGGACTCAGAACTCAGAGATTCAAACAGGAAGTGCTTTATTGGAAGGAAAGGAAGTTCTGTAAAGTTCCGAACAAAGAGAGCTAAACTTAACAGAGAACACCCAACAATTTATCTCCTGTGACAGCGCCACCACAGGTGGGAGGAGAACACACAATAGAACACACAATACATAACATTTCCTCCCCTCTTAAATGGAAGGTCCACAGTATTCCTCAACAGGTAAGTTACTTTCAATGCACTCAACGAACCTAGGGTAGAGGTAGACTGCCTCAACCCCTGACTTTACCCTGGGGTTTATTCTGCCCCAGTCTTGTGGGTAAGTCACTAAGCCTACAGATCCAAGCATCTTGGAGGCCGCCGCTCTCTGACAGGATACCGGCGGTCATCGCTGGCTTCCACAGCAGTAGGCATTGACACGGGCCTGGACGGAGAAGGTGCCTGTGTCAGTCGAAAGTCAGAAGTTTGCACAGGTGGAACAGTCTCTATGACTTCCTGTGTTGGAGAAGAGCACTGTGGCAAGGGATGCTGGTTTGCGGTATCATCCGGAAACAGTTCAGGCCAACCAGCCGTTGGAGCCTCTGTGGCTGTCTCTGCTCCTAGCAACAGTTGATCTGTGTGTCTTCTCCAGACGATGTCCTCAGCAGTCTCAACCATGTAAGACACAGGGCCCGTCTGCGCGATCACCGTAGCAGGAACCCATTTCGGTCCAGTGTTGTAGTTTCGAGCTAGGACGTGCTCTCCCGGATGAAACCATCTCTCCTTGGCTCTTTTCTCTCTCTTTTCAACTTGAGCTTGTTGTTGACAATGGACAACCTGTTCTGCCCTTGGAGGTTTGAGTAAGTCAAAACTTGTCTGCAACTGCCTCTTCATCATGAGCGAAGCGGGGGAAGTTTTGGTTGTGGCATGCGGCTCGTTCCTGTAGGACAACAGGAAGCTGTTCAGACATTGGTGGATTGAGCCCTGACCTTGCGATGCCTTCAAGGCGTGCTTCAAAGTTTGCACAAACCTTTCTGCCTGGCCGTTAGTAGAGGGATGATAGGGCGCAGACTTGATGTGTTGGACACCATTCACATGCAGGAAGGTTGCAAACTCCTGTGATGCAAATTGTGGACCGTTGTCACTTACGAGTTGTTTCAGTGTGCCATAACGGCTGAACATCTCACCAAGTTTCTCAATTGTTTTCTCTGCCGTGGTAGACCTCATCACAGCGACCTCCGGCCACTTGCTACGAGCGTCCACAACCACCATAAACATCTTCTCTTCGAAAGGACCGGCGAAGTCCACATGTACTCGCTACCACACTTCTGCAGGCCAATCCCAGGGGTGTAGGGTTGCCAGCTGTGGAACATTCCGGACCCTTTGACATGGGGAACATGTTTTGGCTTTCTCCTCAATATTCCCATCGAGACCTGGCCACCAGAAGTAGCTTCTTGCCATTTCCTTCATCCGAACCATCCCACTGTGGCCTGTATGAAGTTGTTGCAGTATAGGTTCCCTCAGAGGTGGCGGAATGATGACACGGCGTCCCCAAAGAAGACAACCTGCCTGGACGGAGAGCTCATTTCTTTTTGAAACGTAAGGTTTCAAACTAGGAGAATCTCCTATAGCTCTCCCTCGAATGACATCGCCCATTGCCTCAGACAGGACTGGATCATTGCGGGTGTACCTTCGCACCTGAACTGCAGTGACAGGAGCTCCCTCCACTTGTCTAAAGTAGAAGATGTCTATCTGACGAAGCTCTGGGGGAGTAACAGGCAAGGGTAGCCTCGAGAGACCGTCTGTGTTGCCGTGCAAGTCTGATTTGCGATATTTGATGTCGTATGTGTGTCCTGACAACAGTAAAGCCCACCTTTGCATCCTGCTTGCAGCGAGAGATGGAATTCCGGTGTGGGGCCCGAAGATTGAAATCAATGGACGGTGGTCCGTCAGGAGTGTGAACCTTCTCCCAAACAGGTACTGATGAAATTTTCGAATTCCAAAAGCGATTCCCAAGGCCTCGCGCTCGATCTGCGCATAGTTACTCTCGGCCTTGTTCAAGGTGCGTGATGCGAAGGCGATAGGTTTCTCTTCACCCGAAGGCATGATGTGGGATATGACTGCTCCCACATCATATGGTGATGCATCACATGCTAGTTGCACGGGTAACTTTGGGTCAAAGTGTGTCAGGACCTCCGATTTCAGCAATGCTTTCTTTGCTTGGGCGAAAGCTTCGTTGCACAGTTCAATCCATTTCCATGTTTTGCCTTGACATAGCAACTGATGTAACGGCTTCAGCAATGTTGCTAAGTCTGGAATAAACTTCCCATAGTAGTTAAGTAGCCCCAGAAATGAACGTAACTGGCTCACATTCTGGGGTACTGGCGCCTCCATGATCGCCTTGACCTTTGACGGCGCCTTATGCAGGCCAGTAGTGTCAATCACATGCCCCAGGTACTCAACTGAAGACTGAAAGAATTCACATTTGTCTTTACGAACTCTGAGTCCATACTCTTTCAGTCGTTGCAGTGTCGCATCCAAGTTCAGAAGATGATCCTCCTCATTTGTCCCAGTGACAAGGATGTCATCCAGGTAGCACTGGATTCCTGGCAGTCCACTCAAAATCTGATCCATTGCCCTTTGGAATAGAGCAGGGGCTGACGTAATTCCAAACGGAAGGCGGCAGTACCTGTATAGCCCCTTGTGTGTCACAATTGTCAGCAGCTCCTTTGATTTGTCATCGACATGCATTTGTAGATAAGCCTGGCATAAGTCTATTTTACTGAACTTTTGCCCTCCGGCCAGGCCCATAAAAAGATCATCAATGAGGGGAAGAGGGTACTGTTCCGCAGACAGCACCGGGTTAATAGTCACTTTAAAATCCCCGCAGATTCGAACAGATCCATCCTTTTTCAGGACAGGAACAATGGGTGTGGCCCATTTGCTCACGCTCACAGGCTCCAGGACTCCATTCTCGACCAAGGCCTCCAAGTTAGCCTCAACTTTTGGCCTAATTGCATAGGGTACAGGTCGGGCTTTGTGAAACTTCGGCTTGCTGTCAGGTTTAATGTCCAGTCTCACGCTAATCTTTTTCATGCTCCCAAGTTCCCCATTGAAGAGTTCTGCATGTTTGTTTAACACTGCAGTCAGACCTGACTCCCCTTTTGACATCATGCGGACTGCAGGCCAGTCCAGCGTGATTTTCTCTAGCCACACACGTCCCAGTAGCGATGGGTAATTTCCCTTTACCACATATAGTGGCAGTTTTGCAGTCTGTCCGTTCAATTTAACTGTCACCTCAATGACGCCTCTCATGGCCACAGGTTCGCCGGTATACGTCTTTAGCACAATGTTTGTTGGCTGAAGGGTAAGATGCTTTAGCATTTTGTTGTAGACAGTGTCTGAAACAAGGGACACAGCTGCGCCTGTGTCCACCTCCATCTGCACTGATTGTCCCTCCACCAGTGGTGACACCCAGTAGCCATTTGAATCACCTGCACCCGTCAGTATGTGCACCTCTTCCTCCTCAGAGGTGTCGCTCCCCTCTGTTTTGCTTGTTCCATCATACTGCACTGAATGAACACTCTTTTTCCTCTCTTGTCCAAATACAGACATTTTGCTTCCATGCTTCCCAGCTCTGTCTGTTCTTTTTTTACCTCTACAGGCGCGTTCAATGTGACCCTTTTTGCCACAATTTCGGCATTCCAGCTCCGTACACCAGCAGTCATTAACGTGATGGCCCGTTTTCCCACAACGGTAACATGTGCCATTCCGCGCACCTTTAGGCTCAGATGACACCTTGTGAACTCTCCCTGTTGAACTCAACTGGTGAGCCTCCTTTTCCGCCATCTCCATGGAGACACTAACTTCAATGGCCTTTTCAAGAGTAAGGTTGTCCTCAGTAAGAAGGCGCTTCTGTGTGGCTGCATTTTGCAGACCACACACAAGTTTGTCTCTAATGGTGTCATTCAGCACCTCCTTGAACTGGCAGTGTTCCGACAACCTTTTTAAAGCAGCAATAAACATCGTCACTGATTCCCCCTCCTCTTGATTCCGTTTGTGAAATCTAAATCTCTCAGCAATAACCAGAGGTTTTGGTGAAAAATGTGCTCCAAGAATTTCCACTAGTTGCTTATATGTTTTAGTTCCTGGCTTGTCTGGCTGCACGAAGTTGCGAAGTAAATTGAATGTCTTCGGCCCGATTACACTCAGAAAGGTAGGCACGACCTTTTCATTTGCCACCGCATTCGCCAATACAAAATAGTCAAAACGTTCCGTATAAGCGCTCCATTGCTCCACATTTTCATCAAAATCACCGATGTTTCCTAATATAGTAGCCATCTCACGTTTCAAATTAAATTTTCTGTTTACTCACTGCACCCGTAACGTACGCAGATTCATCCGCTCCTCGTTGCCACTTGTTGTGTCGGTACCTTTCTACTTAGACACAATTTAGGACTCAGAACTCAGAGATTCAAACATGAAGTGCTTTATTGGAAGTAAAGGAAGTTCTGGAAAGTTCCGAACAAAGAGAGCTAAACTTAACAGAGAACACCCAACCATTTATCTCCTGTGACAGCGCCACCACAGGTGGGAGGAGAACACACAATAGAACACACAATACATAACACAGTGCACCGAGATCACACGCAACAGCCATTTCCTTGTGTTCTTAGATTACAAAACACAAGCAGAATTTCTCTCTTACTGTACTTGTGATTTAGGGATGGGAAGAGAGAGAAAGCCAGATGTGCAAGTGGGAGAGATGTTCCAAACACGAATAATAACATGCTTTTATATGCAGAATGAAAGAAACCAGACATTTTGTATTGAGGTTACTATAAAAGTACATGAACCAACATGAGTCAGTAAAACCTGTTTGCGATCTGAGATCACAGACTTTGCAGAGTGTCTCAAGCGCGTTTGATATAAAAGAACTATTTAAACTCTTGCATTGTGGTGACAATTTTATACAAGTATAACCCTGACTAATGCTCCCACCTGCTCAGAATCTCACCTGAAGCTATGGTAACAGCTTGGGGCTGTTCAAGTTTCCCATTACTTTACAGCTCTTTGTTGGCTGAGCTGTAAAGTAAATGAGGTGGTTGTGCTGCTGTCTCTGAAGGCTCTGAGGTAAGTACCTAAAGAGGCAGGTTTTGTTGCATCTCTTCGAGACGGTGGCACTGCCGACAGCAATGTAATGTTGCAGCTGGAGGCACAGACTGTCATTTTTATCGATTCATTCTCGGGATGTGGGTGTCACTGGCAGAGCCATCATTTATTGCCCATCACTCGTCGCCCTTGAGAAGGTGGTGGTGGGCCTTCTTCTTGAGCTGTGTGTCTATGCGGTGAAGGTGCTCCCACAATGCTGTTAGATAAGGAGTTCCAGGATTTTCACCCAGCGGTAATGAAGGAATGTCCAAGTCGGGATGGTGTGTGACTTGTAGGGGGCTTGGAGGTGGTGGTGTTCCCATGGACCTGCTGCCCTTGTCCTTCTAGGCAGTGGAGGTTGCGGGTTTGGGAGGTGCTGCTGAAGAATATCATCTTTCCTGGTGAGCTGTGCTGCTCACCATGACGCTCACAAGGAGTTCCTAACATCTGCTGACCTGGATGGATACACCTGTCGCTGGGAACTGAGGTTCTTCCCACTCACAAGTAACCCTACAACTAAAAGCCCTACTGGGTAGCGCCACCCTAACTCGACAGACAGCGGGAAGTTTAGTAGTACTCTGGTAAGCTGTACAGTGTTAGCTCAAGAAAGGCTGAGGGTCCCTAAGCCTTAGCACTGCCAACCTGCACTTGAGCTTTCTGGACTTAAAGGGCTTGATTTTGCCAGGCCCGAGGAGGTGGGATTGGAGGCGTGTGAGTTGTTAAAAATCGCCAAAAATGGCAGGCAGGCCCGATTCTGCCTCCATCCCGCCTCCGAGCAATTTTCCCACATGCATGTTTTCTGACCCCGTTTCCATCCCGCCTCCAAGAGGCGGGATAGGCCCTTAAGGCCCTTAACAACCACTTAATTGCCTCTATTATCCCATTTTGGGAGGCCTTTCTGATTTTAACACTTTTCCCACGTACTGCACGTCTCCTATGGAACACGCCAGTGAATCCTGGCGGCAGCACAACTGGATTGCTTACTAACAGCTGCAGCTCCACCATTAAAAAGGAGTTTTCACCAATCATCATTTGCAGGTGGCAGAACTTTGTTGTCTTAGGTCTGGGGGAACTTTTAGCAGGCCTAGTCATTGTTGTGGAAGTTTGGAGCCTGACACCCATCTCCAGTGTGACCTCCTGGGAAACCCCTCTCGCTACCTTGAATGAGCGCTTCCTCAACTGAGGTATATACCAGAAGAATGGGAACTATTTATTTCCTTTCCTCCTGGACATCAGATTCGGATGAAGACCAGCCGCGGCAGCAGCAGAACCCTGAACAGCAGCAGCACCAACAGCAGCAGCAACAGCAGGAGCTCCAAGCTGCTGCTCACCCACCTGAAGCTGCACAGGCCAGAAGGTGCCAGCGCATGGAAGCACGTCGGCGAAGGAGATACCCCCAAAACAGGGTCTACAGACAGAGGATCAGCTACCTCAACATGACTGAGCAGCAGTGCCAAAGGAGGCTCCAACTTTCGTGAGAGGTAGTGGGTGACATCTGCGCAATGCTGCAGCAAGAGCTGGAGCCCAGGGGAGTGGGTGGACACCCCTTACCAGTGGCCGTCAAAGTCACCACCGCACTCAACTTTTTTGCTTCAGGCTCATTCCAAGGATCAGCAGCAGACATCAGCAGCGTCTCCCAGGTGGCTGCACACACTTGCATCACGCAGGTAACCGATGCCATCTTTGTCATCGCTCACAATCACATCAATTTCTCCAAGGATCAAGCCAGTGTAACTGCGCATGCGGTTGGGTTTGACAATCTGGCAGGCTTTCCAAGGGTGCAGGGCGTTGTTGACTGCATACATGTGGCCCTTAAGGCACCCCATCACAATCCAGGTATTTTTGTCAACCGCAAAGGCTTCCACTCCTTCAACGTACAGCTGGTGTATGACCACAAGAAGGACATTTTGCATGTTTGTGCCAAGTACGCTGGCAGTTGCCATGACTCCTTCATCCTGCACCAGTCTAGTGTGCCTCCGCTCTTCAGTCCGCCAGACCAACTTTTCGGATGGCTACTTGGAGACAAGGGCTATCCCCTAAAGACGTGGCTAATGACGCTGTTGAGGAGCCCATCCAATGAAGCTGAGGAGCATTACAACTCCAGCCACATTTCCACCAGATCCATAATCGAACAAACCATCGGCTTGCTGAAGATGCGCTTCAGATGCCTTGATAGATCAGGTGGAGCCCTGCAATACTCAGCAGCCAGGGTCTCCAGAATGGTCGTGGTCTGCTGTGCACTTCACAACATGGCACAGCATCGTGGCTTGCAGATGCCTGAGGAACAAGTGGCTCATCACATAGCCTCCTCAGATGAGGAGGAGGAGGAGGAGAGCGACAACAAACAGCTTGCAGAGGCGCTTCAACCAGTAGCAGCAGCTTGCAAGCACATTGCTGGCCGGGATGCAAGGGACGCACTCATTTTGGCCAGATTTGTTTAGCCTAGCCAATCAAGCACTTTTGCCTCGCAGCCTCTTACCAGAGCATCGACAATGGCCATGAACCTGCGGATTCCTATCACTCTGACCACCATACTGACAATTGCAAGTCACCCTAAGCCCTCAATGTGGAAGTCCCATTAGTAAAATGACACACGCCACAACTGCAACAGTTTGCTATCAGAATTTTTTATGACAATAAGCACCTGATGGCTTTTCAAAATTAAACACAAAATTACACCAAAGTGACTACCCTTGTGTCTACTTGTGCATTATCTTCCTCTTACGCATGCTCCTACGTGGTGCTTCCCCTGTGGCTTCAGCAGATGTGGAGGCCCCTTGCTCACTCTCTTGCTGCTCCTGCTTCAACACCTTTGGCGGGCGTCCTATGGGTTTGCGAGCCTGTGAGGGCTCGGTAACAGTCTGCTGCTCCTGTGGCTGTGCAGGGGCTGAGATGCCGATCTCAGTTGGGTGCAGACTCTGGTGGGGCTCTGACTGAGGGCTCTGCAGTGGCATAGTCGTGTGAGCGCTTGGAGAGGAGCCCCCACTTTCTTGTTGACTGCCACCAACATCCCTCTCATGGGTCAGCCCCACTTCAGAGCTAGCAAGTGGCTGGCCAGCAGCTTGCTGCACTTCAGGGGGGCCATGAGGACCCGTTTCTGCATTGGAAGTCCGACTCCAGAGGACTTCCATGAAGGTTTGGTGTCTATGCTCAATAGCTGACCATCGCTCCTCAAGAGATGCCAGTCTATTCTGAACAATGACCATGTTTTCTATACTCTGGTGACTTAGCTCCTCCATGGCCGTAGCCATCCTCTCCTCTACTGTAGCCATCCTCTCCTCTACGGTAGCCAGCCTTACCACGGAGTTAGCCATCCTTTCCACGGAGGTTGCCATCCTTTCCGTGGTGATGCGTTCATGCGCCAATGCCTCCACAAAGGCTCTGCTCATGTTCGCACTGGACTCCTCCATTCGCTTGACACTCGCAGTGACCCTGGAGACAAAACCTGACAGAGACTCCTGCACCTGTTCCTGGAGTTCCAACACCGCTCTCCTTCTGGATGGACCCGGAGGCACAGGGTCGACATGCAGCTGAGCCAAGCTGGCAGAGTCCTGCGCCCTCCGACGAGGACTCTCCACTGCTGTCCCTGTCTCCACCATCTGCTGATGCTCACTTGTGAGCTGTGATATACCAGGTGACAACTCTACTCTATGTCCCGAAGGTCCCACCGAGGTGTGAGTGTCTGCGCTGGTGATGTGTGCACTTAATTCTGCTGACGCAGCGCCCTCAGAGGTTGCAGCTTCCTCTGAGGAGTCTGGAAGCTCAGGCTCTTCCTCCTGGGCAGTGGGGACGGGGGCTCTCGATGGTCCTGTGGGGGAGTAAAGGAAAGAGTTAGAGATGTGAGGTCAAGGTTACATGAACATTGAATAGTGCAGATGATCATAAGTCAATGTGTTAGAGCATCAGATTCATTGTCAGTGACTCATGCAATGTCAATGAGAGAGATGCCAAACTATTCTGTCACCAGCTTGCTGTGATGTGCCCGCCTATCCGTCCCCCACTTGGGAATCCTCCTCGATCCCAGCGATTTCCAGGGCTGCCCCCTCCAAAATGGTGAGCTGGGCTACTGAGGGTGGTCCTCCTCCTGTCCTCGCTCTTTCCCTCTTATTGTGGGCTCTCTTTCCCTGCAATGAGGGACAGAAGCGGAGTTTGAGTGAGAATGAAGGAGTGAGTGAAGAGAATCCATAGCATAGATGCTAAGAAGGATACCAAGGGCCCTCCCTGTGTGTTGTAAGTTGTTGTCATTGCGTCACAGTGATAGAGAGTGTGAGGGCTGCATGGTCAAATAGTTAAGTGAATGTGACCATAGAGAGAGAGGAAATGGGTAAGGGTGCAGGGATGTCAGTGTCAAGTGAGATGTGGAGGAAGAGGTTGGCAAAGCAGAGTGCTGGTGAGGAGAGGCAATGGGGATCAGATTGAGCGAGATGGGAAAGTCATACTCACTTTTCCAGTGCAGAGAAGGTCATGAAACCTCTTCCTGCACTGCAGCCAGGTTCTGCGGAACATAGAGATTGCATTGACCTCCCGGGCCACTTGCAGCCATACAGCTTTAGTTTGTTGTGGTGGCTTTTTTCTCCCTGAGGAAGGGAAGAGCACCTCCTTATTAGATCTTGCTCCCTCCACCAGAGCTTGGAGGGAGGGCTCAACAAATCGTGGAGCACATTTTTGCTTGCTGGTGGACATGGTCGGTAAATGAAGTAATTCATACAAAGTCCAAAGCGTTTCCAGTCTCCAGAAGAAGCAAGGCTGCTTGCAGGCCTTAAAAGCAACAGCACTGATGATGTCATCGGAGGCAACTTTCTGGATGGAAAGACTAATTGGGTCAGGGGTTCCCACACACTGGAAATCAAGTGCCCAATTAGGGGAAAATCGCACTTTTTTCGCACTTCACATCGGAGTCGGGGTCCTGACAAGGAAACCACCTGACACGCCCACACTGACAAAATCCAGCCCAATAAGTGGGACTTGCTCATAGTGGGAGACGGTATACATTCCATACTGGGCACATGGGGATGGCTTTCTACGTGTGTAAGACACCTGACTGGCCAAAATAATCTTTTCTGGCAGTCTGCGCAGGACAGTGATGTGGTTTTTCACTGACTGTCCTGAATGAGGAAGTTCAAATGGCCCGAAACAAAGTTGCAAGGCATGAAAACCGTCGCACGCATAAGATTCTTTTTCATTTGTTTGTATACTAGAGAAGCCAGCTCACACTGGGAATCTCAGGTAACATTGCAGAGCACTTCTTAAATGTGTTTCCCTACACAACAGCTATTAGTCTCCAAAAGAAATTCATGTATGGAAGAAAGCGCTTTGAGATGCTTTGCTATAATGAGGCGCTGCTTCTTCTTCTCTCTTAGGCAGTCCCTCGGAACCGAGGATGACTTGCTTCCACATTAAAAATGAGTTCTCAGGTGACTGACAATGCGGGACCTACCATCTCTGTCACAGGTGGGGCAGATGGTGGTTGAAGGGGCGGGTGGGTGGGGTGCTTGGTTTGACGTGCGCTCCTTGTGCTGCTTGCGCTTGGCTTCTGCTTGCTCTTGTTGAAGAGACTCGAGGTGTTTGGCGCCTTCCCGGATGCTTCTCCTCCACTTTGTGCAGACTTGGGCCAGGGATTCCCAGGTGTCGGTGGGGATGTTGCACTTTTTCAAGGAGACTTTGAGGGTGTCCTTGAAGCGTTTCCTCTGCCCACCTGGGGCTCTCTTGCGAGGGTGCTATACAAATAAAAACACCTCTACCTATACTGTGTGGAGAAGCCATAAGTTGCCATCAAAATTCTACTGCCTCCATTTCCCCTCCTAAGGCCAATGTATAACTGATAAGCATCAGTCTGGAAGGGGGAGATGGTGCAGTAATCCATCCAAACTTGATAAAGCACAACTCCTGCTGGTTGATGCAGGGTGAAAAACTGATAGTGGCTCTGGTAACATTCATGGTGGTCCATCTCTCTCAGTCTCCTGGCAGAGCAGTTGAAAGGGGATAGAACAAAATAAATGATGAAAATAAAGTAAGGGAATTTTACAAAAGAAAACAGGCTCCGACCCCTATCAGATGTTAATATGCTTTCTAAACTCACTTTAAACATGATAAGATGTTTGTAATTCTGGACTGATTATAGGTTATATTAGGATAATAACTCCAAGCGTTTCAAGCTGCTGTAAACAGATAGTACAATGTGTAGTTTGTCTGTACATCACAATATCTTTCTCAACAATATAAAAAATACAGTGGAATTCCTAATCCAACAGAGTGGAAAATGCACTTGTTTAATTCACCATAGGGGATGTCTGCTGGTGGCACGGGTGTGGGGGAGGGGAAGGCAAACTTTTAAACTATAGGAAGTAAAACAATAAACTGCTGGAAATTCACAGCTGGTCTGTCAGCATCTAAGAAAGAAACAGGCTTATATTTCAAGTGGAACGCTTCATCACAGGGGATCTCATCAACGGTCAAGTCCTCGGTTTCCAATCCCTCCATGGCCTCGCCCTTCCCTGTCTCTGCAACCTCCTCCAGCCCTACAACAACAGCAACAACTTGTGTTTATATAGCACCTTTATCATAGTAAAACATCCCAAGGTGCTTCACAGGAGCGTTATCAAACAAAATTTGACACCGAGCCACAGAAGGAGAAATTAGGCCAGCTGACCAAAAGCTTGGTCAAAGAGGCAGGTTTTAAGGAGCGTCTTAAAGGAGGAAAGCGAGGTAGCGAGGCGGAGAGGTTTAGGGAGGGAAGTCCAGAGCTTTTGATGGAGCTATTAAAATCGGGGATACTCAAGAGGCCAGAATTAGAGGAGCGCAGATATCTCGGAGGTTTTTAAGGCTGGAGGAGATTACAGAGATAGGGAAGGGTGAGACCATGGAGGGATTTGAAAACAAGGATGAGAATTTTGAAATCGAGGCTTAACCGGTAGCCAATGTAGGTCAGCGAGCACAGGGATGATGGGAGAACGGGACTTGGTGCGAGTTAGGACACGGGCAGCTCGCTTTACCTTTTATTCTCCAGATGTTTCAGGTCTGAAGTGAGTTTACTGTAGAACGTGGGAGGCCGGCCAGGAGTGTGTTGGAATCGTCAAGTCTAGAGGTAACAAAGGCATGGATGAGGGTTTCAGCAGCAGTACAGTACTTTGCGCTCCTCCATTCTGGCCTCTTGCACATCCCAATTTTCATCGCTCTACCATTGGCAGCCGAGCCTTCAGCTGCCTAGCCCCTAAGCTCTGGAATTGCCTCTGTAAACCTCTCTGCCTCGCTACCTCTCTCTCCTCCTTTAAGACGCTCCTTAAAACCTATCTCTTTGACCAAGTCTGTCCTAATATCTCCTTATGTGGCTCGGTGTCAAATTTTGTTTGCTAACGCTCCTGTGAAGCTCCTTGGGATGTTTCACTACATTAAAGGTGCTATATAAATACAAGCTGTTGTTTGTAGAACTGACCCAAATGAAGAAGAAAGGAGAGAAGAAAGTCCTGATGAAAGGTCATCGACCTGAAACGTGAACTCTGTTTCTCTCTCCACAGATGCTGCCTGACCTGCTGAGTATTTCCAGCATTTTCTGTTTTATTATAGGAGAGAAGGGGGGTTGTTTATTTGCGCATCTACTGACTGTAACGTTAATTTGTGTTCCTGGGCTCCTGCAATGGTGCCGGGAGTTTATCCAGTAGCTGGGCCAACCAGGCCAGCAAAGTCCCAGGTCTGATCCTTGGTCCGTACTGTCGCTGTCCTCAGACTGGTTGACTGTAGAGTTGCTATCATTGACCTCAGTGCACCTTTGAGGGATAAATAAATCAAAGTTCCCAATGCAGTTCGCAATCCAGTCACCCCACTGGAAGTTCACATGTGTTGAGGTTGGGTGAGGACAGGTTTTAGCATGGGCTATGAGGCCTCTTGCAGCTGAATAGCTTGCCAGCACTCATTGTCAAGGCTCACACAGGTATAATGCTTTGACAATGTGCAAGAACAATGCTAGCGTGGTTCCCATGCAGCAGGAGGTCGCTAATACTGGCTGCTGTTTTGGCGGGTCTCCCTAGTTGTTGGTCTAAGTGAGACCAGGCAGTTTTATATTTGGAATTGCATCCAATTGCATGAGACTCATGTTATGAGAACCCAGAGGCACTAGTGTAATACAAAAGCACCTTATAATGCCCACTTGGGTGTGTGTGTGTGTGTGTGCGTGTGCAAGTGCATGTGTGTGTGTGTGTATATGCGCGCATGTGTATGTGAGTCTGTGTGTGTGTGTGTGTGCACGTGTGCAAGTGCGTGAGTGTGTGTGTGTGTGTGTGCACGTGTGTGTGCGTGTGCAAGTGCGTGAGTGTGTGTGCGTGTGTGTGCATGTGTGTACGCGAGTCTGTGTGTGTGTGCGTGTGCAAGTGCGTGAGTGTGTGCATGTGTGTGCGTATGTGTGCACGTGTGTGCGTGTGTGTGTGTGCGCATGTGTATGCGAGTTTGTGTGCGTGTGTGTGCGTGTGCAAGTGCGTGTGTGTGTGTGCGCATGTGTGTGCATGGGTGTGTGTGTCTACCTCAGGTTGGCTTTGGTCACAGGATCAGGGGATAAATACAGATGAGGGATACCATTCAGCCCATCTTAGTTCATCCATCCAGAATAAAAAACACTCTTAATCCCTCGATCACATCACCTGCCTCTTGAATGGAACCTAACCAGAAGGCCTTTTCAAATGTTTAACATTCTTTGCATGAAGAATCTTTTCCTGACATCTGACCAAAATTGTCTTTTCATCTGTTTTAGCCCATGCCTGTTGTTTTAATATCGATTTACCTTGAAGTAGTGCTCCGATTTATCTCATCTACAAGTAAATTGTCTGTGGTTAATCAAGTTAATGTTTTTTTCTATTAAACCAGATGCTGACAGAGTTGGGAGAGAGGTTGCAGAAACTAGGGCCACAAAGCCACCTAGCAGCCAAAGCCTGTGACTACACTATTACTGTTGACATAGCAAAATTGAATTTAAAATGTTGACAGAAATGCATGCTCAAAATTTGTGACAACAGGAAGTAATGTTTTTGAACTTCAAGACTTTTTAATAACTCAGCGAGAATGGGGGAGAAATTCGGTAACGCCCCATTTTGGACGCAATTATCGGCCAGGTGCAAAGATTAGCGCCTGGCGCTAATTATCGCCTCCAACTGCAAACTTGGCTTCTATCGCCCCTGGAGGTGATTGGAGCGCTAAATCAGGCTCTACACACCTCTCTTAAGGCGCTACCGCCGAGGAGCGAGGCGCTACCTCAGAGCGCTGGCGAAGCTCATGTGATGTCAGTCAGCAATGGAACACAGGCACACTGGCGCCAGCCAGTTCTTAAAGGGGAGGGTCGATCTTGCTCTCCATCCACACCCTGCTCATTGCAGTCTTGAATCTCGGCCTGGAGAGACCTGTTTATTAAATCTGCTGGAACGAACAATGGAGAGGACCAGGGAAAGAACTCAGAGTGCAGCCCCTAAGTCTCTTCTAAATTGATGCAAGGGAGGTCAAATCAAAATGAACCTGCAAAGTGCTGCTCAGTACCCAAAACTCTTTCACACAGCGTTGAATCTCTCCAGAAGTCTCTCTCTCTCTCTCAGAATGCGTGGTGCAAAAATGTCGGCGACAAAAAAAGGCAGGAAGCAGTCGCCTTTAACTAGCGCTCCCCCAGTCCCTTCCGACTGCAAAACGCTCCCCTCAACCTGTCGTTGCTAGCGGCAGGCAGTAAGGCAGGGGGGGCACCACTCAATATCTGGTCCGGAGCTCTACCGGGGCGTTGCACGCTCGACTGATGTCACAATCTGTGGGCGCAAATATCGCCGCACCCGGGCGCTAGTTGCTTTGCACCCTATTAGCGCCCTCGCTAACGGGAGGCGCAAACCCAACAAATTTTTCCCCCAGTGCGTCCTCCTCATGTTGACAAATACTCACTATCCACCTTGACATCTGTCCCCTAACAAATACTCACTGCTTCTTTCCTTCAGGGAATTCCTCATCCACATTGAAGTTTTACCTTGAATTCTCACTGCTTTTAATTTCAGTAGCAACCTTTCATTGGGTACTTTATTGAAGAATTTTGGTATTCTAAATTTTAAAAAAAGAAGCATTTATATGGAGCCTTATTACGTCGCTCAGAATTGTCTCAAAGCACTTCACATCCAATAAATTACTATTCAAATGCAGTGAGGGTTGCTGACTAAGCAAAGACAGCAGCCATTTTGTGCACAGCTTACATAACAATAGTAACTGCACTTCAGAAAAGTAATTGATTGTAAAGCTCAATGGGGTGCCCCGAGGATGCGATAAGATCCCAGATTCATGTAAGTTCTTTCTTTCATATCATGACAAGACTGCACAAATAGCAGCGAGACGAATGATCAGTTAATCTGTTTTCGGTGGCGATGGTCGCGGGAATAACTTTGGCCAGGGCATCGGGAGAAGTACCTGCACTTCTTCAAATAGTGCCATGCGGGTCTTTACGATCCATCTTTTAAACCAGTGTCTACTTAGAATGTCAATTTCTTCACCCAGAGAGTGGTGAACCTGTGGAATTCTCTACCACAGAAGGCCATTGAGGCCAATTCATTAAATATATTCAAGAAGGAGTTAGATATATTTCTTAAGGCTAAAGGGATCAAGGGATATGGGTAGAAAGCAGGGATAGGGTACTGAATTGGGATGATCAGCAATGATCTCATTAAATGGCAGAACAGGCTCGAGGGGACGAATGGCCTACTCCTGCTCCTATCTTCTATGACTAGTAAGGGCACCAAGGGATATGGCGATAATGCTGGTGAATGGAATTGAGGCAGAAGATCAGCCATGATCTCATTGAATGGCGGAGCAGGCTCGAAGGGCCGAATGGCCGACTCCTGCTCCTATTTCTTACGTTCTTGTGTCAGTTCCTCAGAAAAGGCCAAGATTTTGGTAGCATTTGCCCCTTCTCAAGCCACAGTGGCTGTTATTTACTAGAATGACTTCATTGGAGAATAAAATCGGATGGGATGCAAAACGAGCATCCAGCCTGAGTCCACCCCGCTCCCGCCAGACGGGTTAGGTTAACATCGCAGCTAAAGTAAAATAAAGGTAGTTTGGTCAACAGAGGAAAAGCTGGTGAGTTGCCATCATTTTTACTATAATTTCCATGACTCTTGACATTTTTACCATGACTAAGCCTTAATCTTCCCAAACCTTTATCAAGATAAAATTACACCCCTAGACATGGGGATTTGCTGTTCAGCATCCTCAGGATTGAGGTGGTAGGGATGTGGGGAAAGGGCAATGTTCCAGGGCACTCAAATGGTTAGAATTGCTTTTATATTGCTGGTCAAGTCCTGGAAGAATGGCCTAAATGTGTCATTCTCCCATATTTTGTACTGGAGTAATGCAGCTGGTCTCTGTATAGATTGCCTGCAAACTGGAACATGCAGCACATGAGCAGACAGGCTGTGACTGGCCAGTGTGAAGTACTCAGGTCATGATGTGTAATTACCTGCTGACGCCATAATGTTGCGTCATTAGAAGGGAACTATGCCACAGTTGGAACAGCGCGTTTACTGGGGCCAGGTAGACTGGTGACAGTCGGGAATACCAACTGGCCTTAACAGATTGGGGAAGCTTAGGTTGGGGGTTGACACCAGCTGCAGAAGATCCATATGTCGGGATCTGTCAGCACAAAAGAAGCTTAAAGATAACCCATTTCTGAGCAGCACAGTGTGTGGGAAACTGCAAATTCAGCATCGATTGCCATTGGTTTAAAAGCAAGCCAATTTGACAAGCCAATCCATGTTTTCTTGCATTGGAAATAGACCCTAACCTATTCCTTATCATGAAGGCATTTAGAGGGTTTTCTTTGCGGGGGGGGGGTGGGGGGACGGGTGATGGGAGAACCAGTGGGCTCAGCACTTGCTTTACTTGGCAAGTGATCAGGTATGTGATGAGACAGAAGGTAGGGATTTCAGAATGGTTCCATTTGATAACTCTGCATTCTGAAGTAGAAGGTGTTGTGGACTGTCTACATTTTCAACCTACCTCCCAGTTGCAGGGATCAGACACATCCCTGTCCTTCACCTCCATGAGACGACTAGAGACTCCGATGTACACTTCAGTTACGTGGAGAGACCAGACAAGCTGGGGTTGTTCTCCTTAGAGCAGAGAAGATTAAGGGGAGATTTGATAGAGGTGTTCAAAATCATGAGCGGTTTTGATAGAGTAAATAAGGAGAAACTGTTTCCAGTTGCAGAAGAACCAGTTACCAAAGGATACAGATTTAAGGTAATTGATGAGATAAGAAGAATTTTTTTTACGCAGCAATTTTTTACGATCTGGAATGCGCTGCCTGAAAGGGTGGTGGGAGCAGATTCAATAGTAACTTTCAAAAGGGAATTGGATAAATACTTGAAGGGGAGAAAATTGCAGGGCTAAGGGGAAAGAGCAGGGGAGTGGGACTAATTGGAGAGCTCTACCAAAGAGCTGGCACAGGCATGATGGGCTGAATGGCCTCCTTGTGTGCTGTAAGATTCTATGATTCTATGAATTGGATGATTAGCAATTCGACCGCCCCCGCCACACAGGACCAACAGGGATATGGACACATATACACCATTACACGGATAGTAATTGCAAGCGTACTTCCCTACTCCTCCTCCCTGTCCCCACACAAAGAGGTGAACAGGGTTGCACTTTTCATTGGGTCACTTCACTCCTGAGATCGACAGGAGCTGAGACACATAAACATCAAACCACAATGAGAACCAGACGTAAACTATTAAACCACCAGTGGAACTATTCTATTTTGTAAAATTCACTTATCTTTGCAGTAATGCAGAGCCACTGACACCCCCCCAAACAAAGGCTTGGTAATTCAAGCACACCGCACTGATTCTGCAGAGGAGTAGTTTGTCTATCTGTGCCTGTATCAACCTTATACCGGTTTGATTTTTTTTAAAGGGACAGGCACATCTAAACCTAAACTGGTCTGAACTGTGCCAAATTCGGAACTTTGCAAATAAATTCACTTTGGACCAGTTCGGATCTGTTTGCTTATTCTTACTGTTCACTAACAGCAATGCCCCATCTCTGTGTTAAACTTTTTTAAGACATGTTGACACTCTAAACTATAACATACCAGGATTTCAGTAATAAAAATATTTGTTGCAGGAATATTTTCAGTATATTACTGAAAAGATACCATTCACTCTTTTTATATGTTTATATGTATAGTATAAAGGACTCCCACTCTGAGTGAGAGTAGTTTAACTGAATGGCTCCAATGATATAATGGCGCACTCGTGAAACACAAGCAGTTTATCAACATCGGCAGAACCAAGGGCTGATTTACTGCTGTTAGCTCACCCCATAATCTAATCTTCCAAACCTCAATGTCAATGTTCTTCTATTTGCTTATTTTGTTAAATTTTCTTGCCAATATGTTTTTTCCTACATTATAACAGTGACTGCACTTCAAAAGTACTTAATTGGCTGCAAAGCGCTTTGGGACGTCCTGAGGTTGTGAAAGGTGCTATAGAAATGCAAGTCTTTCTTTCTTCTTTATATAAGGTGAGCACATTGAGCATAAGAACATAAGAACATAAGAAATAGGAGCAGGAATAGGCCACTTGGCCCCTCGAGCCTGCTCCGCCATTCAGTAAGATCATGGCTGATCTTGGGCTCAAAGCCACTTCCCTGCCCGCTCCCCATAACCCTTCACTCCCTTATCTTGCAAAAGTGTGTCTATCTCCACTTTAAATGTATTTAATGACCCAGCCTCCACGGCTCTCTGGGACAGAGAATTCCACAGATTTACGACCCTCTGAGAGAAGAAATTCCTCCTCATCTCAGTTCTAAAAGGGCGACCCTTTATTCTGAAACTGTGCCCCCCGAGTTCTAGATTTCCCCAAGTGGGGAAACATCCTCTCTGCATCTACCTTGTTGAGCCCCCTCAGTATCTTATATGTTTCAATAAGATCCCCTCTCATTCTTCTAAATTCCAATGAGTATAGGCCCAACCTGCTCAACCTTTCCTCATAATATGATGAAGGTGAAAGACTACTGAACATGCCAGTGACACGGGGCAGGAAAGTGCAGCTTATGTGAATTTATACTGTGTTATCAAGCTGTGCATTATCAGCTATATAGAAAATGCTGAACATGCTTGAATTTGTTGGGCTAACCACAAACATAGTATATCTTTCTGACTTCCCTTCCTGTCACCTTTAACTTACACCCACGTATGTTATACTTTGTACTCAAATTATTTTTTAAATATTTAAGTGTGAAAATAGGGTTAACAAGTTTTGAATTTCAATATAAATATCTCTTGTTGAGTGCAAGTTGTCCAAGTCCCCATGAAGCCATTGTGGCTTTATCTCATCATACACTGCTCGTTATATAAGGCTTCACATTCTTTCAGGGCTTGTTTTGAAAGTGTCCTATTTCTTTTGCATGCTGTAATAATCCTCATCTAGCTGCCTCCCTCATTTAACTGCTGTTCGGTCTCTTCATTTCCACGAACTGAGCTTTTTGCAATTGCAGCACCATCCCTGAACTTGCTACAGCCCCATATTCCCCATCTCTGGATTACCTGTCAAATATGGCTCATTGTAAAACATTAATGAGCCCCTCGAGTACTGGTGCTCACACGGTGAATTAAGAAGCAATCATTGACTGCAGCAATAAATGCTTCGTGTGGGGCCTCCAATCCCCCTGTGTCTGCAACAATCTTTCCTCCACACGTGGCCACTTACCCCTTAAATTGTAGCATCAAGCTTTTAGGGGCTGCTGACACCCACATTTTCCTGTGTCGCCATCCTTCTGGCCAGTTCCCAGCACCAGTCCCAATATGGGACATGAACCCCCCCCACCCCGCACCCCATGAATAATTGATTAGGGCAGGCCCAGAAAATCCTGGGACTTGACAAACATTGATGTTGATCTGTTTATTTTAAATGGGTTAGTGCCTCCATTGCATAGCAGATAAAAGAATTGGACATGAACGTTTTAAGTATTTTTACGCGAATATTCAAAGGGCCTAAATTTCAAGATATAATGGTTTTTTTTACAATTTACTCCCCCTCCCTCCTGAAGGTCCTGATTTGCACTGTGGTACAGGTCCACGAGTGCTCAGCATCCTCTGTCACATTGTGGAATTAAGCATGATCCTACATCACAACAGTGACATACACTTCAAAAAGTACTTCATTGGCTGTAAAGCGCTTTGGGACGCCCGGTGGACATGAAAGGCGCTATATAAATGCAAGTCTTTCTTTCTTTATGATCACTGTGCAACCCAGACAGTGAATGTTGACAGGCTATTCGCACATCAGAGGCATCACAGCTGAGCCTGGTCCTGTCCTCATTCAATGTCCACACACACACACACATGCACTATCAAGCAGAGGTCACTCGATGGTGATCAGGAGCAGCAAATCTGGCTGATTTCCCCTTGCCTAGTCTAGGGTCTCTGATGCAAATTGTAATGCCCCAGTTGCTGTCTTGGCTCAGATTTTACAGCTGATCCCCACTGAAGCGGGAGCTGGGTGCTAAGATTGGGCTTCTGCTCCCATAGGCTTAGGTTGGGAGGAGGTGGGGGTGGGGGGGGGAAGAGACAAAAATAATCAGGGTCCCTACTCCTTATCACTATATAATGATCGGTGCTGGCTGCACTCGTGCCGACTTTGGGGAGGACAGGAATGCGTTTGGCTCTGATGCCCTTCACAGTCAAATAGCCGATTGACATTCACTGCCTAATGTGGGGGAATAGACACTTCATAGAATCAGAGAAATTTACAGCACAGAAGGAGGCCATTCAGCCCATCTTGTCCGTGCCAGCAAGGCGCTGGAGTGCTGCTAGCCATGCCCAGCAAAAAAACAGCACTTTCTAGACAGAAGCGGAGAAATCAAGGTGGAGGGCTCTATATTTTCCGGATAAATAGCTCTTATTGCGCTTGATTTCAGTGAACCTTGAAGAAAAAAATGCTAGAATGGTGCCGAGAGGGAGAGAGCCAGCTCCATTAGGGGAGTTATTTTTCCTAAAAATAAATAGCAATGGGGACATTGAACAGGGGCTGAACTGCAAATTACATAAACTCAGTGTGAAAATAGGGTTAACAGGTTTTGAATTTCAATACAAAAATCACAAAGCATATGGCACTGTAGTGATTATATTGCTGGACTAGTAATCCAGAGGCCTAAACTAATAATCCAAGGAGTGTGAGTTCAAATTCCACCATGGCAGCTTGAGCATTTAAATTCAATTAAAAAGAAAATCTGGAAATTAAAATGCTGGTATCAGTAAAAAAAAAATGACCATGTAGCTATTGGATTACTGTAACAACCCAACTGATTCACTAATACCCTTTAGCAAAGTAAACCGGCCGTCCTTACCCGGTTAGGCCTATATGTGACTCCAGTCCCACACCAACGTGGTTGATTCTAACTGCTCTCTGAAGTGGCCCAGCAAGCCACTCAATTCTATCAAACCGCAACAAAGAATAACAAGAATAAAACCGATGGACCACTCGGCTCCGGCCTAGGAATTGAATCAAGACACGACGAAGGCACACCCAGCCCAGTTGACCCTAGTCAAGCAACAGCCTGACATAGTCATGCTCACAAAATCATATCTATCAGCCAATGTCCCAGACTCCTCCATCAACACCCCGGGTATGTCTTGTTCCACCAGCAGGACAGACCCAGCAAAGGTGGGGGCACAGTCAGGTGGGAGTTGTCCTGGGAATCCTTAACATTGACTCCGAATCCCATGAAGTCTCATGGCTTCAGGTCAAACATGGGCAAGGAAACCTCCTGCTGATTACCATCCACCGTCCTCCCTCAGCTGATGAATCAGTACTCCTCCATGTTGAACATCATTTGGAGAAAGCATTGAGGATAGCAAGAGCACAGAACATACTCTGGGTGGGGGACTTCAATGTCCATCTCCAGGAGTGGTTCGATGGCACCACTACTGATCGAGTCCTGAAGGGCATAGCTGCCATACTGGGCTTGCGGCAGGTTGCAAGAGAACCAACGCAAGGGAATAATCTACCTGACCTTATCCTCACAATTGTACATGTCGCAAATCCGTCTGTCCATACCATCATTGGTCGGAGTGACCAGTGCACATTGCTTGTGGAGACCATGTCCCGTCTTCACACTGAGGACACGTTCCATCGTGTCATGTGGCACTACCACCTTGCTAAGAGAGATAGATTAAGAACAGATCTAGCAGCTCAAAACTGGGCATCCACAAGGCATTGTGGGCCATCAGCAGCGGCGGAATTGCAAACCATCACAATCTGTAACCTCATGGCCGGCACATCCCTTACTCCTCCATCACCATCAAGCCAGATGACCAATCCTGATTCAATGAGGAATGTAGAAACAGCACACGAGAGCAGCACCAGGTGTACCTGAAAACGAGGCGCCCACCTGGTGAAGCTACATGCATGTTAAACAGCGACAGCAGCATGATATATAGGCAGAGCCAAGAGATCGTAGAGCATTGTGGGTATCATAGCCGCCATTACTGACCAATTGCCACGAGGATTGATGTGTCGGACAACTAATGAAGCGAAGAAACTTCCCGTAATACAGTCCAATCAGAGTTGGATACCCTATTGCCCTGCCCTATATGTTGGGTTTCTTATACTGACGAACCCTAGGCCATCCCATCTGTCTCCTTCCATCTCACTCTAACTGATTATTGTCAAGCTATTGTGTGATGTAACCTGTGTAAACGCAATACTGTATGTCCACAGATTAAATTACCAGAGTTCAGAATAAATAGGAACATATATCTGATCAATTTTATGCACGTAAGCATAGTGTTTGGATTATAACTTCCAGTGGGATTGAATGGAAAGTAAATGGAGCGTAGTAATTGTATGTTTGGATTAGAGTTAGGCTGGGTGTGTACTGTAGGTGGAAAGAGAGAAGAAACCACAGAATGATGCATTCAGTCAATCTGCTCGTCTCAATTACCACAGGTTCATTACTGTCAATGGATTAGAATCTTGTGAATATTTGCATGTAGTTTGGGTAGTTTTCTTCTAAAACAAAATCCCTTGATTCCTCCTGACCCCAGCAACAAGGAAAATAGTAAGAAATAATGGCTTTAGAGTTGTATTTGATTGCTGTTAGGAAAACGGCAACTGTAAAATCACACTTTTTGATCTTTGGCCAGAATAGCACACGCTCCCGACCACTCCCTGCTCCAAGATTCCTGCCCCTCACAGTGTGAACACCTTGGCAGTGCCTCCTTCATGCAAACGACGCCATTCTCAGGATTTGAGGCAGGGTTAAAGCCAGCAAAGAACTGCTCCACCCCATTTCTGTTGGTGAAGCAGGATTCTAGGAATTTCAGGCTCTTCATTTCATGTTACTGTATTGCACCATTTGAAAATCTTTCTATAACTGAGTCAGATCAGTTGATAATTTGTGAGGTACTGAGCCTTATGGAACAGGGAATTGGTAAGGGTGTTATAATTGGCCTCAGCACTTCTGAACTAGGTATAGCTGAAAACACAGGCAGAATTTCTGCTCACGAACTCCAGCCAATGACTAGAAAGTTTGGTGCATGTGGACTTTGGGTGAAGATAGGACTGGGGGAGGGGGCGGGGGGTGGGGGGGCGGTGGGAAGAGAGATAATGCGCTTGAAAGTATGGCTCTGAAATTCCACAGGAGTTCTGCCGGTCTCTGGTCATAACTCCAGCATGAGACTGACCAACCTTCCCTGGGAAATTGTGTAGGCCCTGTTATACTGGGTGTCATTTCTAGTAGTTTCCTCAGTGATTCATAAGGGATAGAACTTTCATCTTTCTATTACAAGACAGGCAGAGGGTGGGTCCAGGGCTGGAGTGGGGAGTTCCTGTGGGCGGAAATTCGTTCAGCCCATTTTTGGGCCCAAAATAGATGATGTGCTGCAAGCGGGCCCCAGAAGCCCAAGGCCCGAGGCTCACCCGGAATTGGGCCTTGGGCCGCAGGCCTCAGTTTATTAATAATAGAGGAACACTTGTTGGTGCCTGTCGCCCCTCCAGTGGTAGCTCCACCGATGTCGGGGATCGAATTTGGGCTTGCTACCTCGCCGGCTGCAAGCACTCAGTTAAGTCCTGGGAGGAAAACACAGGGGGAGCTGAGCGCAGGCCGAGCGCAGGCCGGACGCAGCCTGCAGTAGTGCTGTGCAGTTGTGAGGATCACTCCGACTCATACTGGCGCCACAGGAGGAGAAGTGAAAAAAAACTTTCCCTACCATCTCTTTGGCGGCCCCCAGTGGTCCTGGTTAGGCTGCAGTAGAACTGGAAAAATTAGTCAGAGCTTGCGTGGCGCATACTCCGCCTAATCTTTCTTGAATTTTGCAGGAGGGTCCTGAAGCGGGCGCTCGACCCTTCTTTGCCTATTTAAATTGATCCGACGCTGCTTTCAGGCAGCCTCCAGGGACGCCTAAAAACAACATGGAACAATATGGTGGTGGCCATGCCATAAGACCATGCAGATCACAGGCAGGATCTTACATCCAGAATTTGGTTTACGTTGCGTCCGTTTTACACCTGAAAAATGGGCGATACACAGAGCAATTTCTACCCCCCATTTCTGATCCACAGCCAGGACCCAGTGTTGGTGTGGTGGCCAGTACACCGAGTGTGTAGAGGTGTGCCTGCCTCCACAAGGGCGTTAAGTCCACAAGGCTGAGGTCCTGGATCCCCGAAGACCGCCAAGATTTTTTTTAGTTAGAGAGCTGACAGAATGATTGTTGGGGATGGACCTATGGGGAACCTCCCTGCCGATTGGTGGAGCAACACCAGAGCTTCTGTAGGCGTGGGGCAGGCATGCTTCAGAGATGCACCTGAAGTGATGTTGGCGCCCATCTGCCCCCGCAGGGTTAGCGCTACAGAGCACTGTTGGGTGTGATCCTGGCAGCAACCCGAGGAACTTTGGGGCCTGCGTTTTTGCGGATGCTGAGTTAAAGAGGAATGGGCTCAGCAGTCTGCGGGAACTCAGTGTCAAAAATCACACACAAATAATGGTCACTTGGGTGGGGCACCAGAGGGTGACTGGTGCCCATGCAACTGTTCCCAGAGAGGGAGAAATTGTAGAGAAAGATTTTTTAAAATCGCATTAAAGGAAAAGTTTACAGGGCTATGGTGAAAGAGCAGAGGAGTGGAAAGAAAGAAAGAAAGACTTGCATCTATATAGTGCCTCTCACGACCACCGGATGTCCCAAAGTCAATGAAGTATTTTTTGAAGTGTAGTCACTGTTGTAATGTGGGAAACGCGGCAGCCAATTAGCGCTCAGCAAGCTCCTACAAACTGCAATGTGATAATGACTAGATAATCTGTTTTTTTTGTTATGCTGATTGAGGGATAAACATTGGCCAGGACACTGGGGATAACTCCCCTGCTCTTCTTCGAAATAGTGCCATAGGATCTTTTATGTCCACCTGAGAGAACAGACGGGACCCCGGTTTAATGTCTCATCCGAAAGACGGACAAGTAGGGCTAATTGGATAGCTCATTCAAAGAGCTGGCACAGACATGATGGGCTGAACGGCCTCCTTCTGTGCTGTAAGATTCTCCGATTCTATAAATGTAAATAATTAATATTAATTTGGTGGTGTCAACCTGTATTCAGTGTAGGAAAGTAACATTTCTATTTTGTATTGCGATGCACGGCATTGCACTTTGCCTTATCCTGATGATACATGTAAACACTACAAATAAATTTGACCTGCGTTTTGTCATTCTTGTTTAATTAAAGGTGATTATTCATAAGGTGTCAGTGTCAGAATTCTCAATGTACTGTGGTAGAGTATAGGTTTGCAGCAATGATTACTTAACACAGTGAGTTTCTGTTCTCAACTATGCCATCAAGAAAAGTATCAGAGGTCGAGTGCTTCCCCACAGGGAAGGATAGTCAGATAATGAGTCACCCTTAAGCACTGGCATGCAAACAGACTATCTAACTTCATTTGAGAATGACCTCCATTTTTTTTTACTAGCCTATTTGATCTCATAGAAAAGGGAAGAGAAGATTTGAATCAGACAGAACAGGGAGACAGAGCTCGTCCAGACCAGGGCAAGCAGGAGAAGAAATGTCATTTTATAAATAAGGAAGGACACTGAAAATAATTTTTAAATGAGAAAAATAAAAAAATAAAGGTAGAAAATTTTAAAAAATGGCTTCCCTGTGGCTTCTTGTGATGATCTGATTGGTCAGTGGTGTCGCATGGTTAGCACAACTCAACCAGCAACATTAATTGCTCACTACAGTTTTACAGACATTCTGACAAACACATTACAGACCCAAGATTTTTAGTAAAGAAGACTTCAGTGTGCGTTGCGTGTAACAAAAAGTGGCACATGAATAATGGACGCTTGTGTGGGGTACCAGAACGGTTCGCCACTTTGTTACAAATAGCACGCAGAGGGAATCTTCCCGCATAATTAGAAAGATAATCCCTGAGGTAATAAAACTACTAGGCACTTGGTCTAAGCGTTAAACAAAGCTTTAATCAACTCTTTTACAACATGGAGGTCTAGTTGTGTCCTTCACTAGTTCCTGTTAAGAATGTCCTACGCAAGCTGGGCCCGTGCCCGAGTATTTATACTCTCCCTGGACAGTGCCACCTGTAGGTCGCTCAGTATTATTTCGTAAGTCTTTCTTTCATGAATGACTGATTCATGTCAATCCCTATCTCATAAATTTGTTTACTGGGTTGCTGTACAAACAGAAAAAATTTAGAGTTTGTGTTAACCCAAAAGAGTTTACTTTTGCCTAGTATTTCCAGTATGCATTACCCGTGATTTTCTGGCCATTTAGATTAATGGTTGGAAAATCAGGCATGGCGCATACCTGAATTTCTGATCCGTACTGGCAGCAGACGCGGCTCCCTGACAGCAGTGCATATCACAAAAGAAACCCTGAAGCTGCTGGGACCTGAAGCAACTCTTGAACCCGCAAAGAATTTGACGTTGTTTCATTTATTTGGCACTTGGCTGAGTCTTCAACCTCATGATTGTTTTTCAGATTGGGAGCGGTCAGCTCAAAAACAGGACTGGTAGAGGCTTGACAGCAGATCTCTTGCCTTCCACCTGGCCTGTGGTGTGGCACGGGGAAAGAGTTAATCCTTAGACTGGCAGCAGTGTCTGGGAAGTGACAGATTTGCCATCTTTAGAAAGAAATCAACTTCTGGACCATTATATTGGGATCAGCACTGACACTGCAGTAACAAAGCTATGTAAGTGTTATGTTAACATTCATTATACAAAATTAAACTTTAAATACAATTTTTATTTACAAATTAAAAAGCACTTTATTTCTGCTTGTCATGTTATCCTTCTCTCCCATTGTCTCTTCTTCCTAAGGGAGAAAAATTTGGTCGGTTAGCGCCTCCAGGGGGCTTAGCGCCCGAGCGCGACGATTTTAGCGCCGCTCGCGAAATTGACATCATTTTGCAGCAGTGCTAAACTCTACCACCACGATCTCCTGCGCCTGCAGATTGTGACGTCAGTCAAGTGTGGAACGCCCCGGTAGCGCCCCAGACCGGATATTGAGTCGCGCCCCCTGCCTTAGTGCCTGCCGCTAGGAACAACAGGTAATGGGGAATGTTTTCAAGTTGGGAAGGGGCTAGGGGAGCGCTATTTAAAGGCGGGCACTTCCTGCCCATTCTTGTCAGCAAAATTTTTGGTTTTAACGCTGTCCTGAGTTGTTTTGGCCCTCAGCACCACTT
Source organism: Somniosus microcephalus (assembly GCF_052327205.1). NCBI lineage: Eukaryota > Metazoa > Chordata > Chondrichthyes > Squaliformes > Somniosidae > Somniosus > Somniosus microcephalus. The sequence continues at coordinate 24,224,508 of NC_140999.1, forward strand.
TTGAGGTTCCTAAACGCCGAGCTCTTTCCCTGGGCCTACCCATTACTGCTTCCAACACAATTGCTTTTGAGGTCTCTCCAGGCCGAGATTCAAGGCAGCTCTGAGCAGGGTGTGGCTAGCCAGCAAGATGGCCCCTCCCCTTTAAGAACTGGTCGGCACCAGTCTGCCTGACTTCCATGGTTACTAACATTGCCTGAGCTTCGGTAGCGTTCTGAGGTAGCGCCTCGCTCCCTGACGTTTGCGTCTTAAGAGAAGTGTGTAGCACCAGATTTAGCGCTCAAATCACCTCCAGGGGCGATAGAGGCAAATTTTGCGGTCGGAGGTGATAATTAGCGCTGGGCGCTAAACTTTGCGCCCGGCCGATATTAGCGCCCCAAAATGGGCGATACACAATTTTTCCCCCTCAATCTTTTCATAGCTTTATTTCAATGTTACTTTTTTTCCGGTCCACTACGGTTCTCAACTTTGAAACTTTTCCTTCAGCTTACTTTTTCTCTTTTGGCTCGCACTGTCTATTTTGAAGATTTCTAAAAAGAATTGAAAGATCAAGCGGGTTACATTCATGATATGGCCACACATCAAACCAGGATAGCCCTGTTGCTGGACAAATAAATTCATTGCTAGCCCTCGGAGCCCGATGACGTCATCGCAAGCTAATTTATCCACGGCACAGCAAGGGTTAAGACAAGCTGAACAGTTAGGGGAAAAAAAGGCTATTTACAAAATAAGTCTTTTTTCCATTACGTCTCTGTGAAGCGCCTTGGGGTATTTTTCTACTTTAAAAGCAGCATATAAAAGCAAGTTGTTGTTACCCTGTGCCCTTTGTTGAACTTACAACGCAGTATAAAATAATTTTGATATGGTAACTAGGGAAAAGAGATTTCCACTGGTCGATGAATCTGTGACAAGAGGGCATAGATTTAAGAACATCACCAAAAGAACAAAGGGAGAGGTTAGGAGAATTAATTTTTATTCAGGGGGTGATGAGGACATCGAATGCCCTATTGGAAACAGTGGTGGGAGCAGAATCCATGATAGCTAAATCGTCCACCTCCATGTTAAAATAAATGGGTCACATCGTCCGCATGCCCGATACGAGACTCCCAAAACAAGCGCTCTACTCGGAGCTCCGACACGGCAAGAGAGCCCCAGGTGGGCAGAGGAAATGCTTCAAAGACACCCTCAAAGCCTCCTTGAAAAAGTGCAACATCCCCCCCCCGACACCTGGGAATCCCTGGCCCAAGACCACACAAAGTGGAGGAGAAGCATCCGGGAAGGCGCCGAACACCTCGAGTCTCTTCGCCGGGAGCAAGTGGAAGCCGAGCGCAAGGAGCGCACGTCAACCCAAGCACCCCACCCACCCGGCCCTTCAACCACCGTCTGCCCTACCTGTGACAGAGACTGTAGGTCCCGCATTGGACTCATCAGTCACCTGAGAACTCATTTTTAGTGTTGAAGCAAGTCATCCTTGGTCACGAGGGACTGCCTAAGAAGAGAAGGATAAATATTTGAGAAAGAAAATTTGACAAGAGGTTTGGGGAAAGAGCAGGGGAATGGGACTCGGTGAATAACTCTTTGCGGCAGCCAGTATAGGTGCAATGGGCCAAATGGCCTCGTCTGTGCTGGAAAACCCTGTGGTTCTGGGATGGCTGTGCTGGAATACTGCACTGCTCTGCTCCATAGGAGGTGGCAGAATGAAAACAGCTTCATGTTTTCCAGAGGTTCAGGGAGATTCAGTGCCCAAGGATCTAAAGGAAAATACAGAAACACAGCAGCCTTTCTATAAATGAACACATATATCTGACAGTAAACAATGTTCTGCAATGACTCGAGCCCAAACTAGCCTAGACTCAAGACGCCAAAAGCAGGCAGATCCAGTCTCAGAAAATTAATACCTTTGTTTGAAATTTATTTAGAGCAAACCCTGATATGGCCTCACAGGATTTACCCACAGCAGCTGACAGATGGTAAAGACATTTACTAATCTATAGAGGGAAGAGTGGGTAAAAGTTCACTGTTTGTGCTGTTCACTGTGATTACAGCAGAAAGATAATGACAGTATTTTCGTGGCTGCTGATTGCTCAGCCCATCTGCCAGTTATAATACAGGTAGCAGACTCCAGGGCTGTTTAACTAGGGAATCAAATCCAGTTTCAATTAATGTGATTCCAATTCAATTCCTCCTGGCCCACAGTCCGTCCCCTCAAATCATTCACGATGTATATTGCGAATAATCTGATTTGGAAAAAAAAGATGGAATCCTTTTGTTAGAACAGACAGGATTTAAAGAAACAGTAATCTCATTATAAGCTGTATGTAAAAAGCACGAACGATATGGACACAGAAAAGACATGGACGGAGTGTTACGCTGTCTTAATCACGGCAAGTGGTGAAGGATGAAGCCCTGACTGAGGTTCCTTCCATCTGATCTAACAGTTTTCTCTGTGTTGGTGCTATTTAACAGCACTTGAAGGTCTAATCAGCAAATGCAAATGAAAACTATTTCAATGTGTTTGACTTAAAGTTTGGTTAAATGTGTTAATTAAATTGATCTCCTTTATCACTGGTGCAGATGGAATCACCAGGTTATGTGGCTCCGCTTGTCTCTGTATAAAAGCACTTTGCATGCTAACCCTGCCAGTCTTCCTCTGTTGACTACATTTCACAGTGGAAACAAACCCAGGTTCGAGGAACCAATGACACTGCAGTTCCACTGCAATGTGGCTCCCCAATTCTGTCATCGGGTCCTCGATGTGAGGTCGGGGGAAGCACTCCTACTCCTCCCGGCTCCACATTCAGCTAAGTTACTTACCTTCTTTGTTGCAGGAGATCCCTCGGGCTGGTTTCCCTCAGGGCAAAACCAGTCTTACAAGGGGGAGCCTCAAACAGGCGTTGGGCCCCTTATTTGCATATGCAAAAAGCGTCTGATGCCTGTTTCAGACGTGGGTAAAGGAGGCCTCTTGTTTTTCCTTATCCAATGTGGTGGGCGGTGTACTTCCAGCTGGAAATGTGTGCACGCTTGCTGCCCGCCATATTTGAGCCTTAGTGCATGGACCAATTACTTGGCCAAAGTGCCTCCTGAGGAAACTAAGGCCGAGAAATTTGCCTCGGGCGCTGGTGCAAAACGGGCCATATCGGATCGGCCGCCCGGTACATGCAGCGCTTGACATTCAGTTCCACTGCAGTTGATAGAACTGAACAAATTTCTAGGCCTCAGGGTTTTGAAATCTCTGTTGAAGTGTGACTCTGTCAAGAAATCTTTTAAGAATTAAAAGATTATTTTGAACTGATCAAAATATGAGGATCAAGGTATGGACTTGATTCATAAGTTGCTTTTATGTTGGGTTTTTAGTGGGTTGCTAGGACCCATTACGGGTATCCGTCCAAATTTAACACTCTTGCTCCCATTTTATGGGCCTAAAACGGGAAACTGTTGCCACCAAGTGTGTGACACCCCAGCTTCAGCAGCTAGCAGCCCTTCACTAAACGCAATATAAATTCAGCATAGAGGTCTGTGGCATTCAGGCCCTTTCACCACTGCACATGGGCACTTGGGCTTCAAGGAGCAGTTCTGTAATACGAAGGCAGCATAAATGTCACTCATTTTTCACTTTCTCTTGCCTTTGCGATCATTTGAGCACAGAACATTTCCATAAGCTTAGTGAAACGAATGGAGTGATTAACCCAGAGGAAATGTTCTACACCTGAGTGATTTTATAAACACCATCATGTTCATTGTAAAACATAATTTTACCCTGCACAAAAAAAAGGGATTTATTGAATTAATAAGCCCGAGCTAATAAAGCATAATCAGGAACATTATTAGTGGGATTAATATTTGAATTTGACAGATCCCAGTGCAAATACAACACCATGGAGGCGATTTTCACTGAATACATTAGGCACTAAAGAGGTGGCCAAAATGGGGTCTTAAACTGAAACGCTGGCTTAGCCTGCATTTAGCACAAGATGCCATCTTGGTAAAGGAGTTGAAGCCAGCATTAGGAACGGCCACCCAGAGGTTAGTTAAACAGCTATTTGCCACTTAAAATGCCTGCTAGCTCTCATTAAAGAGGCTGTAGGGCATTTTGGTGGCTAGCGCTTCAACTAACGCCCCCTCCTAACGGCGACCAGCTGTTTGGGAGTAAACAAGGCATTGATGTCGATTTCAAGCACTACTTAAAGGGATACTCACCACTTAAAGGGACACTCCCCATTTCATGTTCATTACTGCTGGAGCTGTGCAGAGGACCTCTGAAACACATCAGGAGACTTTCTGGGACACTTTGCCAAAACTTCACCAACACTCGAGCAACATTTATTCCAGAAATTCCCGGAGGACTTCACCTAAAAAGAGTAAGTGCTGAGCTACTCCACCTTATTGGACACCTTATAGGAGTCACCATGAGAAAGGGAGTGCTCAGTCATGGGCATCTTGCCCGGGGTCCCCCTTGGTCTGGACGAGGAATGGGAGGAGGACGTGAGGCCAGGCAGAGCAGCACCAACTGCTGCAGGAGAGATGGACAGGAGGGCGAGGAGGGCAAGGTAGCGTCCTTCCTCCTCTGTGGGTACAAGAAATCCCTTCTCCCCTGGACCTCCTCCACCAGGACCTCCAGAGCCGCGTCCGAGAACCTGTGCGCCCTCTCCCTCAATCCCTGAGCCATCCTGCAACCTGCTGCTGTGTGCCAGCCAGAGCACTCCACACCTTTAGTGGAAGTGGGTGCGAGGAGCCCACATATACTGCGCCACGAAAATTGTGTCTAATCAGCACCTGAGTGCTCAACCTGCTGGTTTCTGGTTAGCGTCTGCAGGCAAGTTCAAATCTTGATAATCAGCAATTAGCCCAAAAATTGCGTGCTAGATCCGGACTTCAAACAACCGTTTCTTATTAGCACAGTACCCAATTAGAGCCTGTTTTCATCCTTTGCCCAAAATAACCTCCCATGCAATTAATGTTATTCCTCTCATAAACCATTCAGTGAGCGAGATTTAGGCCTATTCTTAGGGCTCAGCCACTTCTACTCATAAACCAACTGCCAGGCTGCTAGGATGCATGTGGTATGTAATGTGAGTTGTTTGCGACCCAATGTCTTCCCTCTGTGGGGCTCATTTGAGATCAGGCCCTAATAATGTGGGAATTGTGGGTATGAACTCAGTTCCTACTATTCCTTGGCACAGTGCACACCAATGTGCCGAGCCAACACTCATCTTCAATATGCTAGAGCTAAATATTATGAGTGAGTGCTCCTGACATGGAGCTTTGCTCAATGGGAGGGCAGGTCAGACAATCAGGTGTAGAGATCATCTGATATGTGACCTTCCTGATTTTTCAGTTATTGATTTTGGGTCTGCCTTAGATATTCTTTTAGGTACAGTGGTGATGGTCAGTCCCATAGGTTAGCCAAAACTGTCTACCCCTTTCCTAGGAGTATATTCTCTGCAGACCTCTCATGCCATGCCCATGTCAATAGAGTTGTCCTCACCATAATGGGTGTGAATATTTGTTGGCCATTTGGGATGAGATGACGAATTGCTTAATGTTTCCAGTCACCCGGGGATGGGACAATAGACCCTTGTTGTATCAGTTTGAAATATGCTTTGAGTTGCGATATCCCCCATTCTGGGTCATCTGGTATTAAAACACACCGTTAATGCCTGAAGCCTGTGGCCTTTCCTTTCAGACCTGTGTAAATTCCTTTTGTTTTCAAACGCAACACTTAAACATAACTCAATCCCAAGAATAACTTCCATGAAGAAGAAAATGATTAAAACTCCCGAAACATGACAGTCGTATGTATAACCTCGACTGGGCTCCTGTAGATAACTGAAGGTCCTGGCACCATGGGTAGGGCAGAGGGAAGTGGAGACATGCAAGTGTTCAGAGCAGGAAGAATGGAGGATACAGGCAGGAAGATAAGGCTGAAGGAGGTTGCTGAGGTAGGGAGGGACAAAGCTGTGGAGGGATTTGAAGACAAATATGAGGATATTAAAATTGATGCATTTTGGGACAGGAAGCCATGGAAAAGAAAAGAAAGACTTGCATTTATATAGCGCCTTTCATGACCTCAGGACATCCCTAAAGCACTTTACAGCCAATGAAGTGCTTTTGACGTGTAGCCACTGTTGTAATGTAGGAAACGCGGTAGCCAATTTACACACAGCAAGATCCCACAAACGGCAATGTGAGAAAAACCAGATAATCTGTTTTAGTGATGTTGGTTGAGGGATAAATATTGGCCAGGACACCAGGGAGAACTCCCTTGCTCTTCTTTGAAATAGCGCCATGTGATTTTTAACATCCAGCTAAAAGGGCAGATGGGGCCTCGGTTTAACATCTCATCCAAAAGAAGGCACCTCCAACGGTACAGCACTCCCTCAGTAGTGTACTGAAGTGACAGCCTGGATTATGTGCTCAATGGAAGTCAGTAAGGATTGAGGTGATCAGTGAGTGGGATTTTGTGTGGGCTAAAGTAGGGGCTGCAGAGTTGGAGCTCATATAAGGTCAAGATAAAGCTCACAAGCTCAGTAGGCCAGCGAAAAGGACATTGGAGAATTAGATAGTAGAAGTAGCAAAGCCATGGAAAAGGGTTTCAGCAGCAGTGGGGATCATGTAGAGATGGAGCTGACGATGTTTCAGAGGTGTTTGGACCTATGTAAGAATTCAGTCACAGAAGCTTCCAGTTTCACAGAAAACCCTTGCGCCCATTTTATGCTATTGTAAAGGTCCAAACCATGTAGATGAGAGTGAAAGGTCAGTCTAAAGTAAATCTGAAACAAAAAATTCAAATTAGATATTTTTTAAAATTCGTTCCGGGATGTGGGTGTCGCTGGCAAGACCAGCATTTATTGCCCATCCTGAGTTGCCCTTCAGAAGGTGGTGGTGAGCTACCTTCTTGAACTGCTGCAGTCCTTGTGATGAAGGTACTCCCATAATGCTGTTAGGGAGGGAGTTCCAGGATTTTGACCCGGTGACGATGAAGGAACGCCGATATATTTCTAAGTCAGGATGGTGTGTAACTTGGAGGGGAACTTGGAGGTGATGGTGTTCCCATGTGTCAGCTGCCCTTGTCCTTCTAGGTGGTAGAGGTCACAGGTTTGGGAGGTGCTGCCGAAGAAGCCTTGGTGAGTTGCTGCAGTGCATCTTGTAGATGGTACACACTGCAGCCACCCAGTGGTGGAGGGAGTGAATGTTTAAGGTGGTGGATGGGGTGCCAATCAAGCGGGCTGCTTTGTCCTGGATGGTGTTGAGCTTCTTGAATGTTGTTGGAGCTGCACTCATCCAGGCAAGTGGAGAGCATTCCATCACACTCCTGACTTGTGCCTTGTAGATGGTGGAAAGGCTTTGGGGAGTCAGGAGGTGAGACACTCACCGCAGAATACCCAGCCTCTGACCCGCTCTTGTTGCCACAGTATTTATGTGGCTGGTCCAGTTAAGTTTCTGGTCAATGTTGACCCCCAGGATGTTGATGGTGGGGGATTTGGTGATGGTAATGCTGTTGAATGTCAAGGGGAGGTGGTTAGACTCTCGCTTGTTTGGAGATAGTCATTGCCTGGCACTTGTGTGGTTACTTGCCACTGATCAGTCCAAGCCTGAATGTCATCCAGGCCTTGCTGCTTGCGGGCATGGGCTGCTTCATTTTCTGAGGAGTTGCGAATGGAACTGAACACCATGCAATCATCAACAAACATCCCCACTTCTGACCTTGTGATGGAGGGAAGGTGATTAATGAAGCAGCTGAAGATGGTTGGGCCAAGGACACTGACCTGAGGAACTCCTGCAGCGATGTCCTGGGGTAAGATGATTGACCTCCAACAACCACAACCATCTTCCTTTGTGCTAGGTATGACTCCAGTCAGTGAGAGTTTTCCCCCTGATTCCCATTGACTTCAATTTTACTAGGGTTCCTTGATGCCACACTTGGTCAAATGCTGCCTTGATGCCAAGGGCAGCCACTCTCACCTCACCTCTGGAATTCAGCTCTTTTGTCCATGTTTGGGCCAAGGCTGTAATGAGGTCTGGAGCTAAGTGGTCCTGGCGGAACCCAAACTGAGCATCGGTGAACAGGTTATTGGTGAGTAAGTGCCACTTGATAGCACTGTGAACGACACCTTCCATCACTTTGCTGATGATTGAGGGTCGACTGATGGTACGGTAATTGGTCAGATTGGATTTGTCCTGCTTTTTGTGGACAGGACACACCTGGGCAGTTTTCCACATTGTCGGGTAGATGCCAGTGTTGTAGCTGTACTGGAACAGCTTGGCTAGAGGCGCGGCTAGTTCTGGAGCACAAGTCTTCAGCATGACAGCCGGGATGTTGTTGGGGCCCATAGCCTTTGCTTTATCCAGCACGCTCAGCCATTTGTTGATATCATGTGGAGTGAATCGAATTGGCTGAAGACTGGCTTCTGTGATGGTGGGGACCTCAGGAGGAGGCCGATATGGATCATCCACTCGGCACTTCTAGCTGAAGATGGGTACAAATGCTTCAGCCTTGTCTTTTGCACTCACGTGCTGGGCTCCACTATCATTGAGGATGGGAATATTCATGGAGCCTCCTCCTCCCATTAGTTGTTTAATTGTCCACCACCATTCACGACTGCAGAGCTTTGATCTGATCCATTAATTGTGGGATTGCTTAGCTCTGTCTATAGCATGCTGCTTCTGCTGTTTAGCATGCATGTAGTCCTGTGTTACAGCTTCCCCAGGTTGGCACCTCATTTTTAGGTACACCTGGTGCTGCTCCTGCCATGCTCTTCTGCACTCCTCATTGAACCAGGGTTGGTCCCCTGGCTTGATGATAATGGTAGAGTGAGGGATATGCCGGGCCATGAGGTTACAGATTGTGGTGGAATACAATTCTGCTGCTGCTATTGGCCCATAGTGCCTCATGGATGCCCAGTTTTGAGCTGCTAGATCTGTTCTGAATCTATCCCATTTAGCATGGTGGTAGTGGCACACAACACGACAGACGGTGTCCTCAGTGTGAAGACGGGACTTCGTCTCCACAATGACTGTGCGGTGGTCACTGCTACCAATACTGTCATGGACAGATGCATCTGCGACAGGTAGATTGGGGAGGACGAGGTCAAGTAGGTTTTTCCCTTGTGTTGGTTCCCTCACCATCTGTCGCAGGCCCAGTCTGACAGCTATGTCCTTCAGGACTCGGCTAGCTCTGTCAGTAGTGGTGCTACCGAGCCACTCTTGGTGATGGACATTGAAGTCCCCCACCCAGAGTACATTCTGTGCCCTTGCTACTCTCAGTGCTTCTTCCAAGTGGTGTTGAACATGGAGGAGTACTGATTCATCAGCTGAGGGAGGGCGGTAGGTGGTAATCAGGAGGTTTCCTTGCCCATGCTTGACCTGAAGCCATGAGACTTCATGGGATCCGGAGTCAATGTTGAGGACTCCCAGGGCCACTCCCTTCCCGACTGTATACCACTGTGCCACCACCTCTAGTAGGTCTGTCCTGCTGGTGGGAGATATTGAGGATATAGAAGGGGTTGGTGGTACACTGTATTCCGCAGGGCCCATCAGAAATTCAAGGCCCCCAGTGGACTAGTGGGTACTGAGCACTGGTGCTCCAGGGTTACCCAGGCATAACCCAAAATGTGGTCAGACTTGGTCAGTATGAACGTTCAATGCGTAGTTCTCAGGACATTTCTGCACCACTTTTGGGGATTTTTAGTTTACAACCACTTAGATTTTCAAGAGACTTGGTTGCACCTGTTCTAATGCTGGTTATGTTTTCCCTATAGCTCCATTAGTGCTACAATGACTTTTCCAGTGAGATTCCCGCTACATCTCAGCTTTTTGGAGGAAAAAGAGGAGGAACAATAGAAGATGCCAGGCACATCAGAGCTGTTCAGTACTCACCTTCATATCTGAGTCTACGGACAGAGGCCCTATTGTGTTTGGCCAGGTTTCCAAGGAAGGGGTTTGATTCAAATAGAAGCATTTGTGTAATTTTTTGAGTTTAAAAGATGTATATTAAAATTTTAATTTTTCCGGTTTGTGAAAACTATTTCTCAATCGGTCATGTTCAAATTGAGTAGTATGTCTCAAAGCATCTGATGGTAAGCATCAAGCTGCCATGCAAAGATTAATATTCAGGCTCTTTTTTTAAAAATTGGATTTATTCAACATTAAATACATTTAAAATATCGTGATCATTCCTTTGTACCAGACAATCATTCCTTTACCAATTTTTAGCGACGGAAATTAAAGTCATCATGAAAGACAATTAACATTATTATTCTTTTATACTGTACAGTCATTTCCTTTACCATTAGCTTCAGAAATTAAAGTTCAATATGTCTCTTATGACATATATTAATCTATTGAACTTCAAAAATTGGTCAAAAAATGCCTTACTTAATTCTTTGCCAAACAATAAATCCACAAAGCCTTATAATGCTCTTTTACTCTATATTTGAAATACTCTCAGGTTTATTCTTCGCCCCTTGTAAAACAGAGCATTCCTTTCATTGAACGATCTGGCCACACTATCCATTAAGTTAATTGCCGCTCCACCAGACTCGGGCCGACTCTCCTGCAATCCCCATCTCAAAATGGAGTCCCATGGGAATTCCCATTCCCGCTCTTCGGTGCAGTGCAGCAGACATGACAGTCACTTCCCTTTAAGTTTCACCTCAATTGCAATTTTCCAGTCCCACCACTAGGCTACTTCCTTCACACGTCCAAAGTTGCACCTAGAATTATAAATAATTAAATTAATGAGCTGATCATGGGAAATTGCGTGCATACAGCACACTATGCGGGAATATTAGTCCCCAGGACACCCCTTGTTTGCGCTTGTTTTTGGCCACGGACGATCCATAAAATTAGGCAAAAATCCGGAATTGGACAAGAAATCACAGCTCGTCATCAGTAGGGCAGAGCCATGTTTCCTGATTTCTGTGCATTTCAGGCTCTACTTAACTTTCCGGTTGGGCCTGGGAAAATCCTGTTCAAAGATTAATGGAATTAAGGGGAAAGTGGCGGAATGGATTCGAAATTGGCTCAGTGACAGGAAGCAAAGGATGGTGGTGGATGGATGTTTTTCAGACTGGAAGGTGGTTTGCAGTGGTGTTCCCCAAGGGTCGGTTTATGGTCTATTACTGTTTGCAATTTTTATAAACGACCTGGTCTTGGGTGTAGGCAGCAGCATTATAAAGTTTGCAGATGATACGAAACTTGGCAAAGTCGTAGATCATGATGAGGATAGTTATAGGCTTCAGGATGACATAGACAGGATGGTGAAATGGGTTGAAGCATGGCAGATGGAGTTCAATGCGGAGAAGTGTGAAGTGATGCACTTTGGGAGGATTAATATGGAAAGACAATGTACTTTAAATGGCACGATTTTGAAAAGTGTAGATGAGCAGAGAGACCTTAGTGTCCATATACATAAATCCTTAAAGGTGGCAGGGCAAGTTGATGAGGTGGTTAAAAAAGCATTTGGGTTACTTGGGTTTACAAATAGAGGAATAGAATATAAAAGCAACGAGATCGTGCTGGAACTTTATAAATCACTGGTTAGGCTTCAGCTGGAGTATTGTGGACAATTCTGGGCACCACACTTCAGGAAAGATGTAAAGGCCTTAGAGAGGGTACAGAGGAGGTTTACCAGGATGTTACCAGGGATGAGCGACTTCAGTTATGAGGAGAGGTTGGAAAAGTTAGGACTGTTCTCCTTGGAACAGAGAAGGTTACGAGCTGACCTAATAGAGCGTTTCAAGATGATGAGAGGTTTTGATAAGAGTAGAGAGAGAAAAACTATTCCCTCTGGCGAGTGGGTCAATAACTAGAGGTCATAGATTCAAAATCATTGGAAAAGATCTAGAGGGGAGATGAGAAGTTTTTTCACTCAGAGTTGTCGGGATCTGGAACGCTTTATCTGAAAAGGTGGTGGAAGCTGATCCATAAATAATTTTAAGAGGGAGTTGGAGAGCTACTTGAGGATGAGGAACTTACAAGGTTACAAACAAAAAGCGGGGACGTGGGACTAAGCGCAACAGCTCTTCCACAAAGCCAGCACAGACACGATGGGCCGAATGGCCTCCTTCTGTGCTGTAACATTCTATGATTCTATGAAAGTAGGCGGAAGCTTCATTCATTTATTCAAAAGGGTTTGTGGACGGCTACTGCACTATGCTGCAGCTGGCGAGCATGCTGGATGTTAAGTCCATAGCACGCACAGGAAACCTAATGTCCAGGGTTGCTGGGGTGGACCTTCAGGTGGGAGATTAATTAAAGCATTCAAAATTTAACATGTATTTCTAGTGCCTTTTTGGAATTGTTTTTCATACTTTCAGATTAGGTAGGTAATGCTATCCAAGAAGTTCTCTGTGCTGGCACCTAGGTTGTGAGTTAGCTCCTAAATTTGATGACTTGGCCACAGGTTTTCTTTTTTCTCTCCCTCTCTGCGAGGAGCCCTTCTCCTGCAATCAGAGCTTCTTCCAGTGGTGCAGCCAAGATTATTAACTCACAATGTCAGGATTCATGGACATGAACTCACATCTTACTACCAGTAGGGCAGAGCTATGAGTCCAGATGCCCAGGGGCTCCAACTTACAGTCACACAGCTGCCCATTTTTGAACATTTTCTATCTTTCCAATTTCCTTGTCTTTTTGCCTGTGTTGCTCTAGTTCTTCACTAGGTCATTTCATTATTTATCTGTGCGCTTAAACAGTGAGCTTTGGCAGGCAATTTGATCAACAGGATGTAAAACCTGAGCTAGAATCCATGTCACACAACATCCGCATACATTTACATCCAGCAGATAGCGATCAGAGACAGGCATCTCAGCTGGTGCCTTGCCTGAGGTTAGACAATTCAGCCCAGACCAGGGATTGAACCTAAAACCTTTTGGTTTGTATAGCTCAGTACTACACCAGCTGCTGTCTTTAAGCATGTTCAAGCCCCACACTGGATCTGAGCATATAATCTATGCTGACAGTCCAGTGCAATTGCCGTCCTTTGGGTGAGATGTTAAACCAAACCCCCATCTGCATGTACGATAGCAAAATACTGCAGATGCTGGAAATCCGAAATAACAACAGAAAATGCTGGAAAAACTCAGCAGGCCAGGCCTTTTTGTGGGATATGTGGAACACTCTTTGTTCCAGTCCTACTCAGGTCCCCTCCCTCACCTCTTTTTCCGATACATTGATGACTGTATCGGTGCCGTTTCCTGCTCTCGCCCTGAACTAGACAATTTCATTCACTTTGCCTCCAATTTCCACCCTTTCCTCACCTTCACATGGTCCATCTCTGACTCTTCCCTTCCCTTCCTCGACTTCTCCGTCTCCATCTCTGGGGATAGGTTATTGACCAATATTCACTACAAGCCCACTGACTCCTACAGCTACCTGGACTACACTTCTTCCCACCCCGCCTCCTGTAAGGACTCTATTCCATTCTCCCAGTTTCTCCGTCTCCGCCGCATCTGCTCCGACGATGCCACCTTCCACACCAGTGCTTCTGACATGTCTTCCTTTTTCCTCAACCGAGGATTCCCCTCTACCGTGGTTGACACGGCCCTCGACCGTGTCCGTTCTATCTCCCGCACTTCTGCCCTCACCCCTGCCTCTCCCTCCCGGAACCACGATAGGGTTCCCCTTGTCCTCAGCTTTCACCCCACCAGCCTCCACATTCAACGGATCATCCTCCGCCATTTCCGCTACCTCCAAAGTGATCCCACCACCAAACGCATCTTCCCCTCCCCTCCCCTTTCAGCATTCCGTAGGGACCGCTCCCTCCGAGACACCCTAGTCCACTCCTCTATCACCCCCAGCACCCCTTCCCCTTCGCCTGGCACCTTCCCGTGCAAGCGCAGGAGATGTAACACCTGCCCCTATACCTCCCCCCTTCCCACTGTCCAGGGCCCCAAACACCCCTTCCAGGTGAAACAGCGATTTACTTGTACTTCTTGCAATCTAGTATACTGTATTCGCTGTTCAAGATGTGGTCTCCTCTACATTGGGGAGACCAAACGCAGATTGGGTGACCGCTTTGCGGAACACCTCCGTTCAGTCCGTAAGGGTGACCCCGAGCTTCCGGTCGCCTGTCATTTTAATTCACCGCTCCATTCCCACTCGGACCTCACCGTCCTTGGCCTCTTGCATTGTTCCACGGAAGCTCAACGTAAACTCGAGGAACAGCACCTCATCTTCCGATTAGGCACTTTACGGCCTTCCGGACTCAATATCGAGTTCAACAATTTCAGATCATAACCTCGGCCCCTGTTACATTTTTACTTATATTTTTTATCCACCCCTTTGTTTTGGTTTTTCCCTTCCCCCCCCTTTCCTTTTTTTTCTCTCTCCCACATGGCAGCTGTCTCTCATTCTGCCAGAACATTTCACACCTAATCTAGAGCCGTCTTTTGTCTCCACTAGTCCTATCACCATCTCGTCTCGTTTTGAATACCTCTTAATGTCTCTTCACTTCTCTTTTGTTATCTTCCAGCCCTGCCTTTCGATCTATTTCATTTCCTTTCCAGTTTTGAAAAAGGGTTAGACCCGAAACGTCGACTCTAATTTCTCTCCACGGATGATGCCTGGCCTGCTGAGTTTTTCCAGCATTTTCTGTTGTTATTCCCTATCTGCATGTTCTGGTGGTTCAGGAGGGAATGAAATCTCCCATGGTAATATTGGAAGAAGAGCAGGGAATTCTCCTGGTGTCCTGATCAACATTTGCTCCTTAACCAACACCACCAAAAATAAACCAACTGGTCCTCCATCTCATTGCTATTTATGGGATCTTGCTGTATGTAAGATAAGCTGTCACATTTGTATACACAACAACAATCACTGCACTTCAAAGTAATTCAATGTATGCGAATGGGCTTTGGGACATTTCTGAGAGATATGATAAGACGTTATATAAATGAAAGTCATTCTGTAGTGGTATAATATGCAATTCCTTAATGTTAGATTTGCAACTGCCTAGTTTATAATACCGGGTCTTAGCAAAGCAGCTCTATAGGGCAAATTTTCCTTTTGCTTTGCTTGGGAATCCAAAAACACAGCAGATCAAATGTTGTATAAATGTATTGGCCAATTCCCCTTTCTCCCATGTATTATGTACAGTGGCAGAATGGACTGGATATGATTGTGAACCATGCACAGATCTCCATTTTGACCCTCTCCTCCCCCCCCCCCCCCCCCACACACATACAGTTAGGTTTTAACATTAGGACAACATGGGTGGGAGCTTCCGCTTTGTTCTAACAGTAGAAAGAGGACTCACTTTTAAAATGTGGCTTTTCACCTGGCTTCAGTCATACTGCGCCTGGTAGGTGGGGTCCACACTACTTGGCTTCAGCGCACTCAGTTATCAGACGTGACTCCTGAGTTCGGATGTCGCTTTTCATGTCGACCATATTGAAGAGAGTCCCCAGCAGTCGATTGGCAACAGGGTTGATTCAGAGCACAGAAATCAGAGAGTCTATGCTGACAGCTGGACAGGATTATCACATTTTGATGATCCAAAATCTGGCCAGTGAGAAGGAGAGAGGTGGTGCGGGTAGGGCGTGGGATTGTGGCCTGAGATCGGATATTCAGCTTTGCTGCTGGTAAAAATTAATTGAAAATTCAATAACTAAAACTTCTACTTCATGGACAGAGACGTGGGAATGAGAATCAGACTTCTGTTTAAAAATCTGACTTTAGATTGTGCGATTTACACTTTAGACACAGTTTAAAATGATTATTAAGAGAATGAGGAGAGTTTAGGAGAAATTTCTTTACACAGGTTGTTATTAGAGCATGGAATACTTTGCCATATGAAATAGTTGAGGCAGAGTTTATTGCATCTTTTAAGGGGCGAGTAGATAGCCATTGGAAGCCAAGGAAATAAAGGGTTATGGGGAGAGAGCAGGACAGCAGGTTTAGTTTTCGATAGTCCAACAAAGAGACAGCACAGGCACAATGGACTGAATGGCCTCCTTCTGTGCTGTAAGCTTCAGTGGTTCTACAATACTCAAAAGCCAAACTGTCCAAATGGAATGAGAAGGTACCCTACAACAGAGCATCAGATCTTTCACATGAAGTCTTCTCCAGCCTCTCGCTAGCAATCTAAACAGACTAGCAAAGTAACCACAGTCTGATTCATGCTTACTTGACAAGATCACATTCAGCTCACAGCAGGATGATCCAAACAGGACACAATCCCAGCTGCGTTGGCACTCCCGGTTCATGCACCATGCCGTATTAAATTACCAGCCTGATGGATGCACTGAGCTCTGAGTTATTAGAAACTGCATGAAAACAAGAGATTCACATTAGGTGCCCAACCCCTGTTTCACAGAGAGGACCAGTTTCCCAGAAGTGCGTGATTTCACTCGGAACTACGATAGCAAATATGGCGTTGGCACTACCAAAATTATAGATACAGCTGTAAAGAAGTCCAGATGACTGCAGCCTGGTCTGGAGATACGGAGGCAACACAAACTAGTATGAAGGCTGCCGATTCACACCTCACATCAGCGTTAGGATGACAACAGTCACAGTTTGAAAGTTCATGAAAAGAGAATAGCTGAGCCACTCCAGACCATTATATGTGTCATTATCCTTTCCATCTCTCTGCCGTCTATTTTGAGCTCCTAACATTATCCTCTCTTTATGCTGGTACCTGCTGCTTCTCCGTACACTGGATTGACTTTAAACTGTAGACATAACATTAAACCTCCACCTACTAACAGTTGTGTATGCAAATAAACTTTAAAAAAATTCACGCTTTTACCTTGATGCTGCACTTGGGAGAGTGGTGCAACATCAACTTCCAAGCACTAATCTCTCCATTTACTAAACTTAAGCACATAACCTAGGTTGACACTCAGTACTGAGGAGTGCTGCATTGTGGGAGGAGGTGTCTTTTGACTAAGACATAATATAAAGCTGGTGGCCTCTTGCGACAAATGGACTTTTTTTTTAAAGTCAATTTGATGTCCTGTTACACATTAGACATTGAACCACTGAAAAACCAATGTGGTCAGGCAGGTGGTAACCCTAACCACAGACAAATGGTCATCAAGTTGTACATTAAAGAGTAGCAACAATGCCAGATGACTGGGTTTCTCATCATTGATGGCAGACTCTTGAGACCCAACAGCACCGAAGACCCACATTTTTGTAGAATTATGCGCCTCATCTTCCCTTGGATTCATCTCCCCCCTGTCCACTATCTAATGTGGAATAAATATTGGCCAGGACACTGGGGAGAACGCCCCTGCTGTTCTTTGAAATAGTGCCATGGGATCTTTTACATCCACCCGAGAGGGCAGACAGGGCCTCAGTTTAACATCTCATCAGATAGACTGCACCTCCGACAGTGCAGCACTCCCTTAGTACTGCACTGGAGTGTAAACCTAGATATGTGTTCAAGTCCCTGGAGTGGGGCTTGAACCCACAACCTTCTGACTCAGAGACGCGAGTGCTACCATTGAGCCAACAGTGGACACATTTCACTCAGTCGGAGCACAAGAATGTGCAGTACAGTAGCATAGTGGTTATGTTACTGGACTAGTAATCCAGAGGACTGGACTAATGATCTTCAACTATCCGAATATAGACTGGGATAGTAATAGTGTAAAGGGCAGAGAGGGTGAAGAATTTCTGAAGTGTGTTCAGGGGAACTTTCTTGATCAGTACGTTTCCGGTCCAACGAGGAAGGAGGCATTGCTGGATTTGGTTCTGGGGAATGAGATGGGTCAAGTGGAGCAAGTGTCAGTAGGGGAACATTTAGGGAACAGTGATCATAGTATCATAAGGTTTAGATTAGCTATGCAAAAGGACATGGAGCAATCTAGAGTAAAAATACTTAATTGGAGGAAGGCAAATTTCAGTGGGTTGAGAATGGATTTGGCCCGCGTAAATTGGAATCAAAGATTGGCAGGCAAAACTGTAATCGAACAAAGGCTGCCTTTAAAGAGGAGATGGTTTGGGTACAGTCAAGGTACATTCCCATGATGGGCAACTAAAGTCAGAGCTTCCTGGATGACGAAAGAGATAGAGAGAGAGTAAGATGAAGCAGAAAAAGGAGGCGTATGACAGATGTCAGGTTGAGAATACAAGTGAGCACCAGGCTGAATATAGAAAGTTCAGAGGGAAAGCAGTGGAGATACTGGATGAGATATAAATTGATAAAGAGGAGGCACGAGAAAGGCTTAAAGTTGATAAGTCACCAGGACCGAATGGGATGCATCCCAGGATGCTGAGGGAAGCTAAGGAGGAAATCGCAGAGGTACAGGCTATAATCTTCCAATCCTCCTTAGATACGGGGTGTTACCAGAGGACTTTTTTTTTATTCGTTCATGGGATCTGGGTGTCGCTGGCAAGGCCAGCATTTATTGCCCATCCCTAATTGCCCTTGAGAAGGTGGTGGTGAGCCACCTTCTTGAACCGCTGCAGTCTGTTTGGTGAAGTTAGTCTCACAGTGCTGTTAGGGAGGGAGGTCCAGGATTTTGACCCAGTGACGATGAAGGAACGGCGATATACTTCCAAGTCAGGACTGGAGAACTGCAAATGTTACACCCTTGTTCAAAAAAGGGTGTAAGGATAAACCCAGCAACTGCAGGCCAATCAGTTTAACCTCAGTAGTGGGGAAGCTTTTGGAAACGATAATCAAGGACAAAAGTAACAGTCACTTGGACAAGTGTGGATAAATTAAGGAAAGCCAACACGAATTTGTTAAAGGCAAATCGTGTTTAACTAACTTGATCGAGTCTTTTGATAAGGTAACAGAGAGGGTTGATGAGGGCAATGCGGTTGACGTGGTGTACATGGACTTCCAAAAGGCATTTGATAAAGTGCCACATAATAGGCTTGCCAGCAAAGTTGAAGCCCATGAAATAAAAGGGACAGTGACAGCATGGATATGAAATTGGCTAAGTGACAGGAAACAGAGTAGTGGTGAATGGTTGTTTTTCGGACTGGAGGAAGGTATACAGTGGTGTTCCCCAGGGGTCGGTACTAGGACCACTGCTTTTCTTGATATATATTAATGAATTGGATGTGGGTGTACAGGGCACAATTTCAAAATTTCAGATGACACAGAACTTGGAAGTATAGTGAACAGTGAGGAGAATAGTGATAGACTTCAAGAAGACATACACAGGCTGGTGAAATGGGCGGAGACATGGCAGATGAAATTTAATGTAGAAAAGTGCGAAGTGATACATTTAGGTAGGAAGAACGAGGAGAGGCAATATAAACTAAAGGGTACAATCCTAAAGGGGGTGCATGAACAGAGAGACCTGGGAGTATATGTGCACAAATCGTTGAAGGTGGCAGGGCAGGTTAAGAAAGTATACGGGATCCTGGGCTTCATAAGTAGAGGCATAGAGTACAAAAGCAAGGAAGTTATTTGAACCTTTATAAAACACTGGTTCGGCCTCAACTGGAGTATTGTGTCCATTTCTAGGCACCACACTTTAGGAAGGATGTGAAGGCCTTAGAGAGGGTGCAGAAAAGATTTACAAAAATGATTCCAGGGATGAGGGACTTCAGTTATGTTGACAGACTAGAAAAACTGGGGTTGTTCTTCTTAGGGCAGGGAAGATTTGATAGAGGTGTTCAAAATCATGAGGGATCTAGACAGAGTAGATAGAGAGAAACTGTTCCCATTGGCGGAAGGGTCGAGAACCAGAGGACACAGATTTAAGGTGATTGGCAAAAGAACCAAAGGCGACATGAGGAAAAACCTTTTTACGCAGCGAGTGGTTAGGATCTGGAATGCACTGCCTGAAAGAGTGGTGGAGGCAGATTCAATCGCGGCTTTCAAAAGGGAATTGGATTAGTACCTGAAGGAAAAAAAATTGCACGGCTACGGGGAAAGGGTGGGGGGGTGGAACTAGCTGAAGTGCTCTTACAGAGAGCCGGCATGGGCTCGATGGGCTGAATAGCCTCCTTCTGTGCTGTAATCATTCTAACCAAACCATTCTAACTGGGGACATGAATTCAAATCCCACCTTGGCAGCTGGGAAATTTTCAGTTAATTAAATAAATCTGGAATAAAAAGCTAGTATCAGTACTGGTGACAATGAGACTACTCGATTGTCGGGGAAAAAACCACCTGGTTCACTGATGTCGTTTAGGGAAGGAAATCTGCCATCCTTACCTGGTCTGGCCTATATGTAGCTCCAGACCCACAGCAATGTGGTTGACTCTTAACTGCCCTCTGAAATGGCCTAGCAAGCCACTCAAAGGGCAATTAGTAATGGGCAGTAAATGCTGGCATTGCCAGCGATGCCCACATCCCGTGAATAAATTTTTTAAAAGGTCCATTCGCACAACTTCTGAGTTAGGAATTATGGCAATTTGCCCAAGGCACTTTACTCTGCCTATAAACGTGTGCATTGCCTAACCTGGGACCTCGTTATTCATTCACGGGATGTGGGTGTCGCTGACAAGGCAGGCATTTATTGTAAATCCCTAATTGCCCTCGAGAAGGTAGTGGTGAACCGCCTTCTTGAACCGCTGCAGTCCGTGTGGTGAAGGTACTCCCACAGTGCTGTTAGGTAGGGAGTTCCAGGATTTTGACACAACAACAACAACAACATATTGGCCTAGAAATTCGGTGGGCTGCGCCACCAGTTAGCACCTAAAGAGGGCACTCAGTGGCTTTAGCACCACTGGCCGCGCCTCCCGCGATATTTAACTGGGGCGCTAATGGCGGCGTTAGCCTGTTGCGCTGCGCCGCCACCGATGACGTCATCGGTGTGCGCAGCGCCCCGCTACCGCCCCGATCGCAATATTTGTTTGCGACCGCCTCTGTAGCGCTGATCGCAAATCGCGCCCGGTTCACGGGGCCTACCTGTGGCGGCAGTGGCGCAAATTAAGGTGGAGGTGCGGGGCGGCCATTTTTTCGGCGGCCGCCTGCCAGCACCTCTGTCCCCGGCCTCCTGATCTCCCCCCGCAGCAGTGCCGGCTGTTTTCCGAGAGCTCGGCACTTCTCCTCAGTGCCAGGCTCTTTTGCCGGCACTCGTGATCTCCGCTCGTGCTGGTGCAGGCCCCTCCCCCTTAAGAATAGGTGGAAAGCCTGCAGTACCGCAGCGCGCCGTGCCGCAACGTGTGGCGCTGCGGCACGTTGCGCTGCGATATTCAGTTTCAGCGCCCTAAGAGGGACGCGGAGCGCCTCGAGCCTCGCCCCTTGTCCCTCTTGGGGCGTTCAAGCTGAATTTCCGGCGGTCGCAACTGCTCCGATCGCTGCGCTAATTCCGGCGCCCAGGCGAGCTTGGCGCCCTGTTTGCGGCTCCACCGAATTTCTCCCCCATTGTATTTATATAGCGCCTTTAACGTAGTAGAACATCCCAAGGCACTTCACAGGAGTATTATAAGTCAAAAAATTTGACACTGAGCCACATAAGGAGAAATTAGGCCAGGTGACCAAAAGCTTGGTCAAAGAGGAAGGTCTTAAAGGAGGAAAAAGGGGTAGAGGTGGAGATGTTTAGGCAGGGAATTCCAGAGCTTAGGGCCTAGGCAACAGAAGGCACGGCCACCAATGGTTGAGCAATTATAATCAGGGATGCTCAAGAGGGCAGAATTAGAGGAGCGCAGCTTTCTCGGGGGGGGGGGGGAAGCGATGGGGTGGGGGGGGGCATTTGTGAGGCTGGAGGAGATTACAGAGATAGTGAGGGGTGAGGCCATGGAGGGATTTGAAAACAATGATGAGAATTTTGGAATTGAGGTGCTGCTTAACTGGGAGCCAATGTAAGTCAGCGAGCAAAGGGGAGATGGGTGAACAGGACTTGGTTCGAGTTAGGACATGACAGCCGAGTTTTGGATGACCCCAAGTCCACGCAGGGTAGAATGTGGGAGGCCAGCCAGGAGTGCGTTGGAACAGTCAAGTCCAGAGGCAACAAAGACACAGATGAGGGTTTCAGCAGCGGATGAGCTGGTCCAGCGACGATGAAGGATCGGCGATATATTTCCAGGTCAGGATGGTGTGTGACTTGGAAGCAAACTTGGAGGTGGTGGTGTTCCCATGTGCCTGCTGCCCTTGTCCTTCTAGGTGGTAGAGGTTGCGGGTTTGCGATTGACACGGATTGAGTAGCATGCTTATACTCACTGTCTGAATTCAAATGAAAAATGGCCCATTGATTGAAGCACTGGAGGGTCACACTGGTATCTGTGGAGCTGTACTGCAGCAGGAGAGGAGGGCAGAAATTTGGGAATAAGATACAAGACTGATGAGATAATGAGAAAAGCAAACACTTCTAATCTACACTCAGGAGAGGAAAGACAAAGCTGTAGCCATTTTCCAACCTTAGTAACTATCGAGGATAACTACTGTAGCTTGGGAAAACATCTGTGAACTTATCAAATGCAAGGAACAAACTTAAATAAGTTGGAAGCTAAAATAACATTAACACTCCGACCATGGGTAAGATGAGCCAATGAAAATTCTGACCTACAAGAGAATATCATTTCCCCTCCCCCTTCCGACTAGAACTCTGCCTGACTTTAATGGTTTGGTACTCAGCAAACTCTTTTAACTCAGGAGAGAATGGTGTCTGCAGGTTAATGATCTTCCCGAGCTAACTCTCAATAATTGCTAAAGCCAGGAGAAAGCCGTAAACGACATAGGCTGAAACCCTACAAAGAGGGCCCAGAATATTTTCGTGGGAAAGAAGTGTTGTGTATGTACCTTTAAGAGAATAACTGGTCTCAGACTGCAGTACCGGCAGTGACCACCCCTGTATAAAAGGCGCTAGAGAGCCTCTGTTTTGTTAGATTCGTTTATGCCTTTCACCAGTAAAGTTCTGTTTGTTTCTCTCCTGCTAGTCCGTGTCTCAATCATTCACGGACTTAACACTGGCGACGAGTTAGAAAGAACTTACCTGCAACTCAGCAGCAGCTCCGACGACGTTGAAGGTCAGAAGAAGAAAAAAAAAGAGTCCATTGAAACTCGAGGAACGGGCGTCGACCGTCAATCATCGGGTTCAAGGCTTTGCAGGAGCGACTTTCCAGAGCCAGGCTGGGTTTCTCGGTCTGTGGTTTCCCAGCTAATCGGGCTGGTGGCAGGTAGTTTCGAAGCTGGGCAGCGTTCGGACCTCAGAAGAGGGAGGGAAGTGTCCCAGAGGGTCCGCTCCACGACGGGAAGATAAAAGAAAACGAATTAATATTTAACGCGCAGGAAACCGTGGAAAGCAGCGCTAACAACAGCGGGGAAGAAGGAAAAGCGCGGGAGGCGCCATTTTGTTAAATTGGAGAAGAAGGCAAAGCGCGGGAGACGCCATTTTAGATTTGCAAGATGCCGAAGACTGGCTGTATCACTGCTTTTGATAATACATTAGAGGACTGGACCACGTATGTGGAAAGAGTAGAGGTATATTTCGAGGCAAACGATATAGCGGAGGGGAAAAAGGCATCGGTATTGTTAAACTTAATGGGCGCTAGAACGTACAGCCTATTGCGGGACCTGATTACTCCAGCCAAACCAAAGGCGAAGAGTTTTAACGAAATTGTTGCTGTTCTACAGGAGCACTTAAACCCTGCACCGCTGTTGATAGCAGAAAGATTTAAATTCCACAGGAGAACTCAGCACAAAGATGAGAGCAATGCTGAGTATCTTACGGAACTACGCAAGCTATCAAAGCATTGCCAGTTCGGAGCAGGACTGGCAGATAACCTACAGGACAAATTTGTCTGTGGACTCCTGAGTGAAGGAACACAGAAGAAGTTACTCGCAGAAAAAGAGCTGACGCTAGATAAGGCTTTCAGCGTGGCAATATCGTATGAAGCAGCAGCCAGGGGAGCTGCAGAAATTCAACAAAAACCACAGGAATACGGCACCCACGAAATGACACGGGGATTTGCAAAATGTTATCGCTGCGGCAGAATTAACCATGACCAGAAGGACTGCTGGTCCAAAGACAAAATATGCAGACAATGCGGAAAGATTGGACACATTGCACGAGTTTGTAGGTCTGGGAAGAAGACCAGCGACAACAAAAAGGCTACTAAGGAACCGTACAAGAAAGTACAAAAGATGACGGACAGTAGTTCCGAAGACCAGATGAGCGATAGTGAATCCGGAAACAGAAGACTAAGCTGTCTCAAACTTCACAATGTAATCGCAAAAGAGGATCACCGAACGATTTGGGTCACTCTCACGATAGCAGGGTCCCAAGTTAAAATGGAATTGGATACAGGATCAGCGCTAACCGTCATGAATCGACGAGACTACGAGCGGCTATTTTCACACATACCCTTGAGAGAGACATCCATCGTCTTGACGACGTATACGGGGCAAAAAGTATACCCCAGAGGAAAAATAAGGGTGCCTGTCGAATACAATGGCAAGAAAATACGGAAATTGTATCTCTACATACTGCCAAATGGTGGACCACCGTTATTGGGACGGGAATGGATCAGGAAGATAAACTTAGATTGGCATTCCATTCATGCAATGATGGTGGATGGTAAAAAAGATGAAGACGTCACTCCTGGACGATTGTCAACAATCTTAGCTAACGCCAAAGAGGTATTTCAACAAGAACTGGGCACGCTTAAAGGCGTAACCGCCTCGATAAAAATAGAAGAGAATGCAGTTCCCAAGTTTTTCAAAGCGAGACCGGTACCATATGCAATTCGCCCAGCCGTCGAGGCAGAGCTGGAGAATCTGGAGAAGGCGGGCGTGTTGTCTAAGGTCGACTGGAGCGAGTGGGCGACACCCATCGTTCCTGTCATGAAGGAAACGTTAACCAATAAGTCCGGAGAGCCAAGGAAGATTCGCATCTGTGGGGATTTCAAGGTGACGGTGAACCCTGTCCTTCGCACAGTACAATATCCTCTTCCAAGGATAGAAGACATCTTCGCCTCGCTGTCTGGAGGGAAGCGTTTTACAAAAATTGACCTAGCACAAGCATATTTGCAGATGGAGGTTGAAGAGTCCTCTAGGAAGTATCTCACGATAAACACTCACAAAGGTCTTTACCAGTATCATCGATTGGTATTCGGAATAGCATCGGCTCCGGCGATATGGCAAAGAGCGATGGAACAAGTCCTGCAAGGGATTCCGGGG
The DNA here is from genome assembly GCF_052327205.1 of Somniosus microcephalus. Lineage (NCBI taxonomy): Eukaryota > Metazoa > Chordata > Chondrichthyes > Squaliformes > Somniosidae > Somniosus > Somniosus microcephalus. The sequence continues at coordinate 24,249,538 of NC_140999.1, forward strand.
ACTCAGTGTTACTTGGACGACATCCTTGTGACAGGTGAAGATGACAGTGAACACCTTAACAACCTAGAACAGGTGCTCACTAGACTACGGGAACATGGGCTGCGAGCCAACCGCCCCAAGTGCGAATTTTTTAAGAAACAGATATCGTATTGTGGCCACGTGATTGATGAAGAGGGGTTACATAAGTCCCCTGACAAAATTGAAGTGGTTGTTAAGGCCCCAGCGCCTGAAAATGTGTCGCAGCTGAGGTCATTCCTCGGGTTGGTGAATTACTATCATAAGTTTTTGCCGAATTTGTCGACAATTCTGCACCCACTGAACGCCCTGCTACGAACGGGGATAGCATGGAAATGGAGCGATGATTGTAAGCGTGCTTTTCAGAAGAGTAAGGACTTAATCACTTCAAAGGAAGTATTGGCTCACTACAACCCAGCACTGCCAATCAGGCTGGCGTGTGATGCGTCTCCCTACGGCATTGGGGCGGTACTGTCACATAAATTCCTTGATGGTTCGGAGAGGCCGATAGCTTTTGCGTCACGCTCGTTAACTTCTGCCGAGCGTAACTACGCCCAGATTGACAGAGAGGCCCTCAGCCTAGTGTGGGGGGTGAAGAAGTTCAATCACTATCTGCACGGTCAAAAATTTACTCTGCTAATCGATCATCAACCTCTTGTCTCCATTTTCAACCCTCAGAAGGGCGTACCGATAATGACAGCACAACGGCTGCAGAGATGGTCCCTTTTCCTAGGGGCACACCAATATGACATCGAGTACAAAGTAACTAAACAGCATGGAAATGCTGATGGATTGTCACGTCTACCGTTGCCGATGGTGGAAGAAGAAGACCTTGCAGTGGATCCAATGGAGTTATTCCACTCGACCATAGTCGAATGTCTCCCTGTGACGAATGCAAACATAGAAAAGGAAACACGGAATGACCCGACACTATCACGGGTCTATGATTTAATGGTGAAGGGATGGCCAGCACATGGCGAACCACTGCTGCCAGCATTCTCGCCGAGAAGAGAACAGCTGTCAGTGTGCAGAGGAACCTTGATGTGTGGATCCAGAGTAGTAATTCCACCTAAGTTGACGGATAGAGTGCTCAATGAGCTTCATGAGGGTCATCTGGGTGGGGTAAAAATGAAGAGCTTAGCCAGAGCGTTTGTGTGGTGGCCGGGAATCGATAGAGAAATCGAAGAGATGACCAAGAGCTGTGCAGGATGCCAGAAGGTCCAAAACGCCCCACCACAAGCTCCTCTGCATCCATGGGAGTGGCCCTCATCTCCATGGCAAAGGGTGCACATTGATTTTGCTGGTCCCTTCATGGACTCGATGTTTTTAATTGCGGTGGATGCACATTCAAAGTGGCCAGAGGTAATAAAAATGTCCTCAACCACCACGGAAAAAACTATCACAGTTTTACGAACCATATTCGCCAGGAATGGGCTGCCTGAACAGATTTGCTCTGACAATGGACCACAGTTTGTGTCTGAAGAGTTCCGGAGGTTCTTAAAGAACAATGGTGTTAAGCATTACACATCTGCCCCATATCATCCAGCCACTAATGGATTGGCCGAGAGGTTTGTCCAAACATTCAAGAAGGCTATCAAGGCAATGTGTAATGAAGATATACCCCTACAACACAAGGTGGACAACTTCTTGTTTGCCTACCGGAATGCGACACATGCGGTTACCAACCAAACTCCAGCCATGATGTTCTTCAATCGAAGACTACGATGCCGCTTGGATTTGGTTAAGCCAAACATCCGAAGAGATGTGGAGAACAGGCAGTTTCAGAATATGAATGAAAGGCCGACCAGGAGTTTTAAGATAGGTCAACCAGTTTTGGCCCGGGACTACCGCACTGAGAAATGGCAGCCAGGAACGATTTGTACACGACAAGGACCCCTCATGTATACCGTGGACGTTGGGGAGAGCATTGTAAGATGACATGCTGACCAGATTCTAGAGTCACTGGAAAACGTCAACTCCACACCACGATCTGATACACCTGGTAATGAAATCGACGTTCCAATTGCAGCTACCGCAGACCCGGTAATATTGGAAGCAGATGAACCAAATAATGACATTGATTCCAACTCAACATTGCCAGAAGAACCTGATACCCCAAAGAGGCGTTATCCAGACAGAATCAGGAAGTCTCCTCAAAGACTGAACTTATAATTGCTTAAACTTAACCAATGTATCTAGCAACAGTAATTGTGATTGTAATTCGTTATCATTAGTTGTTAAATGAATGTTATGTACTGTTTATCTAAAAGGGGAGGAATTGTTGTGTATGTACCTTTAAGAGAATAACTGGTCTCAGACTGCAGTACCGGCAGTGACCACCCCTGTATAAAAGGCGCTAGAGAGCCTCTGTTTTGTTAGATTCGTTTATGCCTTTCACCAGTAAAGTTCTGTTTGTTTCTCTCCTGCTAGTCCGTGTCTCAATCATTCACGGACTTAACAAGAAGCAAGCTTCCAAAGAAGAAAGACAGACTGCCAAATCAAGCCCCCTCGCTACCCCACACCCCTCCCTACAGCTATAGGTACAACTACTGAGGGGTATGGGCAAGTAAAGTGGAAGTGCAACCACTAGGGGGCAATGATAGGCTCCAAATCTCAGAGTTGCCACGAGGGCCTTTCAAATTCTTTATCTGCGGCTGCACCACTGGTTACAGCCTCAAGAAAGCAGTGGAATGGAAGGATGGAATGCAATCCTTCCCTTAAAAAAGAAAAACACAAGGAATTAAACTAAGGAAAAGGAGATAGGATGTAAGTGATAGAAAGAAAAGCACTTTTGATTAAATTAATTACAGGAAGGATACAACTGGAGAGGAAATGGATGAGATTTACGAGGATGTTGCCAGGACTGGGGAATTTTAGCAATGAGGAAAGATTGGATAGGCTGGGGTTGTTTGCTTTGGAACAGAGGAGGCTGAGGGGAGATTTAATTGAGGTGTATAAAGTTATGTGGGGCCTAAATAGAGTGGACAGGAAGAACCTATTTCCCCTAGCAGAGAGGTCAATAACCAAGGGGCATAGATTTAAAGTAATTGGTAAAAGGATTAGAGGAGCATTGAGGAGAAAAAAAATTCATCTAGACCCCTTATCCTTAGACTGTGACCCCTGGTTCTGGACTCCCCCGCCATCGGGAACATCCTTCCTGCATCTAGTCTGCTAGAGGGTGGTGGGGGTCTGGAACTCACTACCTGAAAGGGTGGTAGAGGCAGAGACCCTCATCACATTTAAAAAGTACTTGGATGTGCACTTGAAGTGCCGTAACCTACAAGGCTACGTACGAACCAAGAGCTGGAAAGTGGGATTAGGCTGGGATAGCTCTTTGTCGGCCGGCACAGACACAATGGGCTGAATGGCCTCCTTCTGTGCTGTAAATTTCCGCGATTCTAAATAATAAATAAATTGCGTTAGTTACAGCAATACAAGTTCTTTTGTGTAGTATGACTTTTTATTTAAGGATTTCGACATTTTGTGACCACAGCAATCTGACTCAGCTATTCTCCAGAGACATCTGATGTTGATGGGTAGACAGGGAATCACAATGGTAGCACACATCACCCTTTAATCATACCACCAGTGTTAAAGACTTCATTCTGAATGTGAGAGAAATTTGGAACATTCGAAACCTCTGAAATTGGCTAAAGGGGCCTTCAAAAGGCTGTTTATTAATAGGCCTTTAACCGTTAAAACGAAAATAAATCAAACAGAATTAAGACTCAGTGAATGGGGATAGAGAGAAAGAGAGCGAGCCTGGGGGCGTCAAACAAAAAGGGAGAAAACCACAGATACAGACAGGGATAGAGAGAATAGGAGAAAACTAGAGCGCAAATTCATAAAATCTACCCTTGTATCCCAGGATGAATTGCTTCATTCAGGAGAGAAGCAATCAGAAGTGGGGGAAATAAAAACACAGGCTGGAATTTTCTTTACCTTGGCGGGTTCGGTGTGGGCGGTGTCCGTGGCGGGTCATGACCCCGCTGCTGGCTCCATCCTGCTGCTGAAAATGAGCTTACCGTAACGGGACCTATTAAGCCCCACCCAGCGCGTCACCCAGCCCAATGAGATGGAGCAGGTCTGGTGACATCATTCATGACATGTTTTCAGCCGGGATCTTTAAAGGAACCATTGGAATGCTGCAAACAATGGCAATGACTGCACAGAGGCAGAGGGCTGTGCCCAGGTTCTCCGGTGACTCCCTTCATATATGGAGGGAGTCAGAGCACGCAGGGAGGTCCTCTTCCCTTCCGATGGGCAGAATAGACCTCCCCAGCAGACCAAGACAGCCTGGCTGCAGATTGCAGAGGAGGTCACAAGCAGGGATGTGGTCAGGAGGACCTGGGTGCAGTGCTGCAAACATTTCAATGATGTCATTAGATCAGGAAACGTTAGCACAAAGCCACACTCAACCTCATCCTGCTGTGCCTCTCATCACATCCCCATCACTCTGCCTTCCCTACCCTACTCCTGCACATCCTTACTCACACCACCTTACCTTGCACCTCCACCTATCTCTCTCTCTATCTACATTATCACTTTCCTTTCTCACTAGCCACCCCTCACACTCACCCTCATCCTAGTGCAATCATAACAACTAACAACACACAAGGGTAGCCACTTGGGTGTTTTATTCAATGTTCATGTAAAGTTACCGTTAATGTGCCGTCAAACATAATTTTTTTTATTTTCAACACTTTCCGGTCTTGGATAGATTTGTGTGTACCTTTGGAAGTGGCTTAGTGAGTTGCAGTGAATGGTGAGACATAACGGTACCCCCCGCAATGGTGATGAGTGCGAAAGGAATGACTTGGACATTGTAGGGTTGCTTTATGTGTTGGTATGGGGTGATGCCAAACTGGCGCATCATGTGGCACCCATATGGGTGTACAGCATCAAGTGACGTAAATCTGGCCATGGTGAGGCCATCCCTGGCCTCCCGGGCAGCAACGTGTTCGGGTGCTGATGCCCCATGTCCTGTGCAGCATCAGGTGATTGTGGAGAAGGTTGGTGTTGTTGTTGGTGCTGCTGGTGTTGGGGCTGACCAAGGTGAGGCAGTATAAACAGCACCCATGTTGATGCAATAGATGGCAGGTGAAGTACAGATGACAGAAGCAATCTGTCAGTAGTGAGAGAGTTCTTCCAGTGAGGTAACACTGGATGGAGACTTTGCTGGAAAGACTTACAGCCTGCAAAATCTGTGCTGGAAATGGGCTGAGCAACAGCTTCTGCCTGAGGAAAGTGATCATCTGTCAGGTGGGAGCTTTAACTGTAAGTAATCAGCTGGAGCAACAGCCACGGAACTCCCGCCTCAGGTTGACAGACGTGGTTCCCAAGCTGCGTGAATCCTGTGGCCAGGCAGGGAAATTCAAAAAGTAAGTGAAAAAAGGCTTTTAAGTGCCTGTAAACTACCTGATAATCATGTCAATTGGGTTCCCCGCCGCTGCCGGTCGGGTCAGCTCCGCGATGACAGACGTGCCTGGGGGAAAGGCGCGTAGGAGCGAGATAAACATAGAAACATAGAAGATAGGAGCAGGAGTAGGCCATTCGGCCCCTCGAGTCTGTTCCGCCATTCAATGAGATCATGGCTGATCATTCAAATTCAGTACCCTGTCCCTGCTTTCTCCCCATATCCCTTGATCCCTTTAGCCTTAAGAAATATATCTAACTCCTTCTTGAATATATTTAATGAATTGGCCTCAACTGCCTTCTGTGGTAGAGAATTCCACAGGTTCACCACTCTTTGGGTGAAGAAATTCCTCCTCATCTCTTGTCCTAAATGGCTTACCCCTTATCCTTAGACTGTAACCCCTGGTTCTGGATTCCCCGGCCATCAGGAACATCCTTCCTGCATCAAGTCTGTCTAGTCCTGTTAGAATTTTATAAGTTTCAATGAGATCCCCTCTCATTCTTCTAAACTCCAGCGAGTATAAGCCCAATCGACCCAATCTCTCCTCATACGTCATTCCTGCCATCCCAGGTATCAGTCTGGTGAATCTTCACTGCACTCCCTCCATGGCAAGAACATCCTTCCTCAGATAAGGCGATCAAAACTGCACACAATACTCAAGATGTGGTCTCACCAAGGCCCTGTACAACTGCAGCAAGACATCCTTGTTCCTGTACTCGAACCCTCTCGCTACGGAGGCCAACATACCATTTGCCTTCTTAACTGCCTGCTGCACCTGCATGCTTACCTTCAGCGACTGGTGCACAAGGACACCCAGGTCTCGTTGCACTTCCTCTTCTCCCAATCTATTGCCATTCAGATAATAATCTGCCTTCCTGTTTTTGCCACCAAAGTGGATAACCTCGCATTTATTCACATTATACTGCATCTGCCATGCATCTGCCCAATCACCCAACCTGTCCAAATCATACTGGAGTTTCTCGGCATCCACCTCACAGCACACACGCCCACACAGCTTTGTGTCATCTGCAAACTTGGAGATATTACATCTAGTTCCCTCATCTAGATCATTAATATATATTGTGAATAGCTCGGGTCCTAGGACCGATACCTGCGGTGCCCCACTAGTCACTGCCCGCCATTCGGAAAAAGACCCGTTTATTCCAACTCTTTGCTTCCTGTCTGCCAACCAGTTCTCTATCCAAGTCAATACCTTGCCCCCAATCCCATGTGCCTTAACTTTACATGCTAATCTCTTATGCGGGACCTTATCGAAAGCCTTCTGAAAGTCCAAATACACCACATCTACTGGTTCTCCCTTATCTATTTTACCAGTTACATCCTCAAAAAATTCCAGTAGATTAGTCAAGCACGATTTACCTTTTGTAAATCCATGTTGACTTTGTCCGATCCTGTCACTGTTTTCCAAGTGCTCTGCTGTTACATCTTTTATAATGGACTCTAGCATTTTCCCCACTACCGATTTCAGGCTTACCGGTCTATAATTCCCCGTTTTCTCTCTACCACCTTTTTTGAATAGTGGGGCAACATTAACTACCCTCCAATCCATGGGAACTGTTCCAGAGTCTATAGAATTTTGGAAGATGACCAGCAATGCATCTACTATTTCTAGGGCCACTTCCTTAAGTACCCTAGGATATAGATTATCAGACCCTGGGGATTTATCGGCCTTCAATCCCGTCAATTTCCCTAACACCATTTCCCAACAAATACTGATTTCTTTCAGTTCCTCCCTCTCATTAGACCCTATGTTCCCCGACATCTCTGGGAGGTTATTTGTGTCCTCCTTTGTGAAGACAGAACCAAAGTATTGTAGGAATGGCTAGATTCCTAACTAAAGGACTGAGGTCGAGTCAGTCTATCAAACAAACGATGTTTAATACTATTGAACAGAGTTTAACACAAAAACACAGGAGAACTAAATTACAGGTCTGTACTCTTTGCTGGCTCCACGAGGACTGGCTAGGGTGGCTCCCCAGCCAGACGTCATGACGTCATCACGTTTTCCCGCCACTGGAGGATCACGTGATCAACGTGATGACGGCATCGCGTTTGGTCTCATTCTTAAAGGGACCGCGCTATGTACATGCAATAATATGAACAAAGATACAGATTCATTCTGTAGCTAATAATTTGTTAAAGATAATTATGTACATTAGATCAGAGTCCCCTGGTGGCTCTGACACATGCGCCCCCCCCAGAATTGTCTTTAACAGTAAAAGTCAATCGACTAGGAGGTCTGACAAGCCTGTCAGAGCGACTCCTGTATTCTTGGAGTGGACGTTGTTGAACAGCGGGCGGGCTGGCGGATGGAAGCCTTCGGTCCGGTGTGGATGCAGCGGGAGGTCGACCATGTCGTGGTGGCTGTGCGGTCTCTACTGGCCGGTCGATGTCTAGGTGTGCCGGTTTGAGACGGTCAATGGATATGTGGTTGGGTTTACCACCGATGTCTACAGAGAAACTCTTGTCGCCTGTCTCCAGTACGCGAAAAGGGCCTGTGTAAGGGGCCTTGAGCGGATCCCTATGGGCATCATGACGAATGAATACAAATTCAGCATTCTTTAGCTCCGCTGGTACGTGTGAAGATGGAAGGCCGTGATGCGAAGTTGGGATAGGCGCAAAAGCCTTGCCTGTTTCCCGGTGGTTGCTGAGTTGGTCGGCTGCGGACCACGGCTCAGTTGGAAGCGGCAGGAAATCTTCCGGTATGCGGAGTGGCTGGCCGTACACGAGATCCGCGGCGGACGATTGCAGGCCCTCTTTGGGTGCCGTGCGAAGACCCAACATGACCCACGGAAGCTTATCCACCCATCCGGCGCCTTGGAGGCTGGCCCTCAGCGATGCCTTTAACGATCTGTGGAAATGTTCGCACAAACCGTTGGCCTGCGGGTGATAGGCTGTGGTGCGGTGAAGCTTGGTGCCGAGACCCTGGGCCACAGCGTTCCAGAGCTCAGAAGAGAACTGTGGACCGCGGTCTGAAGAAATGTCCGCCGGAACGCCAAAACGTGCGACCCACGAGGAGAGGAATGCTCTGGCGACATCAGCGGACGTAGTAGACGCCAGAGGAACTGCCTCTGGCCATCTAGTAGTATGATCGACCATGGTGAGAATGTGTGTGAACCCCTGTGATGGTGGAAGCGGCCCGACGAGGTCCACGTTGACATGGTCGAATCGACGTTCTGGTACTGCGAACGTGGCCAATGGGGCCTTGACGTGACGTTGCACCTTAGACTTTTGACAGACGACGCAGGTGTTAGCCCAGTCGCGGATATCCTTACGCATTCCTCTCCAGACGAACTTAGCCGACATTAATTTTTGAGATGCCTTCACGCCAGGATGCGAAAGCCCATGTATGGCGTCAAAAACTTTGCGGTGCCAGGCAACTGGAACGATCGGGCGGGGATCTCCCATGGAGACATCGCAAAGTAACGAGGTGCCTGCAGCGTGGAATTGCACATCGGCCGGTTGGAGGCTAGAGGTGTCGGTGTGATACGCCTGTGTTTCAGAGTCGGATGCCTGATCGGTAGCCATGAGGGCATAATCGATGCCTAGCTGGACCGCCCATACGGTCGCGCGAGAAAGGCAATCAGCTACCAAGTTGTCCTTGCCAGCTACGTGTTGGATGTCTGTCGTGAATTCTGAAATGAAAGTTAGCTGTCGCTGCTGTCGAGCCGACCACGGTTCGGTGGTCTTGGCCATGGCGAAGGTCAGTGGTTTGTGATCTACAAACGCAGTGAAGGGACGTCCTTCTAACAAAAAACGAAAATGGCGGATAGCCAGGAACAACGCCAGCAACTCCCGGTCGAAAGTGCTGTATTTGCGTTCATTGCGCCGGAGTTGGCGGCTGAAAAATGCCAGTGGTTGCCACATCCCGTGGACCCACTGTTCCTGTACGGCGCCTATGGCATAGTCGGAAGCGTCGGTGGTAAGGGTGATGGTGGCACCTGGCAGAGGGTGCGCCAACATAGTTGCATTGGCTAGAGCGGTTTTTGTGTTGTCGAAAGCGTTGTCCATGTCGACCGTCCAGGCTATTGTATCCTTTCCAGCCTTGCCTTTGAGGGCCTCGTAGAGGGGCTGCATGAGTTGTGCTGCCTTAGGTACAAAGCGGTGGTAGAAATTCACCATGCCCAGGAATTCTTGAAGAGCCTTGGTGGACTGCGGCCTTGGGAATGCCGTAATTGCTTCGACCTTTGACTGCAGCGGAATTGCGCCCTCCGAAGTAATGCGGTGGCCCAAGAAGTCAATCTGCTGTAGGCCGAACCGACACTTGGCCGGGTTGATTATGAGGCCATGTTGGCTGAGGCGCCAAAAGAGGGTGCGTAGATGGCAGATGTGTTCCTCTTTGGTAGAGCTGGCTATCAGGATGTCGTCGAGGTAGACAAATAAAAACCTAAGATCCCGCAGGACCGAGTCCATTAGTCGCTGAAAAGCCTGTGCAGTGTTCTTGAGCCCAAATGGCATCTGTAGAAACTCGAACAGTCCAAAGGGAGTGATGACTGCAGTTTTCTGGACGTCCTGCGGGTGTACGGGACCTTGGTGGTAGCCACAGACGAGGTCGACCTTGGAGAACATTGAGTTTCCCGCCAAATGGGCGGAGAAATCCTGAATATGCGGGATCGGGTACCAATCGGGAGTAGTGGCGTCATTAAGGCGTCGGTAGTCCCCGCATGGCCACCATCCACCACCGGGCTTCGGGACGATGTGGAGAGGCGCGGACCAGGGACTAGTCGACCAGCGAATAATCCCCAGCCGTTCCATCGTGGCAAACTCTGCCTTCGCAGCCACGAGCTTGCCGGGTTCCAGGCGCCGAGCTCGTGCGTAAACTGGAGAGCCAGTCGTAGTAATGTGGTGTTTGACACCATGCTTAGTGGCCGAGGAGGAGAAAGTGGGCTTGGTCAGCTCCAGGAATTCACCTAATAGGCGAGTGAACTCGTCCGGCGAGGGCAACGCACAGGAGACAGTGTGCGACGTTGCGGAACTGCGGAAGCAAGGGATGGAGTGGAAGGTGGCCGCGTTAACCAATCGACGATTTCTTACATCCACCAAGAGGCTGTTGGCGCATAAGAAATCCGCGCCGAGGATGGCTTGCGAAACCTTGGCTGTGATGAATTCCCACTGAAACCGTTGCCCGCCGAAGCACACCTGGACCCACCGTTTGCCAAAGGTACGAATGGCCCCGCCATTAGCTGCCTCGAGGGAGAGACCATGCCTCCCAGACTGAATATCGAGTGCTGAGGCAGGAAGGATGCTACACTGCGCCCCGGTGTCGCATAAAAAGCGCCGGCCCGAGAGGGAATCTGTAATGTAGAGGAGCTTCCCGGAATTTCCAATCGCCATCGCGGCTGCGGAGCGTCCCTCAGACTCGGTCCTCCTTTTCTGGAGTTGCTGCTGGTGTTGATGTTGGTTTTGTTTTTTAGGCGCGAAACTGCAGGGAGGGTGGCAGCCTCTGGCTTTCGCGCCAAAACGGGCGTGGTAAAAGCACAAGCCGGGGGATGGAGGTGTCGGGGCGGTGTTCACGGGGGAGGGGTGCCTCATGGTGGCGCAGGATTGCTGCGTGACCACATAAATCGTATCTGCTTCTGCAGCAAGTGCTGCGCAATCTGTGGCTTCCGATCTGGCAAGGGCAGCCTAAACCTGCTCGGGTAGTTGACTCAGGAATAACTCCCGAAAGAGGAAACATTGTGGTTCAGAGCCAAGGAGCGTGAGCATCTGGCTCATTAACTCAGATGGCTTGGAATCGCCAAGCCCGGGCATAGCGAGCAGTCGGCGGGCACGCTCCGCCTTCGTGAGCCCGAAGACCTGTATTAACCGCGCTTTAAGAATATTATACTTGCTGTCAACCGGGGGGTTTTCGAGTAGGCTGATGATCCATGAGGCCGTGGAGCTGTCGAGTGCGGAGACCACGTAAAGGTAACGGGTCTGATCCGCAACGATGTTTCGGAGTTCGAATTGTGCTTCTGCTTGTACGAACCAGGCCGCCTGTTGTTCCCAAAACTGTGGGAGCTTCAAAGCCACGGAGTTTGCTTCCATGTTTCATTTCGCTTCGCTTCTTCCGCGAAAATTGTTCATGAAAATTCGGGGTCACCACTGTAGGAATGGCTAGATTCCTAACTAAAGGACTGAGGTCGAGTCAGTCTATCAAACAAACGATGTTTAATACTATTGAACAGAGTTTAACACGAAAACACAGGAGAACTAAATTACAGGTCTGTACTCTTTGCTGGCTCCACGAGGACTGGCTAAGGCAGCTCCCCAGCCTGACGTCATGACGTCATCACATTTTCCCGCCGCTGGAGGATCATGTGATCAACGTGATGACGTCATTGCGTTTGGTCTCATTCTTAAAGGGACCGCGCTATGTACATGCAATAATATGAACAAAGGTACAGATTCATTCTGTAGCTAATAATTTGTTAAAGATAATTATGTACATTAGATCAGAGTCCCCTGGTGGCTCTGCCACAGTATGTATTTAATTGGTCTGAAATTTCTTTGATCCCCATTATAAATTCCCAGCCCACTGTCAAAAATAGCAACTTTTCCACCCGACCCGCCACCGCTCGCGCCCGCTACAACCCCGGATAATTCCGGCCATAGCTTTTAATTTTAAGAGAAACCTAATTGGGATAATTTGAACATAAGCCGTCTAGTGGGAAACGGATGGAATTCAGTTGAATGCCGGTTTTCTACCCAGTCAGATTTTACTCTTCATTAACTTCAATGGAGAATAGAATTAGTGGGATGTAAAACCAGCATTTGACCCTATCCCATCAGTTTCCCACCAGGCGAGAGGTTAAAATTACCCCCTCTATGTTGTTTATGTAAGATATATGAAGCCAATCATGTGCCGTGAATAGGGAATGCTCACCCAATGGCTGAATGGGTAACTACACCGTTAATGGTGTACCATTGTACAGGCCAGGGAAATGCCAGGTTTGAACCCTGGCCTATATTTAGTTCGCTGATCTAAGACAGGGCAGTCATGGGTATGCTACAGTTGGCGTCAGAGTACCTGGGGCTGCCCCACTTAACGTTCTTCAGCGGCCCCAACAAAAGGTAAGTTTTTGAAACTAAAACCTCTCTGTACAGGTCGGAGGAGCAGAAGTCCCCTCTGACTCCACAGTCCTGGCGATTACCAGCCCCCATTACCTGATCCAGTCCCCCACTTCCTGGAATGCTGAACCGAGGCCCCGTCTGCTCAGATGGGTGTTAAAGATCCCAAAGCACTCTTTCGAAGAAGAGCAGGGGAGTTCTCCCTGGTGTCCTGGCCAATATTTATCACTCAACCAACATCACAAAAAAACCCAGATTATCTGGTCATTTATCTCATCGCTGTTTGTGGCACCTTGCTGTGCACAAATTGTCTACTGTGTTTCCTACATTACAACAGTGACTACAATTCATTAGTACATCAATGGTCGTAAAGTGCTTCGGGACGTCCTGAGGTCGTGAAAGGCGCTATATAAATGCAAGTCTTTCTTTTTCTGACTCGAGGGTTTCTGCCGACAGCTCTTAATTTATTTCTGGACCCGAAAACAGGCACAGAGTAATTTCTACCCTTCAGGGGCGAAGATTAGCCACTTGGTCAGGTATTGGCAAGCTGCCAATGCCCATGGAGCTGGACTTCAACAGGAGTTACATGAGGAGGGAGAAATAATAAACACCACGAACAGTGACGTAAGAAAACTCACTAAGCACTTGGTTTGAGTATAAAACAAGGCTTTAATCAACTGTTTCACAACCATGAGATTCTAGTTACATCACTAGTTCCTGGTTACAAAAACGTCCTGAGCAAGCTGGGCCCACGCCCGAGTATTTATACTCCTTGGACGGCGCCACCAGCTGACCGCCCAGTGTTATTTCATGAGTCACTTCTTCATGAACGATAAGATTCATGACAATTAGCATTTTTCCAGTGTTGGCTTCCTACCATGAATATTGCTGGTTTCCCTGCCTCCCACAGTTGGCTAACCCTGCCTCCCAATGGTCACCAGTATTACATTGGCTACTGCTCCACTGCCCTATGAAAGTTAAGATAAAAAGTGACAAAAATGTAAAAACATGCATGCTCCAATCACAGCATGCTTACGGATTCTCTTTATCCTCCATTTTCCTCCCCCCATTTGCCTTTGATGTAGCTCTTACTGGGATGGCAGCTCCATGGGTGCTTGCCGTCGTCTGGCTCCTTCAAGTGGCCATTCTTCATGTGCCAGTCTAGACATGGAATCCTGATCCTGTCCCTGTGCATTGTTGGTTTTGTAGTAATTGTGGTGTATGTAACCGTTCCACCTTTAAGAGAACTATTTTAAGAGTTGCACTACTTTATCTTGGCTGCTGTATACTGTAATACCGGTGGTGACCACACCGGTATATAAGTGCTGTGTAATGATTTATTGGGCAGTTCCGCCCTGACCTTAGACTAGTAAAGACCTGTTAAAATTTACTCTTGTGGTCTGTGTAGTAATTCTCACTATAACACACAGACTTAACAGTGGCGATGAGTACGATCTTACCCTGCGGCAGAGATACATCCAAGGCAGTTGACGGGCGTTGAGAGGAGGCATCCGCCCTCATCATCCTGCTGAGAAAAGACGCAGGTCTGAAGAGCAAAGGAAGAATCCTGACACGAAGTCTTCCATCAGCAACAGGCAGTGATCATCCCTTCTATCACGGTGGTGGGTAAGCCGATCAGCGACGAGCAGCAAGTCGGCCACGTTGGCTGTGAAGTAGGGGAGGGAAAAACGGAGGATATAAGGGCGGAGAACTCGACCACAGCCGGGGAAAAGAACCGGACAGAAGTCGGGGCCAGAGGCGCTGAGACTGGGGCAGCGTAAGGCACGGGAGCCGCGGTGAATGCAACGCAGCCGGTGTAAAAGACCGGGCTGCAAGCGGGCTGGGAGACGCAACAGCGTCGAGAGAGAGCTCGACCACGACCGGTGAAAAAGGCCGGGCAGCTACCGAGGCCGCGAGGCGCAGCGACCGGGTCAGCGTAAGGCGCGGGAGAATTTTTTTTTAAAAACCGCGGAGAACTCAGCCGCAGCCGGGGGAAAGGACCGGACTGCAAGAGGGGCTGGGAGGCACAATTTGAAAACCGCTGGGGAGGGCGAACGCAGCAATACGGCAATCGCCATTACAGCCAGCGGGGGAGGAAGGCAAACGCAGGAAGCCGCCATTTTTGTAGGCGGGGGAAGAAGACAAGCGCGGGAAACCGCCATTTTGAAAAAAAAAAATAAAAGAAAAATTTCTTTTTGTTTCTCAAGAAGATTGCGAGGATGCCTAAGCGTGGTAACATCAACGATTTCGATCCCGATGTTGAAGATTGGGCCACGTATGTAGAACGCATAGAGATATATTGTAAGGCAAATAAAATATCTGATGAAGATAAAGCACTAACCTTACTAAACTCAATGGGTGCGAACACATACGGGCTATTGAAGCATCTTCTATCACCAGCTAAACCGGCGGATCAGACTTTCACTAAAATTGTTGCTGTCCTGAAAAATCATTTGAACCCCACACCGCTGATGTTAGCGGAACGATTTAAATTTTATGCGAGAACGCAACTGAAAGAGGAAAGCAACGCGGAGTATTTAATTGAACTGCGTAAGCTAGCGAAGTACTGTCAGTTTGGGGAAAGTCTGACAGAGGCACTGAGAGACAAATTCGTGTGTGGATTGTCGAAAGAAGGAACACAAAAGCGGCTGCTTGAAGAGAATGATCTTACACTTGATAAGGCTGTCACTATTGCAGCATCGCACGAAGCCGCAGCGAGAGGCACTGTGGAAATGCAGCTGAAGGCAGCAGTACTCAGCATAGATCAAATGGCTTTGGGTACAACGAAATGTTATCATTGTGGAAAGACAACACACGATCAGAACCAATGCTGGTTTAAAAACCAGGAATGTAGAAAATGTGGCAAGCTTGGTCACATAGCTAAAGTATGCCGGTCAGGAAAGAAGACCAGCAACAAAAAGTCACCGCAGGAAAAGTGCAGAAAGGTACATAAGGTGGCTGAGAAGAGTTCGGATGAACAGAATTCGGATTCAGACTCCAACAGCAAGGAACTGGGTGTGGTAAACCACTGTTGTTGTTGTTGTTGTTGTTGTTGTTACACACTGTTGTACCTATGCATGCCTCAACATGTCTCGGCTGGCTCCACCCACACAGGCCCAGGTATAAAGGTGATTGACCTGCAGCCCCCTGCCTTCTTGGAACCCAGTCAACCACGAGAGGCATGCTCTGTTCTTTGCTAATAAAAGCCTTTAGTTACTCTCTTAACTCTCAGGCCTAGAAATTGAGTAGCCTTAGCGCCGCATTTGAGGCGCTAGAGGGCCTAGCGCCGGAGTTATGGCCAGTTGGGAAATTGAGTGGGGCCCTTCCGTCGGCGTTAAGCCGGTAGCGCTGCGCCGGCACCGATGACGTCATCGGTGTGTGCAGCGTCCCGGTTGCCATGCCGACGGGCCCCAGCGCCGAAATTCAGTTGCGGCCGCCTCGCCCGTGGCAGCCGCAACTAAGACTCTGGCAACCGAGTCTTCCCCGAGTTAGCGCCGGCGCATTAAGGTCGCGCGGCGGCCGGCCGCTTTCCCGTCGGCTGCCTGCCCGCACCTCCCTCCCCGGACTCCTCCACCCCCCCCCCGCGGAACAGATGCGTCTGGCCTGCAAGCCCGGCACTTGTCCGAGGTGCCGGGCTCATTTTTTCAATATTTGAACGGACAGCGGGCGGGTGCAGGCAGCTCCTCCTTAACTGAAGGAGGAGGCCTGCACTTCCCCAGCCTGCCGCACCGCATCGGGTGCCGCAGCGCCGGATTAGCGCCGCAATTCGGCACTCAGCGCCCATTGGGAGGCGCTCACGCCCGCCAGTAGCGCCGGCAGCCGTCTGGGCGCGGCGCTACTGAATTTTTGGCGCGCGCAAGGGAATTAGCGCCGGCGCTAAATTTCCAGCGCTAAAGCCCTGGCGCGGCGTCAACTCAATTTCTAGGCCTCAGTCTTTTATGAGTAATTGATAGCGCATCAATTTTATTACCAAAAACAAAATGTCGACATTTGCTGAACAGCAGGCTGCTGCACCAAACGCTGAACAGCAGGCTGCTGCACCAAACGCTGAACAGCAGGCTGCTGCACCAAACGCTGAGCAACAGGAGCTGCTGCGAGCCCTCAGACCAACATGCCTGGACCTAGACCCCCAAGAAGCGGGTTCGGCTACCAAATTCGCGCATTGGCTGCGTTGCTTCGAGGCCTACCTGCAAGCCTCAACTGTGACCCTGGACGAAAACAAGTTGGAAATCCTGGCCTCAAAGGTGAGCCACCAAGTTTATACAATAATCCAGGACGCGACGACCTACGCGGCGGCTATCGGTCTGCTAAAAGGGCAATACGCACGCCCGGTAAATACGGTCTATGCCCGGCACCTCTTAAGATCCCGCAGACAGCAGCCCGGGGAATCGGTGGAGGCCTTCCTACGGGCACTCGGCCGAGACTGCGATTGCAAAGAAGCATCAGCCGCAGCACACACGGAGGAACTGATCCGAGATGCTTTCGTTGCAGGTCTAAGGTCCGACTACTCCCGGCAGAGACTGTTGGAAAAGGGAGAAATGGACCTGAGAAAGGCAGTGTCCCTCGCGCTCTCACTCGACGCGGCCCACAGGAATATGGACGCCTTCTCCCCTAACCGCTCCGCAACGTGGACGCCACAACCTTGGGTCATGGGACCGCCACCTTCAACTGCTGCTGCGATGTCCAAGGCACAGAAATGTTATTTTTGTGGCCAGGCAAAACACCCCAGAGCACGCTGCCCGGCGAGAAACGCTACCTGCTCCGGCTGCGGGAAGAAAGGACACTATGCCAGTGCCTGCAAAGGTAAAACCGCTAACGCCAGCAGCGCCACGTGCGAACCGTGGGGGCAGCCATCTTGTCCGCCATCTTGGACTCCCCCAGCCGCGTGGGGATCGGGACCATGGGCGCCGCCATTTTGTCCGCCATCTCGGACGTCTCCAACTTCAACCACGGGGGACCCGGACTCAACCACCGCCTCATCTGACGACCACGTCGACTCGCTCGACCATACGCTGGCCTCCGTGACGCTGGACCAATCTCTCCCTCATCAACTGTCCAGGTCCATGATGGACATTAAGGTAACCGGCCGCGCCACTACCTGCCTTTTTGACAGCGGGAGCACGGAAAGCTTTATCCACCCCGACACGGTGCGGAGTTACTCTCTCCCGGTCCTGCCGACGCGACATCGGATCTCTTTGGCTTCCAAAGCCCAGTCAGCGGACGTTGGTGGCTATTGTGTAGTGACCCTTTCAGTAAGGGGCACAGAATACAAAAATTTTAAACTCCTGGTCCTGCCCCATCTTTGCGCTGCCGTTCTACTGGGGTTGGATTTTCAGTGCAACCTTAAGAGTGTCACATTAGCGTACGACGGACCCCTCCCCCCACTCACAGTCTGCAGCCAGCAGCTTTTAAATCGCCCGCCGCGCAACATTTGCAGCCTCTCCACCCTTAAAGTCCCCCCCCCTCCTTGTTCGCTAACCTCGCCCGCGACTGTAAGCCCATCGCTACCAAAAGCAGGCGTTACAGTGCCGGGGATAGGAGCTTCATTAAATCCGAGGTAGCAAGACTCCTGAAGGAAGGGATTATTGAAAGTAGCACCAGCCGATGGCGAGCACAAGTGGTGGTAGTGAAGACTGGCGAAAAACAGCGCCTAGTTATTGACTACAGCCAGACGATCAATCGCTACACCCAGCTAGATGCATACCCACTCCCCCGCATATCTGACATGGTCAATCAGATAGCACAATACCGGGTGTTCTCGACGATTGATCTGAAGTCGGCATACCACCAGCTCCCCATCAGGGCTGAGGACCGCCAGTACACAGCTTTTGAAGCTGACGGTTGTCTCTACCACTTCCTCAGAGTTCCCTTCGGCGTCACCAACGGGGTTTCAGTCTTCCAACGGGAGATGGACCGGATGGTCGACCAGAACGCGCTCCAGGCCACTTTCCCCTATCTAGACAACGTCACCATCTGCGGCCGCGACCAGCAGGACCATGATGTTAATCTAGAGAAATTCCTCCGTACGGCCCAGCGGCTGAACCTAACATACAACAAGGACAAATGTAGGTTTCGTACCAAGCGCCTTGCCATTCTTGGCTGTGTAGTGGAGAACGGAGTCATCGGCCCCGACCCCGACAGGATGCGCCCCCTTATGGAGCTCCCCCTCCCCCACTGCCAAAAAGCACTGAAGAGATGCCTAGGGTTTTTCTCGTACTATGCTCAGTGGGTGCCCAACTATGCGGACAAAGCCAGACCCCTCATCAAGTCCACCTCCTACCCCCTGACAGCAGAGGCCTGTGCAGCCTTCACTCTCATAAAAGGAGATATTGCGAAGGCCACAATGCACGCAGTGGATGAGTCCATCCCTTTCCAAGTGGAGAGCGACGCATCCGACTTTGCCCTAGCTGCAACGCTTAACCAGGCGGGGAGACCCGTGGCCTTTTTCTCAAGGACCCTCCAGGGCCCCGAGATTCGACACTCCTCTGTCAAAAAGGAGGCCCAGGCCATTGTGGAAGCTGTGCGACATTGGAGGCATTACCTGGCCGGAAAACGATTTACCCTGCTCACTGACCAGCGTTCAGTAGCTTTTATGTTTAATAATAAGCAGAGGGGCAAAATCAAGAACGACAAGATCTTGAGGTGGAGAATCGAACTCTCCACCTACAATTATGATATCTTGTACCGGCCCGGGAAACTCAATGAGCCCCCAGATGCCCTATCACGTGGTACATGCGCCAACGATAGACTGAAGACCCTCCACAATGACCTCTGCCAACCGGGGGTCACCAGGTTTTTTCACTTCATCAAATCCCGTAACCTGCCCTACTCCATCGAGGAGGTCAGGACCATGACCAGGAACTGCCAAATCTGTGCCGAGTGCAAACCGCATTTTTATAGGCCAGACAGAGCAAGCCTGATCAAAGCCACGCGCCCCTTTGAACGGCTGAGCGTCGATTTTAAAGGGCCCCTCCCCTCCTCCGACCGCAATGTGTACTTCCTCAACATAATTGATGAGTACTCCCGTTTCCCGTTTGCCATCCCTTGCTCAGACATGACCAGTACCACAGTCATTAAATGTCTGAATGACCTCTTCGCCTTGTTCGGTTTCCCTAGCTATATTCATAGCGACAGGGGCTCATCCTTTATGAGCGACGAACTCCGGCAGTACCTGCTCTCGAGAGGTATCGCTACAAGCAGGACCACCAGCTACAACCCCCGGGGGAATGGCCAGGTGGAAAGGGAGAATGCGACGGTCTGGAAGGCAGTCCTTTTAAACTTGAAATCTAAGGGCCTTCCGACCTCTCGCTGGCAGGAAGTCCTCCCTGCGGCGCTCCATTCCATTCGGTCACTGCTCTGTACAGCCACCAATGCTACCCCTCACGAGAGAATGTTCTCCTTCCCCAGGAAGTCCACATCGGGGATCTCGTTACCGACATGGCTGACTTCTCCAGGACCCGTCCTACTGCGGAAGCACGTGAGGTCCCATAAGACGGACCCCCTGGTCGAGAGGGTGAGCCTCCTCCATGCCAACCCTCAGTATGCTTACGTGGTGTACCCGGACGGGCGGGAGGACACAGTCTCCATACGAGACCTCGCACCTTCGGGTGCTCCCGAAACACCCCCCTCGCCATCCACCACTACCCACGCCTACCCCCAGTACGCTTACGTAGCGTACCTGGACGGGCGGGAGGACACAGCCCCCACACGAGATCTCGCACCTTTGGGTGCCCCTGAAACACTACCATTGCCATCCACCACTACCCACAACCCAACCCCGCTAGACGGCATGCCGCAGCCCCAGGACCCGTCATTGACCACCCAACCACTCAATGAGACGCCAGACTCAACGTTGGATGCTGCACCATCACCGCCGCCACCACGACAATCAGGACGGCATACAAGGCCACCTGATAGGCTTACTTACACGAACCTTTAGTACACTTCACCCCGCCGGACTCAATTTTAAACAAGGGGTGAATGTGGTAAACCACTGTTGTTGTTGTTGTTGTTACACACTGTTGTACCTATGCATGCCTCAACATGTCTCGGCTGGCTCCACCCACACAGGCCCAGGTATAAAGGTGATTGACCTGCAGCCCCCTGCCTTCTTGGAACCCAGTCAACCACGAGAGGCATGCTCTGTTCTTTGCTAATAAAAGCCTTTAGTTACTCTCTTAACTCTCAGTCTTTTATGAGTAATTGATAGCGCATCACTGGGTAGTCTGAGAATTCACAATGTGAGTAAGGAAGCTGACCTACAAACTATCTGGGTCACACTGCAGATAGCAGGAGTCTAAGTGAAGATGGAATTGGACACCGGATCGGCGTTGACGGTCATGAATAAGCAAGATTACAAAAGGTTATTCACACATATTCCCCTACGGGATACGGAGATAGTATTGCAGACATACACGGGGCAAAGAGTATACCCCATCGGAAAGATAAAAGTCAAGGTGATACACAAGGGCAAAGAACACCAAGGAATGGACTTATATGTACTACCTGAGGGAGGTCCACCACTTCTGGGACGGGAGTGGATCAGGAAAATAAATATGGACTGGCACTCCCTAAAAGCAATGACGGTAGATTCCGGAAAAAAAAATGTCAAACCTGAACGATTGTCCAGGATATTGGATGAGGTTAAAGAGGTGTTCCAACAGGGACTGGGAACACTAAGAGGAATTAAGGCAAAAATCAAGATTGCAGAACATGCAAACCCAAAATTTTTCAAAGCCAGACCGGTACCTTATGCGATACGACCTGCTGTGGAAGCTGAGCTGGAAGGGCTAGAACGTTCAGGAGTACTGTCTAAGGTGGACTGGAGTGAGTGGGCCATGCCCATTGTTCCCGTCATGAAGCGTTCATCGAGTAACAAGCCAGTGGAGACTTCAAGATCACAGTTAATCCGGTGCTTCACACGGTGCAATATCCGCTTCCGCGGATTGAGGATATCTTTGCTTCATTGTCTGGCGGGAAACACTTCACCAAGATAGACCTGGCGCAAGCATACTTACAGATGGAAGTTGAGGAAGAGTCGCGCCAGTATCTCACAATCAACACGCACAGAGGCTTGTATCGATATAATAGACTGGTTTTTGGAGTGGCTTCAGCTCCAGCAATTTGGCAGAGGGCCATGGAGCAGGTATTACAGGGAATTCCAAACACTCAATGTTACTTGGACGATATCCTGATTACAGGAGATGACGATGAGGAACACCTTGCAAATTTGAAACTGGTGCTCACCAGATTGAAGGAATATGGACTTCGAGTTAATCGCCAGAAATGTGAGTTCTTTCAGAAACGGATCTCGTACTGTGGTCATGTCATTGACCAGGAGGGGCTGCACAAGTCACCTGACAAGATCGAAGCTGTTGTGAAGGCTCCCGCTCCGGAAAATGTATCCCAGTTGAGGTCGTTCCTAGGGTTGATTAACTATTACCATAAGTTTCTGCCAAATCTATCCACGGTGCTGCACCCGCTGAATGCTCTTTTGCAGAAAGAAGTACCATGGAAGTGGAGCGAGGACTGTAAGAAGGCCTTTCGCAAAAGCAAGGCATTGATCACCTCAGAGGAAGTGTTGGCTCATTTCAACCCAACGCTACCTATTCGTTTAGCTTGTGATGCTTCTCCTTATGGTATTGGAGCAGTACTCTCACACAAGTTGCCAAATGGCTTGGAAAGGCCAGTCGCATTTGCATCCAGATCATTGACCTCCGCTGAGCGCAACTATGCTCAGATAGATAGGGAGGCTCTCAGCCTGGTGTGGGGAGTAAAGAAGTTTAATCATTACCTGCAGGGCCAGAAGTTTACACTGCTGACAGACCACCAGCCGTTGGTATCCATATTCAACCCTAAAAAGGGCGTTTCCATTATGACAGCGCAAAGGCTACAGAGGTGGTCCCTTTTCCTAGGGGCACACCAATATGACATAGAATACAAAGGATCAAAACAGCATGGGAATGCTGACGGTTTATTGCGCCTACCGTTGCCAACGGTAGAAGAGGCGCCTACAGTGGACCCAGTGGAGATGTTCCACTCAACCATAGTGGAATGTCTACCAGTAACAAATTCTACCATCGAAAAGGAATTGAGAAATGACCCGACTCTCTCACGAGTCTACGATTTAACGGTGAAGGGATGGCCAGCACATGGCGAACCACTGTTGCCAGCATTCTCGCAAAGAAGAGAGCAGCTGTCAGTGTGCCGAGGAACTTTGATGTGTGGATCCAGAGTGGTGATTCCACCCAAACTCCAGCATAAAGTGCTAAAGGAGCTTCACGAGGGGCATCTGGGTGGAGTGAAAATGAAGAACCTAGCCAGAGCATTTGTGTGGTGGCCAGGTATCGATGGAGACATCGAAGAAATGACCAAGAGCTGTCTAGGATGCCAGAAGGTCCAAAACGCCCCACCACAAGCCCCTCTACATCCATGGGAGTGGCCCTCATCTCCATGGCAAAGGGTACATATCGACTTTGCTGGTCCATTTATGGACTCAATGTTCTTAATCGCGGTGGATGCACACTCCAAGTGGCCGGAGGTAATAAAGATGTCCTCCACCACCACGGAAAAAACCATCACAGTATTAAGGACCATATTTGCCAGGAATGGGCTGCCGGAACAGATCTGTTCTGATAATGGACTGCAATTTGTGTCCGAAGAATTCAGGAAGTTCTTAAAAAACAATGGGGTTAAGCACTACACGTCCGCCCCATACCATCCCGCCACCAATGGATTAGCTGAAAGGTTTGTCCAGACCTTCAAGAAGGCCATAAAGGCCATGGGTAATGAAGACATAAATCTACAACATAAGGTAGATAACTTCTTGTTGGCGTACAGGAATGCAACACATGTGGTTACAAACCAAACTCCCGCCATGATGTTTTTCAATAGAAGACTAAGATGCCGGCTGGATTTGATCAAGCCAAACATCAGAAGGGACGTAGAGAACCGGCAATTTCAAGGCATGAATGAAAGGCCAACTAGAACCTTCCAGATAGGTCAACAAGTTTTGGCCCGGGACTACCGTACCGAGAAATGGCAGCCTGGAACTATTTGCACACGATTAGGACCGCTGATGTATACCGTGGACATTGGTGAAAGCATAATAAGGCGCCATGTTGACCAGATCATAGAGTCATCCGAAAAGGGACAACCTACTCCACAACTCTATACGCCTAATGATGAAGCAGAGATACCCATAGTATCTTCCTCCGATCCGGTGATACTGGAATCAGATGAACCCGACACTGGCATTCAAGCCGAATCGACCTTGCCAAAAGAACCTACTACACCACCGAAAATTACTACACCACCGAGGCGTTATCCGGACCGAGTCAGGAAGCCTCCAGAGAGACTGAATCTGTGAACTGTTTTTACATGAAGTTGTGTATATATGTTATTATGTTATGTTAATGGGGAATATATACTGTTAAGCTAAAAAGGGAGGATTGTGGTGTATGTAACCGTTCCACCTTTAAGAGAACTATTTTAAGAGTTGCACTACTTTATCTTGGCTGCTGTATACTGTAATACCGGTGGTGACCACACCGGTATATAAGTGCTGTGTAATGATTTATTGGGCAGTTCCGCCCTGACCTTCGACTAGTAAAGACCTGTTAAAATTTACTCGTGGTCTGTGTAGTAATTCTCACTATAACACACAGACTTAACAGTAATAATCGTAACAACAATTTCACTAGCTTTTCTCGTGTATTGGAAGACATCTCGAAGTACTTTACATTAAGAAGGAAAAAACTGTGCTCGCTGAGCGGGAGAAAAAATGAGAAAGGAAGAGGATTAGGGTGAGGGCCGAAGGCAGAGTCGAAGAGCAGGGCTTTGAGGAAGCTTTGAAAACAGGAAGGCGATTACAAGATGAAGGGAATTGGGAAGGGAGTCCCAGAGAACAGGAATATAATGGCTAATCAAGTGACTACTAACAGTAGAGCAGAGAAACGAGGGACAAGAATTGGCCAGTGTTTTTGGAACGCACAGTGCGTGTAGGTGTGTCCGGCAGAAGGAATGATCAAGGTAGGGTGGGGTGAGGCCATGGAATGACTTGAAAGCAAGGACTAGAATTTTGACGTCAGCTCACTGAAGCACAGGGAGTCATGGAGTTTGGACAAGACATGGTGATGGGAGTGTGGGCCTTAGTGTGGGTGAAGACACAGACTTGAGATGATGAAGACATGGACTAGGGTTTCTGCAGCAGAGGTACGGACAGAGGCAGGCAGTGCTGCTGAGGTGGAAGAAAGTCGCCTTAGTAATGCAACTGATGTGGGGGAGGAAGCCGAGCTTCTGCTTGAGTAGGTCAACAAGGGTCCACACCTCCGGAGACAGCTGAGGTGGCATCTGGCGAGGTGCATGGAGTCAAGGACTGAGGCATGTAGTGTACTATTGGAAGCCAAAGAGAAAGGCTTTAGTTTTGATGCCATTAAGCTGAAAGAAATTTTGGCTCATCACTGGTAGTAGGAGAGCATAGCAACAATATTTGGATCAATGGAAGAGGCAGATAAATTGAGCCCAGTGTCTATCAGTATGCACATTTGCTTTCCAGGAGGGTCCAATCCAAAGTGGAAACAGTAGCTGATTCCCTCTTCCCTATCCAGGGCCTTGACAGCAAATGTAGTTCTTCAATTGCTGCCCTGCTGTGGTAACCTAAGTCAGCACACACAGGTAATCAAATCAATCTTTCCCTGCCAACAATCTATTCAACTTCAAGGGAAACACCAGTAAGACCGATCCTCACACAATGTTTAGATACATGCACCTCCAGCAGGGGTCATTGAATAGGAATCAGGAGCAGGACTTTAACTGATTTTAACTTCTCCCGAGCCCAGGTTTGCAGGGCCAATTATTGGCCACTCTGTTTGAGATCAGTTACCTGAGCATGGACCAGGAATCGAACCTGGGACCTGCAGCTCAGTGTCACACTAGGTAGTACATTTACCCACTGAACTATGGAAGTGGGGTGGGGGTGCAGGAGGGGGCTTTTTTTCTGCTTTAAAAGACAAGCAGCAATATTCTTGATGCCCGGGAGAATGTTCTTGCCTGTATTGTGTACAGCCATTATCCAACACAGAGCAGGGAAATGATGGGACAACATGCATCAGGTAAAACTTGTAACATCGCTAATGTGTGAAAATAGACCCTGCAGCTTGCGCAGGCTGTGTTGGGCGAGAGGAGATTGTGGTAGTTGGGGTGGAGTCCGCAACATCTCAACAGAGGGATGAGAGATCCTAATAGAAAAAAAATCTGAAATGAGGGGAAACGTCAACTGAATAAAACTCTGATTGTGCGGAGCGTTGCAAGAGGTTGCATCTTACATAACTGCTCCTGAATAAAGATTGGACAGATACAGAGTAAAAAATATAGATATATATATTTTAAATTTAGAAGCAAAACTGTCACAAACAGTTGTTACAGTGGCCTACTTATTGTTGCTAGGACACTTGTACATCATATTTTATTGGCTGATTATTCCGATGACACCATTCATTTGGGTCTTGCTCAAAGGAAGCAAATTCAATTGCGGCATTTCTTTGTTGCAAAAAGAATACTGATTTACATCAGAGATAATGACCAACATTTTAAATAGAACAAAATATTCAGAGCTGGCCATTTGCCAGAAAGCATATTTAGAATTTCAGTAAAATAACCCTTTACGTACTAGACATTCATCACCTCTTTCAAAAAGAGGATGCTTTAATCATCAAAAGAATCATACAGAAGTGGCTGTGGTTAAGAACACATCTGATCCAAGCATCCATTTCCCCTCCATTAGTTTCTTTAGGACCTAATTTCTGTTAAACAGGTATTTTGTTGCGTGTCGGGGTCAGGAGCAAAGCAACAGAGTGTGTTTGTCACTGTTACACAGCTTTCTTGTCCCATCAAGCACGGTGCCCACCTAATTTAGCATCTGCCACACCCTTTGGGAGGTACCGTTTCAAGTGGTGTGTACAATTGGCCCTTTGCACACACACCTTTATTGTGCCTAAGCTGTATGGCACACTATTGGTGAAGGTGGAGGTGGTAACCGAGGAACAGCAAACAGATGCTGAGGCATCCATGCTTAAGTGCTCCTCTGCTGTTAGAGGATTTCTCAATGGGGTCAGCAGCCATGGATACAGAGATAAACCCAAGAGCCGCCCACCCAGTATTTCAGAGTCATAGTCATAGAGTTATACAGCACAGAAAGAGGCCCTTCGGCCCATCGTGTCTGCGCCGTCCATCAATCCCTGTCCAGTCTAATCCCATTTTCCAGCATTTGGCCCATAGCCTTGTATGCACTGGCATTTCAAGTGCTCATCCAAATGCTTCTTGAATGTTGTGAGGGTTCCTGCCTCTACCACCCTTTCAGGCAGTGAGTTCCAGATTCCAACCACCCTCTTACAATCTTCAGATCTTTTAAACCCAAGTTGGTATCACCTAATCACTACTCCTGGATTTGCCTCCTCCATGCTTTTGGTACCGCCAGACTCGAATATTACTATACTCTCCGAGCTATCCACCCTCCTTAAAACAGCTCATCCAAAACTCTGGAATTCTCTCCCTAAACCTCTCCGCCTCTTTACCTCTCATTCCTCCTTTAAGATGCTCCTTAAAACCGACCTCTCAGCTCTCCCAATATCTCATTAAGTGGCTCGGTGTCAAATTTTGTCTGGTAATGCTCCTGTGAAAGGCCTTGGAACATTTTACTACATTAAAGGCGCTATGTAAATGCAAATCGCTGTTGTTGTTTTAGTCTTTTCATCCGGTTGGTGTCTTGCTCCATGGGCTTTGGTTCTTCACTTTAGTTCCTCAATTAAAAGAAAAGTGGCTCTTAATTTGAAAATGGTGAGAATCTTGAAGCATATTTATAATGTGCTGTTTTCTCAGAGCTTCTTGGAAGCCATTTGAAGGAGGAGCAGTAACAAGCCATGTACCAGACTTACTCATCACCAACTGCTTAGTCCAGGTTTGCGTGTGAGCTGCTTTGACAAGCAAGAGGTGCCATCAGCACAGATGGGCAGCTTGAAAGCAAGGAGTCGTACAATGCAAATTTTCAAACTATAGTTTGGCAGGTGTAGGGACAGTTTTTCCTCAGTTGACGCACTGACTGCATTTCCCACAGCAATACCAGCAGGGAACTATAGTTATACTGTTCACTCACACTGCTGAGGAAGGGGGAGTTCTCTGCACTTCAACATATTTACAAAGCGCTAATTAGTGCCATCCAACAGCTAGTGAGGTTTTTAATATTCATAGAGAGCTGACAATGACAGAGAGCTCGTTTTAATCTTCAGTTTTAATTGGGTGAATGGCTGCTGAGTTTTCTTTTAAATTTTAATAAAGTTTTAAAAAGCGGACTGCATTTCCTGCCGCCAGTGACCAGCACTCGTGATCCCGCCAGGGCATGCCACCTGCTTCCTGTGGTCTCTCAGTCAGCACGAAACATCAGTCATGTTAGACTGCCTATTTGACACTGGTGTAGTGCAAATGATCTCAGCAGCAACCATTTGGCTTTTATTTAGCTGCTTTAATGTCGAAAATGCCCCGCCGTCACTTTCCAGTGATTGAGCAGACACCAAGAGGGAGATTTTCACTCGGGCCGCAGGGCGGAAGCAGGACGGCAGCACCACAAAACTCATGGGGGGAGAAACTTACTGCCCCGTTCCACCTCTCGCTCCGGCCGACCCCATCGTGAAAGAGTCCTAACCAGTGGGCGCCCGCCCGTCAGGCAGTAGGCCCCTTTGCCATTCTGGGAGATACCTGGATGAAACAGGTGCTTTGCGTGCTCTGCTCAATTTTGCCCGATGGCACAGCTGAAAGAGACCAAAACCGGTCTGTTTTAAATGTGTTTTTGTGGGCCAGGAGGGTCAAAGGGAAGGGAGGTACACAAGAGGCCAGACTCAGAGGGCTGAAGGACATGGACCAGAACATAAGGCTGCAGAGATAGGGGTGGGGTGTGCCTGTAGGTTGATTTATAAATGAGGATAGCAATGAGATAAATAATCAGGTTTTTTTGGTGTTGGTTGAGAGAGTAATTTTGGTCACCAGGAAAACTTCCTTCTGTTCTATGGATAGTGTAATGGATAGTGTAATGGGATCCTTAACATCTACTTGAACAACAACTTACATTTTTACCGCCATTCTTCATGTTCAAAGAAATCTTAAAGCCCTTTACATTGAGCAAGAAAAACATTGAATATCGACCAAAGTGGAAATGGAGAAGATTAGGATGGGGCCAGAGGTACAGTCAAAGAGAAGGCCTTGGCGGAGGTTTTTGAAAGCAGGGAGGGAGGCGACAGTGTGGAAGGGTCTAGGGAGGGAGTTTCAGAGGGCTGGGTCATTGGCCACCGCTGGCGGAGAGGCAGGAGTGGTGGACAAGGACTAAGGCGGTGTTGAAGGAGCAGACAATATGGATGGGAGCAAAGGACAGGGTGAGATCACTAAGGTAGGGTGCGGTGAGACCATGGAGGGATTTGACACAGCGAGGATGGGAATTTTAAAGTCAGTTCACTGGAGCCAAGGAAGCCAGCAAAATTTAGAGAGGATGGAGATGATGGGAGTGTACAACTTTGAACAGGTGAGGATCCTGGCTGTGAATGATTTCTAGCTTGTGGAAGGTTGAGGCAAGGACCATTAGAGAAATACAAAAAAGGATTTTCCTGTAGTTATAATGGTTCCCTGACTCACTCCTGAAAGAAAACGTATCTAAACCCACATAGAATTCCAAAACTCCTGCATAATGTCAGCTAGCAGCAGGTAATATAACATACAGATCTGCTAGCATAAGGCTGCTACTAAGCTCTCCACGGGAAACACTGGCTTGGAATATCCACTCTGAAACTTGTCAAGTGAGGTAATAAAATTAATGAGTGGAAGGAACTACATAATGGAGGAATGTTCTGAACAGTAAAAAGAAGTTGCCTATAGCCTAGCACTTTGCTTTTAACAGAAAGCGAGGATGACGCTCTGGGCTAGATGTTCCTCTGTGGCAAGTTTACTACCAGAAGTTTTTTTTAAATTTATTCATTCACGGGACGTGGGCATCGCTGGCAAGGCTTGCATTTATTGCCTAATTACCCTTGGGAAGGTGGTGGTGAACCGCCTTATACAACTGGGTGGCTTGCTAGGCCATTTCAGAGGGCAGTTAAGAGTCAACCACATTGTTGTGGGTCTGGAGCCACATCTAGGCCAGACCGGGTAAAGTTGGCAGATTTCCTTCCCTAAAGGACATTAGTGAACCAGATGGGTTTTTATGACAATCCGGTAGTTTCATGGTCACCATTACTGATACTAGCTTTTTATTCCAGATTTATTTAATTCACTGAATTTAAATTCCCCAGCTGCCGTGGTGGGATTTGAACTCACGTCTCCGGATCATTAGTCCAGGTCTCAGGATCACTAGTCCAGTGAGATAACTACTATGCGACCATACCCGATGCACTGCATTTAACCCTGCTGGTGTGAGCCACCATGACCCCATCCTATCTTTGTGGCTCAACCTTATTTTACCTAAGATATGGAAAGCGCGGGCTCGATATTAAATCCCCTCCCCCCACAATGGGCGGGAGAGAGTCGGGGGTGGTTAAACCATCAAATATGCAAAATAACCCGCCGTGCATGACCCGCCGCCTTTTTTACAGCGGGGGAAAGCGGGGCGTCTGAGTATCCTGCCACGGAGAGGCGGGTTGGTCATTAACATAATTAAATCAGGCTCCTATAACGCGACTGGAAGCCCATTTTGGAATGAACGGTTGCTGCACGGGTTTCCCGGGGGTCGGGAAATTCAGCAGTGAAATCGAGGCGAGATTAAGCGGCCCTTTATCGAGGCGGTTAAAGATCGAGATGCCCAACCTGGACAAAGGTTCAGTACTTACAGCTGCTTTCTCAGTTACCTCTGGGACACGGTTTGGCGCGAGTACTTGCCGTGAGAGACTTATTTGTAGAGTTTGGACGTGTTCACACAGAGAAGATCACAATGCGTCGTGGCATGACTGCTTTTGTTTGGACTTCGGACAAGCAAGAGGATGAGCATCATTAGCAGCAAGGGTGGGAGCTGCAGGTGTCCAGCAGTGAAGGGGACAATAAAGTGGTCGAGGTCACAGGAGGCACTACCCACCTAACAGGGTGTACAGACAGAGGCTCAGCTTCCTTGCACTGTCAGGGGAGCAGGGCTTCCGAAGGCTGAGGTTGTCACGCCAGGTGTTCGCAGACATCATTAGCCTCCAAGAAGATGATTGGCTGGCTTCAAAACAGAAAGCAGAGAGTAGAGGTAAAAGGTAGCTATTCAGAGTGACAGAAGGTGGGTCGTGGTGTTCCACAAGGATCACTGCTGGGACCAATGCTGTTCACAATTTATATTGACGATTTATACTTTAGAATCAAAAACACAATTTCTAAATTTGCGGATGACACCAAATTTGGGTGTGTTGTGGGGTGGAGGTCGGATAGTCAATACGGAGGAGGACTGCAACAAATTACAGGAAGACATTAATAAACTTGCAGAATGGGCATATAATTTGCAAATGAATTTCAACAGAGATTAATGTGAGGTATTACATTTTGGTAGGAAGAATAGGGAGGCCGCTTAATACTTTGGAGGGTGCAAGTCTAGGTGGGGTAGAGGAGCAAAGGGATCTCGGAGTACAAATACACATCACTCAAAGTAGCGGCACATGTTAACAAGACCATAAAAAAAGCAAACCAAGCACTAGGGTTTATTTCTAGAGGGATAGAATTGAAAAGTAGGGAAGTTATGCTATACTTGTATTGAACCTTGGTTAGACCACACTTGGAGCACTGCGTACAATTATGGTCACCATATTATAAAAAGGATATATAGGCACTGGAGAGGGTGCAGAGAAGATTTACAAGGATGAAACCAGAAATGCGAGGGTATACCCATCAGGAATTAACTGCCTGTTAACAGGTAGTTTTTTTGAGAATCCCTATTTTCAGCCCTGAAGTGTGGGCTTCCCAACGACTCCGAACCTCGCCAGGGTCAGCGAGGCGGGCCGTCGGTCTACGGGGGTCGGAGGGGTCGAGATGTCCGGTGTGCAGGTGAATGATGGGTGCATGTGTGCAGAGATAAGTGTGTGAGGTGTGTGTAAAGTGTTTTAATAAGTTTTACTTACCTTTACTTCTTCCTGCAGGCTTCTTCCCTTCAGGTCTCGGGAGTCCCTCAGCTCACCGGCACAGAAAGCAGAATGGCCGCTGAACTGTCAAAAGCTGCAGCATTCTGCTTTCTGCTCAGGAGAGCTCTCTAACTGAGCCTGAGTGGCAGGACTCAACTTAGAGGACAGATTGTCAGTGTTTGACAGCTTCACAGAGCCGTCAAACGCTGACATTTCATCTGTCAAAAGCTCTTGACAAATGAAACGTCACTCGCTGACGTCACCTGTAACTGGCTTTCCCTTATTTGGCCTGCTAAACCCGCGGGCTTAACAAGGTCAATCAAGGGGAAATAGCGTGGGTTGGCCACAAGTTGATGGAGGCGGGACTAAAACCCGACAAGTGGGAGTCCCGCCTCCAAAAGCTCCCCATTGACAAAATCCAGCCCAATGTTTCCACTTGTGGGGAAGAGCATAACTAAAGGCCATCAATATAAGATAGTCACCAAGAAATCAAATAGGGAATTCAGAAGAAACTTCTTTACCCAAAGAGTGGTGAGAATATGGAACTCGCTACCACAGGGAGTGGTTGAAGCGAACAGTATAGATGCATTTAAGGGGCGGTTAGATAAGCATGAGGGAGGAGGGAATAGGGGGTTATGCTGATAGTTAGATGAGGAAAGACGGGAGGAGGCACGCGTGGAGCATAAACGACGGCATGGACTGTTTGGGCCGAGTGGCCTGTTTCTGTGCTTTATATACTACGTAATCCTATGTAAAGACCTGCTGCCCGATGGACCTGGTTGCCACGCATTATCAGTGGCTGTGAAAGTCACCACCGCCCTCAACTTCTTTGTCTCCGGTTCCTTCTAGGGTGCCACCACATACATAGCGAGGGTCTCGCAGTCGACTGCACCTAAATGCACATGTCAGGTAATGGACGGATTGTTTGCCAGAGCTGGGAGGTATATGAACTTCCCGTGGTGACAACAGCAAGAATGAGCGGGCACTTGGATTCGCATCTCTGGCTGGCTTCCCACAGGTGCAGAAATGCCATCAACTGCACACACATGGCAATCCAGGCACCTCAGATCAACCAGGAGCATTCATCAACTGCAAGGGATTTCATTCCATCAATGTGCAGCTGGTGTGCAACCACAAAAGAAGGTTCATGCAGGTCTGCGCCAGATTCCCTGGGAGCTGCCACAATGCAGCAGTCCAACATTCCCAACATCTTCAGACCTGGAATCAGCATTAAAGGGTGGCTTTTAGGTGACAAAGGATACCCCATTAAAACCTGGCTGATGACACCTGTGAGGAACCCCACCAATGAACCCCAAAAGTGCTACAACACGAGCCATATGACAACCAAATGCGTCATCAAGCAAGTCATCGGCATGCTCAAGTTGTGCTTCAGGTGACTGGACAGGTCTGGAGGAGCCCTTCAGCACTCACCAGCAAGGGTCTCCAGGATAATCGTGGTGTGCTCCATTCTGCACAACATAGCGCAGCAGCGAGGACTAGAGGTGCAGGAGGAACAAGCCGCTCAGCACTCATCTGATGAGGTTTCCAATGGTGGGGAGGAGGATGGAGGAAAACAAGGGGCACAATGCCAGACCAGCCGATCACAATGCTGCTCGAGATGCCAGGGATATCCTAATACTGTAGCTTGGAGGTTGTTAGTCACTCACACTGGACCAAAGTTACTATAACATCCTTTGCCCCTCCACTTATGGAAGCAGTTCTCTAACCATCCATCCACTCGTTGCCCATGAACCCATTGACCTCAGTCAATTCCATGTCGTCACATTCAGCACCAAACAAATAAAAAGCAGAGTTGGCACTCACCATTCAAGAAAAAGCGTTGAAATGTTAGAATATTCAAGAGCACATGTGGTGACAACCATGTGTCTATCCTATATCCTAGCATGTGTAAGGAACAGGCAGCATGCTGCGAGGTTGCAGAGTTATTTTTTTAAGGTGTTTGTGTGGCAAGAATTCCTGCTGTAAGTTCCAGCTGTCGTATAGTCATGCTTGGTAAGCAATTAAGAGTTATAAACATTGCCCGAGTGTTTTGTATGGGACAGCAGTCAATGCATATCAGGTTGAGAGAAAACACTAAACTGGCATACTTGCCCATCTTATTTGGTATATGGAAATATTGGGCAGCCTTAACTTGGCAGGATTTTCAGGTATATAAACTTTTACCTCATTTGCTTCCATGTATTCTGGGTGGAGCAGATGGCATTCACTCATGCTGCTACGTCCTCACTGCTCTCCCAAGAGGCAGGTGCCCTGGAGTGTCAAACAGGACAACCATCCTTTCACCCACTTCCTGTAGCAGCACCTTCACTGCTGCATTAGTAAAGCCAAGTATTCTTCTGGTGTGTCGCTCTCTCACTCGCTTTGACGTTTAGTTTGGTCCATATAAAGTGTTGCTGCTGTGCAATAAACACTTCACTTTAAATTATCAGTTCCTTTTAAATGGCTGCTGCAGCCCTTTAAGTAGCAGCAGAGAAACCACGCCTCCCATTGTGCAAGATCTCCACAGTAGGCCACTGTGCAGGTGGAAGCTCACACAAAAGAGTTAATTAGAAGTGCCTCAGAGGTTTTGGTAGGAGCAGCTGTGCTAAAACAGTTGGCAGATGGCCCACTGCTCACCGTTCCACTCCAGGGAAAACCTAGCCCCCTAAAACACTGCAAATTCCCACTTGGCCACTTGCACAGTCAAACAAAACACACAACAGGATCTGAGAACCCACAGAGTGAGTCAGACCTGTGTAATGAACTCACCCTTTGTACCCATGATTATGTGACCAATGTCAGTTGGTGGTTTATTTTTGGTAAACCACCAATTCCTGTTATGCTTTTTCAGTAACAGCAAAAAATTAGACTCTTGATGAAAATAGTTTCACTAAACAATAAAGTTTACATGAAAGCTCTAATCATACTTCAGAAGAACTTGTATATTTTATATTTTACATTTTAAGAGTTAAGCATGGCACCTCTGAATGTTCCTCATCAAGCAATGGCCTTGGTGTTAGTTGAAGACAGTTTTATATTAACGGAGTACCACCAACTATAGATGGGTGACTTTCCTGGCTTTAATGGCACTTGCTAGTATAAATAGACCAACCTCAGGAGATCCAACAGCACAGAGAGTCACATTTTTGTGGGTCTCCAGTTAGGACTTAAAGCACAGAATCAGATCGCCTCTTTTTCACAAATCGGCATCACAGTTCTCCAGTTTTAACAAGTAGGGGGGGATTTTCCCAGCCCCAAGGAGGTGGGTTTAGTGGCGGGACTGCCAGGAAAATGGCAGAAACTGGGAGCGGGTACCAACCCCACTCCCAACCCACCTCCATGCCATCTTCCCAGGAGACGGGTCCCCGAGTTGCACAGGGACCCGTTTCCTCAAGGCGGGAAGGGGATTAGAGCCAATTAACTGCCTGTTAACAGGCAGTTTTGAGGCTTTTCCCCATTTTACGCCTGCAATTGCGGGCTTCTCGATGGCTGTGAACCTCGCCAGGGTCAGCGAGGCGAGCAGTGGGTCTGCGGGGGTGAGAGGGGTCAACATGTCAGATGTAGAGGTGAGTGATGGGTGCAAGTGTGGACAGATAAGTATGAGAGGTGAGTGCCTTAACTTTGCTTCTTTCTGCAGGCTTCAACCGTTGAGGATCGGGAGGTTTCTCATCTCAACGGCAGAGATGACAGAATGGCTGCTGCATTCTCAGATTCAGCAGCCATCTGCTTTCTGTTGAGGAGAGAGGTTTTGGTGAGCCTTTGTGCAAGGGCTCACCTTAGAACAGAGATTGTCAGTATTTGACAGCTTCTCAAAGCTGTCAAACACTGACAATTCATCTGTCAAAAATGTTGAGACAGATGAAGTGTCATACGCTGACATCATCTGTCACCGGCTTTCCCTTAATTGGCCGGTAAGCCCGCAGGGCAGGCTTAACAAGGTCAATCAAGGGAAAATAGCATGGGTTCATAAATAAAGTAAATACGATAGAGCGGTACATTGAGATTGCAGGTGCTGATGGAGCATCAGTTCCCTCGGATCACTTTACATATAATGTAAATGGGGTATAAAGCTTGTTGTAGGTTAATTATTTAATGCACAAGTGCTGCTGCAGCCCTGAACGAATTAAACAATCTTTTCTAGAAAGAAACATTTCAAATTGCACTGCCTCTAGACGAGTCCAATTAATCTGTCATAGACATGAAAAGCAATTAATAATAAAAATAACTTCCCTGCTGCTGCACAGTAGGATTTCCTCAGATGAAGCCAAAAGCAATGCTTAAACCTTCTTCAGCTACTAATGTAATTGTGCAAGCCTCTATTCTGGGCACGGAGCCTCATTAACAGCAAGCAATAGTCAGAAAATATAATGTTGTAGCCCGGTCTCCACTGCTGCAAGCACCTTTTATGAGGCTGCACACCAGAGCAGAAATTCACTAATGACCCCTATTGTCTTTGAAGAAAACACCATAGAAATATTTTGTGTGGAACCTTATCAAGTGCCTGCTGGAAGTCCATGGAGGCAACAGCCATAGACACTCCCCTATCCACCATGCCTGGGACCTCCTCTAAAAATTCAACTAGATTAGTCAGACATGACCTACTCTTCACAAACCAATGCTGACTCTCTTTGATCATCTGATACTTATCTTAAGTACTCAGTCACTCTGTCTCTGATGGTAGATTCCAGTAATTTCCCCACAATTGATGTTAAACTGGCTGGTCTGTAGTTACCTGGTTTCTCCCTCCCTCCCTTCTTAAATAATAGAATGATGACACTTGCAATTTTCCAAACTAAAGGTGTAATTCCTGAATCTAGATGGCTTAGGGGAAAATTATGACGAACACATCTGCAATTTTCTCACTTATTTCTGCTAATACCCTGGGGTGATAATTCCGTCATTTTTTTTTGGCCCTGCGCGGCCCCTTTAAGGGGCTGTGCAGACCATTCAAAATACCACGAATGCGCGTTCTTTACATTTCAAATAGTGGCAAGCTGGCTGCGCGGGTTCCCATGAGCAGTGCACAGCCGCGCACCTTACAGGGAACACTGATAGTAACCATCAGGTTCTGGGGCTTTGTCTATCTTAAGTGCCATTATTTGCTCCATTACCATTTTCTTAGTTGTATTAATTCCAATAAGTTCCTCCCCTTGACTTAATTTTGAAAGCTGGTATTTAGTCCTCTTGCTCCACCGTGAAATGGATACAAGGTACAAAGTGTGATGTCACTGTACATAGCAAATAGAGTAATTCCAGGCCCAGAAAAGTCCTAATGATCTGAGGTGTTTTTGCACAAATGCCAGAAACATCAGCAATAAGCTGCTAGAATTAAAGGTATTTGTTGTGAATGAGAGCTTAAATTTATTTTGAATCACAGAAGCCTGGTTTAATAATAATGGTGCGCCTGAAGTGTGATCAAATATTTTGGAGGGACTAGTTAAGGCATCATGGTGGAGTATAGCTCCATTTGTAAAAGGAAATTTAGGGATATTGAGGTAATCAAAAGGAATCAGTGGAAACAAGCTGAGTACAGCTGGAAATAACAACAGAAAACGCTGGAAAAACTCAGCAGGCCAGGCAACATCCATGGAGAGAGAAACAGAGTCAGCATTTCGGGTCGAAACCCTTCTAGTACAGCTAGTCCCAGGGATAGCTTTGTGCTGAATGACTGGCATCTATTATAGGCCGCTGGGCAATGAGCAATTGGCAATAGAGAACAGGGAGCTTTGCACGCAAATTAACAAAACAGTAATTATTACATAGATTTAAATGATCAATCTGCAAGGGGGCATGAAATGACCCGCCAATTGTGAGGGATTCATTGAGACCATCGATGAGTCTTCAGCTGCTCTTATATTGGTTTTGAGCTGTGTTCATGCCACAGTTTCCAATGTACAAAAGATCGAATTTTCAGGTAAATAGACAAAAATGTAAAAAGTACTTAAAATAGCTAAATATTAGTATAACGAGGGCTAAAATGGCATTTTGAAAGGACTATGGAAAATAAGGTAATGGCAACCTATTTTTTAGTTATTATAGGAGACTCCCTTTGAGGAGGCCACCCTGAACATCTCTGCTTAAAGAGCATTGATAGGGTAGGAAAAGATAAAGCTACAGCACTCTTCCAAGTTGAGTACTAGTGCCTTCCTTCTCTTCTTATGTCTTGCCTTCCCTCTCTCGCTCACTAATACATGCAAGCATACATATACCCACAAAACGTCATGCACAGTATATTTAAATGCAACCTCTGCTTGAAGGTGTGCTTTGGGGCCACTATTTCAACATTGATTCCAAGAGCAGCCTGAAAGCACTGTTAGTGGCACAAAATAAGACAACATATCATAGCATCCTGCATCCCTCTCACCAATATATGGAAGCATTAGCATAGCTACACACAATCTGGAAGATGCACTTAACTCGAGGCAGTAGTGTTGGGCAAGACCCAGTGTCTAAGTGAGAAGGAGCAAGCGGTGCCAGAGGAGAAACAAGAACTTGATGCCATCAATGACCCTTTGGGCTTTGGGAGTTGGTGAAATTGGACAGCTGTGTTATGCTCCTATTGATTCAGTGAGAAAGTAGCTAAAGATAGATTGTGTATTCCCTGTATATTCTGATGCCAAAAATAAACCACAGAACCTGAAAAGTGTGAGGTGATGCATTTTGGGAGGACTAACAAGGCAAGGGAATACACAATGAATGGTAGGACCCTAGTGTAATGTACTCAACACACGGATACACGGACACGGGATGTATTCCTTCAGCCATCAACACGAGGCTTCTTTATTTATTTCCTTTCTCTGTTTACCCTCTGTCGCCCCCTACCGGGGTGGAGGGTAACTATCACCACATCTCCCTTTCTAAACAGACTTTGAATACTATTCCTTTACTATTAACATTTCAAATGACCTTCTTTCAAATCATTACTTTTTTACTGTGCTTAAGAAATAACAAACTCTAACAAACATAACATCTCTAATGCACAATGTATCTCTTCTTTTTTTTTCTGTTTATAGAGAAACACGAATAATGCAAGCAGTGTAAGCTTGGAGGGACAAGGTGACTGCCTGAACCCTCCACCAAGTACCTCGGGTATTATTCTGACCCAATGAGGTGTCTTGGTTCTTAAACTATTCATGTTGCAAAGTCCTGGAGGTATGAAGGAGGATTGCGGACCCTTTCAGGGTATCGTCTGGAACCCGATGGAGGTGGGGTATCCCCTGTGGGTGGAGGAGTTCCAGGACCTGCATCCCCATTGTAGTCATCGGGAATGGAAGGCTCATCAGCAGCGTCTGGGGGCTGCTGGGTAAGTGCGAGGTGTCTGCGGTTCCTGTGAACAATCTGGCCCTGGATATCAACCAGATACGATCTTGGGGTATTGGCCTGTCCTTGCACAATGCCTCTTTTGCGGGAGTCACGTATCCACGCATACTCACCTGGAAGGAGTGGACACAAGGGCTTAGCTCTGTGGCGACTGATAAAGTTGGCCTGTTGTCTTAGTTTAGATTGTTTGTCCTTGTCTGTAAAATTCTGGAGGTCGGGCCAGCCTGGGCATTGTTGTACTTTACGTTGTAGTTGACCGCTTAATCCAGGCCACCAGACAGAACACCTGGCTCGTGCTCTGCATTTTGTGATCCCTTGATGGCCATCATGCAGTTTGTCCAGAATGTCTTTCTGCATTGATGCTGGAATGACCAACCGGCACCCTTGTAGCAGCAATCCTTGTGCAATAG
The DNA here is from genome assembly GCF_052327205.1 of Somniosus microcephalus. Classification (NCBI taxonomy): domain Eukaryota; kingdom Metazoa; phylum Chordata; class Chondrichthyes; order Squaliformes; family Somniosidae; genus Somniosus; species Somniosus microcephalus. Next base: position 24,288,891 of record NC_140999.1, read on the forward strand.
TGAGATCACCTGAAACGGCCACGTAAGGTCTAAGAGCGTTGTCAAGTTTTGCATGATCTGGCCAGCCCTCACGGCAGTATGTGAAGACCTGACGAAGTAGTTCATCCGTTTCCTGTTCTTGACGAAGTGCAGCCAGGCGTTTCTCGGTAATGGGCAGTGCAGTGAGTATTGAGTGTACATAATTCTCTATGCATTGCACCTCAGGGGAATCATCCACCGGCGGCTGGTAGGGAGCCCTGGAGAGGACGTCGGCAGTTGCTAGGCTCTTCCCTGGCACATGTGATATAGTGAAGTGAAAGTGCATGAGTCGCATCCGAAAGCACTGAATGCGGGGGGACAACTTGTCCAAGTTTTTAGATCCCAATAGTGTAAGGAGGGGCTTGTGATCTGTTTCGACCTGGAATGTCATGCCTATTAGGAAGTCTCTATAGCGCTCACACGCCCATGTAATGGCCAGGGCCTCTTTTTCAATCTGCGCATAGCGCTGCTCTGTTTTTGAAAGGGCTCGTGAAGCATAGGCTACAGGGCGCCAGTCAGTGTCAGGTCTCTTTTGTAAAAGGACTGCACCCAAGCTAAACGATGAGGCATCAGCTGACACTTTAGTGAGTGCATTGGGGTCATACAGTGCAAGGCCTGACGGGGTGGTTAGCTCCGTCTTTATCTCAGTGAAAGCTTGGGACTGCTGGTGTCCCCAATACCATGAGGTCTGCCTGTTGAGGAGATCCCGGAGTGGCTTGGTTTTATCGGCTAGATGGGGTATGTATTTGCCCAAATGATTGACCAGGCCCATGAAGCGGCGTATTTCAGATACATTCCTTGGCGCGGCCATGTGTGCGAGGGCCTTGACTTTGTCAGGATCTGCTCTGACACCGGTCCCATCGATGACCTGGCCGAGAAATTTCACCTGCATTTTGGCGAATTCACATTTGGAGTTAAGAGTAAGTCCAGCTTGCTGTAGTTTACTGAGAATTGCAAAAAGTCGCTGATCGTGCTGTTCTTGGGTTGTGCCAAACACCAACACATCATCCATTTGGCATAAGACACAATCAAGTCCCTCAAGGAGGCGGGACCTGCGACGCTGGAAATGCTCAGGGACGGAGGATATTCCAAAGGGCAGTCTGTGGAAACAGTAACGTCCGAATGGCGTGATGAACGTGGTGAGACGTTTTGACTCCTCCGACAAGGGTATTTGCCAGAAACCAGATTGAGCGTCAAGATTTGTAAAAACCTTTGCATCTTTCAACTGCCCCAGAGTGTGCTCTACGCAGGGTAAGAGATGCAGCTCGCTACAGACACTTTCATTGAGTTTTGTTAGGTCTACGCAGATTCTGATTTTTCCATTGGGTTTTGGGACTACAACCATTCCGGAGCACCAGGCTGTGGGTTCCTCAACTCTTGCAATTATCCCCAGTTGCTCCATGTGGGTGAGTTCCTCCTTAACTTCGGACATAAGGGGGAGCGAGACACGTCGGGGTGTAGAGAGAGCAAAAGGTTTAGCATCCGGCTTGAGGCGAATGTGATACTCCTCTTGCAGTTGCCCAATGCCTTGAAACAGTCTGGGGAACCGCTGTCTGACCTCCCGTTCGAGGTCCGTAGATACTGTCTCTGCTACTTGTGGGTCCAACCTAAACACCAGACGCAGGGAAATGAATGCGGGGTGACCGAGGAGCGCTGTTCGTAGACCGCGTACCACATACACGTCCTGTTTTGTAGACTGTGGACCACGGGTCAGGGTAGCTGAAAATTTTCCTCTGACATTCAACGGGACTTGACCAGGCCCCTGAAGAATCTTAGTGGTGCTCTGAAGAGCCTCTTGACCTAGGTCGTTGTAGAGGCACTCCGGGGTGACAGTGACATCAGCCCCTGTATCGAGTTTGAATTCAGTCATGTGACCACACAGGCTTAGGGTGATGGTCCACGGCTGGTCCTGCCCATCTCCAATTGACCCCAGGAACGCTATCTCATTGTTGGCGTCCTCTGATATTTCAGCAACCGGTGTGGATCGGCAAACTGCAGCAAAATGTCCCTTTTTCTGGCAATTCCTGCAGCTAACATCTTTGGTTGGACAGATTTGTCTATAGTGTGTACTCCGGCCACACCATCTGCAACTCCGCTTTTGTGGTTGGAAATGTGTTCCAGTTTGAGTTCCAGTGCGAGGCCTCTGTACATATTCATATGAGTCAGTTTGTCTTGATTTGGTAGAAAAATGTTTTTGGGGGGCTGATTGTCAGGGGGCACTTATGGTTTCAATGGACTCCTCCTCCTCATTACTATCTTTCCGAAGCATTGATTGCTGTTTCTTTATTGCTTCACTTTGGAAAACCTGTGTTTTTGCTTTGTCAACCGTGAGGTCTGGATCCATCTGTAATTTTTCAGAGAGTTTAAGATCCCTTAGTCCAACAACCAATCTGTCATGAATTAGTTCGTCCCGCATAGCTCCATATTCACAGTGTTCTATGAGCTCATATAGCGTTTTGATGAAGCTATCACCCGATTCCCTCTCTCCTGCACGCGCCTATGGAATCTTGCGCGTTCGAATATCAAATTCCTCCGTGGGATGAAATGATTAGACAACTCCGTTTTAACTGTGTCATAGCTTTTCAGTTGATCAGCCGTAATATTCCTGCACTGGACGATCGCTTCAGCCTCCGCTCCCATGGAATATAATAGCGTGTTGACCTGTTTTTCCTGTGACTGTTTATCAAGGCCTGAAGCCTGTCTGAAGCGTTCAAATCTGCTGAGCCACAACGGCCACTCTTCCGGCCGTGTAAAATCAAATTCAGAGGGGGGGAGAAATCTGAAAGAATGCAGGACTTTGAGTGGCCATGATAGTAAGCAACGTGGTTTTTTTTTCTCAGTCTCTCTTGTTTATCTCTGTCCTGGCGTAACTAGCTACTATGCCTCACCCGTATCGTAAACTTTCACTCACCGGGAGCTGACTGGTTTCACTGGGAAAGTTAGTTCCATTGACGTGGACAGTCTTTAACAAGGGTATTTCGGGTACTTGCCACTTCTGTCACCATGTAATGTACTTAACACACGGACACACGGACACGGGATGTATTCCTTCAGCCATCAACACGAGGCCTCTTTATTTATTTCCTTTCTCTGTTTACCCTCCGTCGCCCCCTACCGGGGCGGAGGGTAACTATCACCACACCTAGGAAGGACAGAGGATCAGAGGGACCTTGGTGTGCATGTACATAGATCCCTGAAGGCAGCAGGACAGGTAGATAAGGTGATTAAGAAGGCATATGGGATACTTGCCTTCATTAACCGAGGCATAGAATATAAGAGCAGGGAGGTTATGATGGAGCTGTACAAAATGCTAGTTAGGCCACAGCTGGAATACTGTGTGCAGTTCTGGTCGCCACACTACAGGAAGGATGTGATTGCATTGGAGAGGGTGCAGAGGCGATTCACCAGGATGTTACCTGGGCTGGAGCGTTTCAGCTATGAAGAGAGACTGGACAGGCTAGGGTTTTTTCCTTAGAGCAGAGAAGGCTGAGGGGGGACCTGATTGAGGTGTACAAAATTATATGGGGCATAGATAGGGTAGATAGAAAGGAACTTTTCCCCTTAATAGATGGGTCAATAACCAGGGGACATAGTTTCAAGGTAAGGGGCAGGAGGTTTAGAGGGGACTTGAGGAAAAACTTTTTCACCCAAAGGGTGGTTGGAATCTGGAACTCACTGCCTGAAAGGGTGGTAGAGGCAGGAACCTTCACAACATTCAAGAAGCATTTAGATGAGCACTTGAAACGCCATAGCATACAAGGCTACGGACCAAGTGCTGGAAAATGGGATTAGAATAGATAGGGCTTGATGGCTGGCGCAGACACGATGGGCCGAATGGCCTCTTTCTGTGTATGTAGCGCCACCTATTAGTGCCTAAAGAGGGCAGTCAGTGGCTGTAGCGCCACTGGCCGCGCCTCCCGCGATATTCAGCGGAGGTGCTAATAGTGGCTTTAGCCTGTTGCGCTGCGCCGCCACCGATGACGTCATCGGAGTGCGCAGCGCCCCATTAGCGCCCCGATTGCGATATTTGGTAGCGAACGGCGCTGTAGCGCCGTTCGCTACCCGCGCCCGGTTCACGGGGCCTTGCTGTGCCGGCAGTGGCACAAGTTAAGGTGGAGGTGCGGGGCGGCTGCCTTTTTCGGCGGCCGCCTGCCAGCACCTCCGTCCCCGGCCTCCTGACACCACCCCCCCCGCGGCATTGCCGGCTGTTTCCCGAGAGCCCGGCACTTCTCCTCGGTGCCGGGCTCTTTTGCCGGCACTCGCGATCGCTCATCGCGCTGGTGCAGGCCCCTCCCCCTTAACAATGGGAGGAAGGCCTGCAGTACCGCAGCGTGCCGTGCCGCAGTGTGTGACGCTGCGGCACATTGCGCTGCGATATTCAGTTTCAGCGCCCTAAGAGGGACGCGGAGCGCCTCGAGCCTCGCCCCGTCTCCCTCTAGGGGCGATGAAACTGAATTTCTGACGTTCGTTAATGCTCCGAACGCTGCGCAAAAATCAGCGCCCAGGCGAACTTGGAGCCACTTTGGCACCTCAACCCAATTTCTCCCCCTATGACTCTATGGGGGAAAAATTCAGTATCGCCCCGTTTGGGGCGCCATTATCGGCCGTGTGCAATGTTTAGCGCCTGGCGCTAATTATCGCCTCCGACTGCAAACTAGGCTTTCATCGCCCGTGGAGTTGATTGGAGCGCTAAATCAGGCACTACACACCTGTCTTAAGTTGCAAAGGCCGAGGAGCAAGGCGCTAACTCAGAGCGCGGGCGCAGCGCAGGTGCTGTCAGTTGGCGATGGAACACAGAAACACTGGCGTCGGACAGTTCTTAAAAGGGAGGGTCGATCCTGCTCTCCAGCCACACCCTGCTCATTGGAGCCTTGAATCTCGGCCTGGAGAAACCTGTGCCTAAATCTTCCAGCCAAGGACTATAGAGAGGGTGAGAGAACGAGCTCAGCGCTTCAGCGAGCGGGCCTTGGATGCTCTGGTTGGCACGGTGGAGCGCAGAAGATCTATACTCTACCCTGAGAGTGGCAGGAGGCCTTCGTCGCACGAGTACAGAAGAGCGCGGAGGGAGGTGGCTCAGAGCGTCTACTCCAGGAGCATGGTGCTCAGGACTCAATGTCGAAAAAAGTTCAACGACCTCACTCGGGTCGTCAGGATGAGTGGCTTTGTTTCAATACCTCTCCATCCCCCCATCTCAACCTCATTTTATGGCCAGAGGGTCTTAAAACCCCAATGCCCAACACTCATCCAACACCTATGGCCCTCTCATGAAACACACACGCACATTCCAAACTTTGCATACAGTAAGGGCAATTCAACTATGGGATGCACATCAGGCAAGACCATGGCTGCATACAGTAAGGGCTATTCAATTATGGGAGGCACATCAGGCAAGACCATGGCTGCATACAGTAAGGGCTATTCAATTATGGGAGGCACATCAGGCAAGACCATGGCTGCATACAGTAAGGGCTATTCAATTATGGGAGGCACATCAGGCAAGACCATGGCTGTATATTTACTCAGACGCCGTCCTTTTTCTTGCAGGCCAAGCTATCTCATAATAGGAGACAGCAGCAACGGACGGGTGGAGGGCAGCCTCAGCTGCAACCCCTCAGCGATCTTGAGGCGCGCGTCCACAGGATTGTGGCAAGCCGGGTGATTGGTCCCGTCGCCACTGGAGAGACCGACCCTGTTCTGGACAGCAATGGTAAGGTCATCACCTTTTTGTCCTCTCTCCTTCCACTTGTCCCTCACAACAGCAGCCTTTGACACTTTCAATCCAACTTACTAAATCGCTGCACTCATTCCTCCCTTACTGCCACCCTGTCCTCATGCTAAAGCCACTCTTGTACCTCCCTGCTTTCAGATGGTGATTCACCAGCTGAGAAGACGGGCCCTCAAGCTGCCAGTGGGAGTGAAGCTGCAGGCGAGGAGGAAGATGAAGCCGGAGCATCAGCGCCACCCTCTCCCGAGGAAGCCCATGCCCACACTGGGAACACGCCTGCCCTGGAGGGGAGCGGGGGGAAGGGTCTGATAAGGGTGAAGCTCCAGGACCCAGCGGGCTGCAGCAACATGATGGGGGTAGGGAAGCTTGGGGGCCTTCTCCCCAGAGGGAGAGTAGGCCAGCGAATCCTGCTGCACTGGACGCAGAGGAGGAGCGGCTCATCACTGAAATGAACACCCAGGCAGTAGACATGCACACTGAGCTCATGGGTGCAGTGGGAAGGGTGCCCGAATGCATTGAATCACTGGCAAGGAGTGTGGAGCACTTCGCTGTAGCACAGGCGGATGCCATGCTAATGCTTAGTGCTGCAATTCAGTCACTGGCTGCCATGACCCCATCTCAGACTGCTCTCATGCAGACTCAGATTGAGGCCACGCAAGCACTGACTGCTGCCATCCTCGCTGGCTCGGACACATTTCCCCGGGGCTCTCACTGCGCTGCAGCAGGCCAGCAATCTGCCAGCAGATTGCTCCGGATGCTGAAGTGCTGCCAGTGTGTCGGTCAAGCAGGGAGTTGCTGTCTTCTCTCAAGATGACAGCATTCCTGCTGCCACCACTGTCACTTCTCCATTGCACTTGCCACCGCCTGTAAGACAGACTGCTGCCGCCCATGCAGAGTTGGTGCAGTCTGCAGCCGGGCCCTCCAGGCCCAGAGCTGGTCGAGGCTGTCCTTCAAGGTCATCTGCAGTCTCAGGTTCTGACAATCAGCAGCCTTCCAGCAGCCTTGCCGCAGCCACTGGGGTCCCATTACGGAGGAGGAGTAGGGTGGGAAGGGGGGAAGTGCGCAAGGGAAGGAGATCACCCTCGAAGGGCAAAAAGTAGGAGGTGTGACAAAATGTTGGTCAATTTTTTATTAAAGGCCGAGGTTCGTGGTCAAACTTTTGTTTAGTGTTTTGGACATTATCTCCAGGTTGTGAGAACCAGTTATGCTAATGACTGTTTTTTTGTGTTTCTTTCTGTTAGTTTGTCATGAGGAAATGACACACACAGAGTTTGTAAAATAAATACGTTTTTGTATTCAAAATGTACATGTTTGGTCATTGCAATCATTGCTGCCTTGGCCGGCTTAGGGGTTGCGGGTTGGTTTCATTCATGTTGTTCTCAATGGCAGAAGCCATTTCCTCAGCAGGGGCCTAGAAGCGGCTTGCTATCAGCCGTTGACGGACGGCCCTTCCAGTTTCTACATTGTGGGCCTCCCTCCCGCCTTGGTGCTGCTGATGATCATCCTCCTCCTCTTCCTCCTCCTCTTCTTCCTCCTCCTCTTCCTCCTCCTCTGGTGGTGCTCCAAGGCCTGGTGACATTGGCTGGGTCCTGAGGATTGCCAGGTTATGCAGCATGCAGCACACAACTATGAAGAGGGAGACTCGCTCAGGCGAGTACTGCAGGGCTCCTCCTGAGTGGTCCAGACAGCGGAACGGTTGCTTGAGCATGCCGATTGTGTGCTCAACGATGTTCCTGGTGGCGAGATGGCTCTCGTTGTACCGCAGCTCAGCAGGGGTGTTGGGGGTACGGAGCGGTGTCATCAGCCAGGTGCACAGTGGATAACCCTTGTCCCCGAGAAGCCAACCACTTGGATGATGCGGTGCCTGGAAAAGTTCGGCCACAGCAGTCTGGCGCAGGATGAATGCATCGTGGCTGCTGCCAGGATAGTGGGCATTGACAACGAGTATCAGTTGTCTGTGGTCACAGACCAACTGGACTTTTAAGGAGTGGAATCCCTTTCGGTTGCGGAAATCCTCTGCATTCTCATGCGGAGCACGCAATGCCACATGCGTGCAGTCAATGGCGGCCTGCACCATGGGGAAGCCCGCTATCCTTGCAAAGCTCAATGTGCATGCATGCTGTTTGGCCCGGGTCATTGGGAAAGAGATGTACTGTCATCTCCTTTTATAGAGGGCATCTGTGACCCGACGGATGCAGCAATGGACCGCGAACTGGGAGATATTGGCGATGTCCCCAGTAGCTGCTTGAAAAGAGCTGGTGGCATAAAAGTTCAGAGCCACTGTGATCTTCACTGCCACCGCCAGAGACGTCCTGGTCCTCAGTAGAGGCTGCAGATCTGGCTGCAGCAGGTGGCAGAGCTCAGTGATCACCTCCTTGCTGAAGCGCAGCCTTCGCAAACAGTGCTCCTCAGACATATTAATGTAGGAGAATTTTTGGCGAAATACCCTGGGAGGGTAAGGTCTCCTGTACAGAGGCCTGTTGACCCTTCTACGTCTGGCCATGATTGCCACTCTCTCTCTGCGTCTCTGTGGCCTTCGAATCTGCAGGCGCAGGATGACGCCCCCAATCAGTGCAGCCCCCATCGTCTCTTGGCAATCAAAGTAATGAAGGTCAAAAACAAAAGTACCTGCAAAGTGATGCTCAGTAGCCAAAATTACTTCACACAGCGTTAACTCTCTGCAGAAGTCTCTCCTTCTCTCTCTCAGAATCTCTCTCTGTCAGAACGAGTGGTGCAAAAATGTCTACCACAGAAAAAGCCAGGAAGAGGCCGCCTTTAAATAGCACCCCCCCAGCCCCCCAGCAACTGGGAAACGTTCCAATCTACCTGTTGTTGCTTGCGTGATTGACATCAAGATCTGTGTGCACAGGAGATCGGAGCGGTATTGTTTAGCACCGCCGCAAAATGTGCAGTCAATTTCGCGAGAAACGCAGATATCGCCGCGCCTGGGCGCTAGTTGCTTTGCGCCCCATTAGCACCCTCTTAAGGCGCTAACGGGAGGCATAAACCAACTGAATTTTCCCCCCTATGACTCTGTAACAGAAAAAAAACTTTTGTCTCCTTTATGAGTTCTCTGAAAGTGGGGCTTCTCCTTAGGGCCACCCAAGATGGGTGAGCTGGGCGCGTAGCACAATCTCACCCTGAACAGTGAAATTGCGTAAATTAAGTAACATTTTAATAATTTCCCATATTATAAAGCCGTTTTGTGTGAGAGCGCATCAGGCTGGTTAGCACAGCTTGCACATTACCAATCAAACCTGAAACCCTACCTGCCCTTTAAGCCTTGGGATGCCCGTTCCATGCCAGCGGCACCAATCTCGTCAAACAGAAAATATATGCAGTAGAGTTGGGGAGGAATTTCTCAGTGTTTCCTGAAATTGGTTGCCCTACTTGGCTTTACCAGCGGTTGGGAGGGCAGCACATAAGGTTACATTGGTAGCTACGGTGACCATTGATAGGTCTGATGGACTTTCCTGCCGTGCTTTTCATTGACTTGTATGTTAAAACAACGTAAGTAAATAAATCATTTAAAACATCCCGTGAAGAAAATTTGATTTCCGAGAATTTATTTTAAAATGTCGGTGGGTGATTTTGGTCCACTGTGCGGTGATGTAGATTTAGTCCCTGGAAATGCTTGTCCTGTGGATCTGCGTGAAGATGTTGTTGGAATGACTTTTATCCATTTTTTTTTCCATGCAGGTTGTTTAGTCGACAATCCCATGTTTCTAGCCAGCCTCTTACTGAGGTGACACCGCCAGTACTGGAGAAATTTGCAGTCTTGACTGGCGGAAGGTATATTTTGCTCCGACTGTCAGGCAGCAAACTGGCAACGTAAATGAGCTGGCGCTTCTCTTGCTAGAGGCGATGCGCACCACCAGGAGAAGAGGTGGTAATTGTGTCGTTCTCATGTTTAAATTGTTGCTAGTGTTCCTACCAATTCAGAATCCAATGTGAATTTAAAAAAAGTTAATGCAAGTATAGAATGGAGCCGAGTTCTGACGAAAGGTCATCGACCTGAAACGTTAACTGTTTCTCTCTTCACGGATGCTGCCTGACCTGCTGAGTATCTCCAGCATTTTCTGTTTTTATTTCAGATTTCCAGCATCTGCAGCATTTTCTTTTTGTATAGAATGGAGTAACCTGTTTTATACTCACATCGGCATTTTTTCTCACATTAGTGACTGGAACAAATATGCACCTAGTCCTCCTGGGAAAGGAGGGGTTCATGGAGCCAAGTTAGCCTGCGTGTAAACAAACAGCAAAAATGTAAATACACGCTATAAACACCACATCTTGTAGTTCATTTACAATAGTTTAATCCTGCATAAAATGAGCCAGAGGCAGTGTGCACTTCCAAAAGAGGTGGTATTTGTGCTGTTCTTGCATTGAAATTGTTGTCAATGTTTCGACTAATCCAGCATCAAATGAAAAAGGAATAATAACCAGATTTATTATAGATTTAAGCATTTTGCATTCGGTAGCTCACTTCCAGCTTACAAGCACCCCCTTCGCCAGTCTGGTTCTTACAAATTGCATACTGATGTTAAGAGAATGTCTGAAAATTTTCAAAGTCAAGCTGATGTATAATTACAGAAATAAAAACTGAAAATGCTGGACATACTCAGCAGGTCAGGCAGCATGTGTGGAGACAGAAACAGTCAATGTTTCAGATTCTGTTCTGACGAAAGGTCATTGACCTGAAACATTAACTCTGTTTCTCTCTCCACAGATACTGCCTGACCTGCTGAGTTATTCCAGCATTTTGTTTTCTTTTCGGATTTCCAGCATTCGCAGTACTTTGCTTTTGATACAGTTACGGGATTTGGGAGTGCACATGTCCAATTCAGTACAAACAACAACTGGCTTGCTGTTGGAACCGACCATGTATTTTTTTGACAAGCGGACGGTAGTGACTGAAACGTGCTTGCTCGCGCAATGCAGGTTGGCGCAGTGGCTCTTCAAATCGCTGCCCTGCATGAACATCCCGCTAACTGCTGGGAAATACTGCCAGCGGAACAGCCACAAAGAAGAAACTTAAAAATGAGCTGCATATGTGCACACTTAGCTGTTCCTGTGGAGTTGTCCTCAAACACTGATGTAATGCCTTACCCACCCCCACATAAGGAATGATGCAGTCAAAATAACAGGAGTCCTTTACAAACCATGAGCAATACACAGGGAGTATTAAAATATTATAATAAGCTGACCACGCGTTATCATGAGCGGTCAGCACATTTGTGGGCAGATGCAGGGAGTCCCCAAGAAGCATGATAAAGCGTTCCCAGTGATGCGGCTTTATCAGCCCCATTAATTTGCTTATGTCTCCAGCTTCTGATACTAACAGAAATTAGTCTTCTTATTTCGGAGCAATCCACTAATGAGTCCGTCCTCTCCAAAGCTCCAGGCCTACAAAATTGAGACGGGGCAAACCAGTGTGTAGGTATTCCTGACCTTTGACCTCAACGCCCAGCGACACAAGTCAGGCAAGAAAGGGGCAGAGACTGGTTTCCCCGGGGTCTCCCGGCCTTTAACCTTGCCCCCAGATTTCCGGAGTTTCTGGGTGCGAAGCTCGGCCTGCACCTGCAGCTGAGATTTGTCAGTACATGGGGACAATCGCAGGGTACTGGAAAATAGAACACTGGGCTGTAACCAGGCCCAAGTTACCAGTTTTCTTCAAAGGTGTTGTCACATGCTGGTGTGCGATTCTGCAGGCATCAGTCTCCCTTTGGTACTTTGCTGAAGTGGTAATTCTGCGTGTTAGAGCCTCAGCAGTGTTTGGCAGTCTAGGAAACCATGGGAGGCCTCACAGCCAAGCTGATCTGATCCTCACTCAACAACCATGGCATGCACGTTTCCAACAGGGGTCATGGATAACGATCAGGAGTGAAAATCCTGGCTCCCCAGCCCATGGTGAGGAGGCCAATTCCAGCACTCTCTACCACTATTTTGACTCAAATCAACTAACTGAACACAGACTGGAGATCAAATCTAGGGCTTCATGATCTGTAGCATTCACTGGGAAGTAAATTTACCAACTGAGCCATCAGTGGGTTCTATGAAACTCTGACCAAAATAAAAAATATGGGAGTGTACAAATACTTCTCATAGCTCAGTAATTTGTCAAGTAAGTAGCTGAACCATTTGGACCAAGAAGGTCCCAGGTTTGATTTTTGCCATATTCTGAGTAAGTTGAAATCAGTCAGGGCAGTAGTTGGGGCATTGCAGTTAGAAAGGGACAAATCACCCATTTCTGGTTGCTAGCCAGTGTGTGCGTACATGTGTCCGTGTCTTAGCTAGGATGTACCCACAGTCGAATAGCCTGCCAAAAGTCAGTGTCAAAGCTCACACAATGAATAATGGTCACCTCGGCAAGCTATCAGAGGGCACTTTTGACCTGCGGAGCCATACCAAAAAAAGGAGTCAGCAGAGAGGGGGTGGGGGAGGGAGAAAATTGGAAGAAAGCTTGCCAAGAGAAAAAGGGGCAGCACAAACAGCTCTTCTAAATCCAACTCTGGAATCATGGAGTAGCAGGCTTGAACAGCCCCAGCTCGAAGGAATCGGTTAGTAAACAGTCGAATGTGATGAGATTATGCACATTGCAACTATTGAAGCAGTACGGGAGAAAACAACACTGTGGCCACGATTTCACCGACCGAGGCGGGTGCGGGGTGGCTGGGGTCGGTGTCGTGGTCCCAGCCCACTGCCTACTGCAGCCCGCACTCTCCCAGTGATTTTACGATGATTGGGCTTGTTAATCCCGCCCTACAGGTTCCCGGCCAATTAAAAGGAAGCAGGTCTGATGACGTCAGCCGGTTTCCTTAAAGAGACCATGTCCAAATTGATTTTGACAGTTCTGCTGTCAGTGTTCTACAGCATTGAGGTGCTGCAAACACTGACAAGCATTGCACAAAGGTGCACGGCTGCACCCAGGCTCCCTCCATATGCTTATGGAGGGAGTCACAGCATGCAGGAAGGTTCTCTTCCCTCCCCAGGAGATCAACGCAGCCTGGTTGCACATTGCACAGGAGGGCACAAGCAGGGATTTCGTCAGGAGGACCAAGCTGCAGTGGTGCAAGCCTTTCAATGATCTCAGTAGATCACGAAACGTTACAGCAAAGCCACACTCAATCGCATCCTGCTGTGCCACTCATCACATCCACATCACTCTGCCTTCCCTACCCTACTCCTACACATCTTTACTCACACCAACTTACCTTGCACCTCCACCCATCCCTATCTACATTATCACTTCCCCATCTCACTAGCCACCCCTCATACTTACCCTCATCCTAGTGCAAGCATACCAACTAACAACACACAAGGGTAGGCACCTGGGTGGTTTAGCCAATGTTCATGTGAAGTTTCTGTTAATGTGGTGTCAAACATTGAAACCTTTAATTTCAGCACTTTGCATTCTTGGACAGATCTGTGTGCACCTCTGGAAATGGCTTAATGAGTTGCAGTGAATGGTGAGACATAACGGTACCCCCCGCAATGGCGAGGAGTGTGAAAGGAATGGCTTGGGCATCGTAGGGATGCTTTATGGTGTTGGTGTGGGGTGGTGCCAACTTGGCGCATCATGTGGCATCCAGGGTGTACAGCGTCAAGTGACGTAAACCTGGCCATGGTGAGGCCCAGTGTCCTGTGCAGCATCAGTTGATTGCGGAGCAGGTCGGTGTTATTGCTGCTGGTGTTGGGGCTGATCTTGGTGGGATTCTGAGACTGAGGTGAGGTGAGATATTTCCAAGGGCACCGATGCTGATGGAATAGATTGCAGTGAGGTTGAGATGACAGAAGCGATCTGTCAATGGTGAGAGAGGTTGTTCCAATGAGGTCGCACTGGATAGAGAGTTGGCTCCAAACACTTGCAAGCTGCAGAAAGCTCAATCTGTCTTTCAAAGCTCAAAAACTGTTGCTTACTGCATTTGGAAGTGAACAGCTGGAACACGGGATCTTTTATACAACTTTGGCAGCTGTCAGGTCATGAGATAATTCACTGCTGAACCCACTCGCGACAGGCTGAGCTGACGTGTGCCCCGAGCAGCGGGTAACCCGTGGGAGAACACGTAAAATTGAAATGTAGGCTTAAAATAACAGTTAATTGGATGTTAACAACCCATTTAATGATGTGAATTGCCTCCCCCGCCACTTGGTGTCGGGTCTGCTCCGCGCCGACAGACCAGACACCTGGGAGACTCGCGTGGAGGCGGGTTGACAGGGGGGTTCCCCATCCGGTCAATCTTTGCTATTTTGACAGCTGACCCATCTCCGAACCCGCCCTGTGAGTACCGTCAAAAATTCGGCCTATGGCTCAATTTTTCATTCCTGGTTTTATAAGAACTGGTGTTGAGGGAAGAAATGGTAGAGCAACACTGACACTCCCAGCAACAAGCTTCCTGTATTTCTGCTTTATAAATAGGGTGCTGCTAGCCATCATGTACCTTACCAAATGTGCTCAGTGTTGTCTTTGCAATACTGCAAGATGTAGACTCAATTTTCTTATGTAAGGGCTGAGACTTGAGAGAAAATACCACCCACAAATATACCATAAGGATGCCATCACTACTGGAAACAACATCTAGCCTTTTCTAAGGATTGTGAAAATATGACTAGCGGGATATCATGAGGCCTTTAAAAGACATGTGTTTTCACTCAAGTGTACTGTCTGAAAACTGCAAACACTGCAAGCTTCAGGATTTAACAAGAAAAACCATCATGGGCAGTGCAAGAGGGTTAACAAGGGGCTGCTTCACTGGTTAACTAGTATTGTTCCTCACGTACACCACAAAACTTCAGTGTTTATCATCCAGATTTAACAACCCTCCACTCCAAGTAGTTTAGATAATCATGAAGGGGACAGTTTGAGATCTTGGATTTTGGTAACTTAAAACTTTCAAATAGCCCCAGCCCCTGAAATTCCAAGAAAGTGGAATTCTGTGGTAAGAATTGTTAAATTCTGTGGCAACAAATATCTAAACTCTGTGACAATTTGAAACAACTGTTTTCTCTCCACAACAGACATAGAAAATAGCAGTTTGGCCTGTACAGCAGGACTTGAACATCCAAAATAACAGAGTGCCAGAGGGCTCTGTTAGCCAAAGGTGACCAGTGACAGTACTGTAATACGTGCTAATTCCACTATTGTTAACTGTGGATGGTAACTTTCACTTCCTGCTATTTTCTGAGATGTTAGGGTAATTCCACAACTGCAGGCTGCCCAACACCAGCTCCCGCCCTCCCCACACACAATCATTTTGACATACATATTATTTCATTTGATGAATCTTCTTTTTCTTCTTAAGCAGTCCCTCGGAACCGAGGATGACTTGCCTCCACGTTAAAAATGAGTTCTCAGGTGACTGATGAGTCCAATGCAGGACCTACAGTCTCTGTCACAGGTGGGGCAGACGGTGGTTGAAGGGGGGGTGGGGGGACACTTGAGTTGACGTGCACTCCTTGCGCTTGCTCCCGGTGAAGAGACGCGAGGTGTTCGGCGTCTTCCCGGATGCTTTTCCTCCACTTTATGTGGTCTTGGGCCAGGGATTCCCAGGTGGCGGTGGGGATGTTGCACTTTTTCAAGGCGGCTTTGAGGGTGTCCTTGAAGCGTTTCCTCTACCCACCTGGGGCTCGCTTGCCGTGTCAGAGCTCCGAGTAGAATGCTTGTTTTGGGAGTCTCGTATGGGGCATGCGGACGATGTGACCCGTCTATTAGAGCTGATCGAGCGTGGTCAAAGCTTCGATGCTGGGGATGAATATATTTATTTTTGTTACCCTATTTTCTCTAACAGAAATAAGAATCTAGTGCGGTACAACTCAATGGGCACTGGTTAGCCTCTGGTGTCTCCTCCTGTGTCAGCCCAGAGTCCTTTCCAACCCCACGCTGCAGGTTCTCCCATGGATCTAGGCCCACCCCAGGCCAGATATGTGGTCGGGGACATCCTTCGTTGCATTCCCACCATTTCCCTTTTCCCGGAGGCTGAGCTTGGTTACTGAAAATCACATGGAAACGAGGGAAACACCGCCTCTTATGTTGCCCAACATTTGCACTATACAAATGCTGGATATGTTTGGCGCAGGAGTCCAGTGTGCTGTGGTCAGTAGAAGGGTGGAAGGGGATCACTCAACTTGCACTCGGGGCCTGTTCAAGTGCACCTGTGCACAGACCCAGAAAGCGCAGTAGTTCTTTTAAAAAAAGCTGTCGCAGAGAGCACGGAGGCCGTCTTCATCCCAGTGCTGCGGCAGGCCCAAGGCTTACTGCATTAAAACCCCACCCTCTTTTTTTGCAGGACTCCTAGGCAGAGGCTGGGGGGGGGGGGGGGGGGGGGGGGGGGAAGCTTGGTCCAATATAATAATTGCCTCACAGCCAGAAAGTCAGGGTATCAATCTCCATGACAGGCAGACTTTCGGTCCTCTGAAGATGTGGCTCAATTAAGTGGGCAAGGGGTGGAATTTGAACCCACTACCTTCTTTCTCAGAGCAGAGCCAAGCTGACATAATAGAACAAAGATTTTGGTTGTTTCAGTTATACCCACTGAATTCATAAGTGAGGAACAAAAATAAAAAAGCATATCTATAGTTCATGTATAAAGTATGATTGGGTCCAAGATCCATTCATTCCGTCAGCCGCTTGTAATTTAAAAAGCGAGTTGGATTATAGCGAGATTCAGATTTAATGAAATGTTTGTGTCAAAACATATATAAATTAAACATGCAGATGCACACAGTCAATATGGGTACTTCTGAACTGATTGACTGCAAAGGACTGTTTGATGACAGCGTTAATATAAATCATTCCCTAAAGAACAAAGTTGACTCAAACACTCCATCCACCCACGGCACTGAACCCCCTGTACATAACTGGTTTCCATATTATTTTGTAAAGCGGATACACATCGATAGGCATTTATGCATCATCTTATTATACATTTCAAACACCTCAAAGCACTTCAAATACAATGAATTTTTAAGTGGCTGTTGTTGCAAATGGTAGAGCTCTATGGTGAGCTTGCAGTCCTTTGGTCTGCAGTCTGCACCAGAGCCCTGTAACAGAAGCCCCCAAATGTGTCAATATTTTATTCAGAAAGGCATGGTGCGTTCTCTCTCCTCGGCAGCAGTGACCGTAGTCACTGGGCTTTTCCAAAGAAGGGGTCCAGAAGCTACATTATATTTTGGCTTTAAAAAAGGTGGATGGTGTTTTAAATTCTTACAAAAATCTGTCTGAAAGTGTAGTGTGACCAGTAGATCATTTCGGGCATACATTGGTGACAGTAGGAATGTTAAATTGAAAATCTTCTTTTCAGGAATTAAGACCAAATTTCCTGACCGGAAAATCTGACTTGGTCTATTGGGAAACGGATTGCATTGCCACATGGGTTAAGGTTGGTACCATTCCAGTTTTGGACTTGACAATTTTTGAGCCCCTTAACCTGTCCCACATTAGGTTCTGTTCACCTATTACCCCCCCCCCCCGTCTTTGCTGAACTACAGTGCCTCTCTGTCCCCTAAGGTATTAAGTTTGAACTCCGCATCCTAATCTTCAAACCACTCCATTGACTTGCCCCACCCTAGCTCAACAAGCTTATCCAACCTTGTATACCTTCCCCCCACCCCCACATTATTTGGTCTCCTTGAGACTGGCCATTTATGCATCTCCCCTCCTTCCTTCACCCCATAACTGGTGACAAAGCCTTCAGCTGCTTTAGATCAACCCTCTGCCTCACCACTGCTCTGCCCTCCTTTAAAAATCTTTGCAAAAATCCACCTTTCTGACCAAATCAACCTTTGTCACTCCGCCAAATGTCTTCCCCCCCCCCCAAATTTCTGTCCCATTTACTTTTATGCCACATGATGTAAAGGCTTTAATTATTTAAGTTTTTACTCAATTTTGCAAAGAAAACCTTAGAATTCAAGAGCCATGATCACTCCAGTCAGTCCCTCTCTTGCCCACTTTGGCTGAGGAGTGACCCAATAGAGGTCTTTAAAATTATGAAGGGGTTTGATGGAGACGATGGGCAGGATTTTCATTGGGCATGGAGGCGGGATTGGAGGCGTGTGGGGGTTAAAATCTCGAAATCGGGGGGGGGAGGGCACGAACCCATCCCGCCCCCATGCCAGTTTCAAAGGAGGCGGGTACCCGACCTGTGCTGGGACCCGCCTCCCCGATGCGGGAAGGGGATTAGTGCCAATTAACTGCCTGTTAACAGGCAGTTTTTAGCCTAATCCCTATTTTTATTGCTGAAGTGTGGGATTCCGACGGCTCCAAACCACGCCAAGTTAGTGAGGCGGGCCGAAGGACTTGGAGGGTTCCAGATGTCCGGTGTTCAGGTGAGTGATGGGTGCATGAGTGAAGAGGTAAGTGTGTTTGGTGTGTGTAAAGTGTTTAAAAAAGTCTTACTTACCTTTCCTTCCTTCAGGTCTCGGGAGTCCCCCATCTCACCGGCACAGAAAGCAGAATGGCCGCAAGCCGTCAAAAGTTGCAGCATTCAGCTTTCTGTTCTGGAGCGATCTCTAAATCAGCCTGAGAGGAAGGAATTAACTTAGTGTACAGATTGTCAGTGTTTGACAGCTTCAAACAGTTGTCAAACGCTGATATTTCATCTGTCAAAAGCTTTTGACAGATGAAATGTCAATCTGTGACGTCACCTGTTGCCGGGTGGCCCTTAATTGGCCTGCTGAGCCCGCTGGGCAGGCTCAACAAGGTCAAGCAAGTCTAAATCGCATGGGTTGGCCACAACTCAATGGAGGCGGGACTACAACCCCGAAAGTTGTAGTCTCGCCTCGTACATGCCTCCTCAATGAAAATCCAGCCCGATGTTTCCACTTGTATGCAGGGGGTCATAAACTAGGGGCCATAAATATGATAGTCAATAAATCCAATAGGGAATTCAGGTGAAACTTCTTTACCCAAACAGCAGTAAGAATGTGGAACTCGCTACCACAAGGAGTAGCTGAGGTGAATAGCAGATACATTTAAGGGGAAGCTAGATAAACACATGAGGGAGAAAGGAATAGAAGATTATGCTGATAGGGTTAGATGAAGATGGGTGGGAGAAAGCTCCTGTGGAGCATAAATGCCGACAGACCAGTTGGGCTGAATGGCCTGTTTCTGTGTAGATTCTATGTAAAAGATGGCTTACTGTTCCATTACCTGTCATTTCCAATTGGAGGTTTTTTGTTGTTGAGGTTATTACATTATAGGCACCACATAAATGCCCTCTGTGGTGGTTGTTAAAACTGATACACTGTGGAGTGCAAATCGCACTGTGCCCTACATATTTGTACTTACATACATCCTCTTTCCCCTCATTAAAAATAACCTACAATAAATTAATGAATTGCTCAGGAGACCCAAAAGGGCCACCCGAGGACTTTATAAATACTCAGTTTTACACCATAATGGAATTATATTCCACACAGTGTCAAACCCTGCAAGGCAGCTTCTCAAGAGTCTGATCAGGATCGGACTCCTAAGTTATGCTGCTACTTTCACGTCAATACACACCTGGCCTGATAGTAGTACAATTGCAGTCTGAACCCCACTTACAACAACAACTTGCATTTATAGAACACCTTTAATGTAGTGAAACCTCTCAGGGCGCTTCATTGGAGCGATTATCAAAGAAAATTTGACACTGAGCCACATGAGGAGATAGTATGACAGGTAACCAAAAGCTTGGTCAGAGGTAGGTTAACGGCCTCTTAAAAAGGAGAGGTAGAGAGGTTTAGGGAGGAAATTCCAGAGCCTAGGGCCTCGGCAGCTGAAGGCATGGCCACCAATGGTGGAGCAATGAAAATCGTGGATGCGCAAGAGGCCAGAATTGGATGAGCGCAGAGATCTTGCTTTACTTTTGTCTCATGACATGATGGCTTTGGCTATTCAATTTTGCAAAGCAAACGTTAGAACTCTGAGCCATGATCCTTCCAACTCGCCCCGCTAATTAAGGAGAGCCAACACGGGTTTGCAAAAGGCAGATCGTGTTTGACTAATCTAATTGAATTTTTTGAAGTAACAGAGGATTGATGAAGGGAATGCAATGGATGTTGTCTACATGGATTTTCGGAAGGCGTTTGACAAAGTACTACATAGAAGGCTGGTTAACAAAATTGAGGCTCATGGAATAGCTATTGGATAAGGAATTGGCTTAAGGACAGAAAACAACGAGTTGTGGTAAATGGCTGTTTTTCAGACTGGAGTATGGTAGACAGTGGTGTTCCCCAAGGGTCAGTGCTGGGGCCACTGCTTTTTTTGATGTATATATTTAAATGACCTGGATATTGAAATACAGAGTAGAATTTCTAAATTTGTCAATGACACCACACTTGGGGGTGTGGCAAACAGTGATGATGCCATCAATCCACTGCAACAGGGCATAGAAAGGCTAACAGAATGGGCAGACAAGTGGCAGATCGAATTTAATACAGAGAAGTGTGAGGTGATGCATTTTGGCAGAAGGAACAGGGAGAGGCAATATACACTTAATGGCACAGTTTTAAAGAGTGCGCAGGGACAGAAGTTATGCTGAACCTTTATAAAGCACTGGTTAGGCCACAACTGGAGTATTGCGTCCAGTTCTGGTCACCACACTTTAGGAAGGATGTGAAGGCACTTGAGAGGGTGCAGAGGAGATTTACCAGAATGGTTCTGGAGATGGGAGATCTTAGCTACAAGGACAAGTTGGAGAAGCTGGATTTGTTTTCATTAGAGCAAAGGGGGTTGAGGGGTGATTTGATAGAGGTGTACAAGATTATGACAGGTTTGGATAGGCTAGACGGGGAAAGGCTGTTCCCACTAGCTGATGGCACAAGGATTAAGACACAGATTTAAGGTTTTGGGCTAGAAATACAGGGGGGGCTTGAGGAAAAACTTTTTTTTTTTTTTTTTTTTTTATAAATAAACACAGCGAGTGGTGATGACCTGGAATTCGCTGCCGACGGAAGTGGTGGAAGCAGAGACACGCAATGTTTTCAAGGGGAGACTGGCTAGGCACTTGAGGGAAATAAACTTGCAGAGCTACAGGGATAGAGCGGGGGAATGGGACTGACTGGCTTGCTCTACAGAGAGGCGGCACGGATTCGATGGGCCGAATGGCCTCCTTCTGTGACTCTGACTCTCCTGGCCACTGTCTGGTTTTGGATCTGGCAGGTGGTGGCAATCTTAACATGAGCTAATCTTTAGAACCCAACAAAAATATAAAAAAGGAGCCCGACGCCTTAGTGGTCACTCAGTAAAAGCTTTGGTTGGCCAATGGACTTTTCTTCCCCAAATCTTTGATTCCCTCTTCAAATTAAATTTCTTTACAAAATATCAGTATGGTCACAATCAAATTTTAAAGTTCCTAACAACTTTCAATAAAATAAATGATTTTTTGATCCTTCAATTGAGGATGAAATTAAAAATCACAGAAGGCTGGTCCTAGATTGGTACTGTTTGTCATTACTGTTACACCACTTCCATATTATTGCACTCAGCTAGAAATTCATTTCAAAGAATCATTCTGGCTTGTAATTTACTCTTAACCAGTTCCTATAGCTGAACCACACACACCAATAAGGTCACAGGTTCAATCTGCAGTCAGTCAGTCTTAGCTAGGGTAGCAGCAGGGGCTGCTACCATTAGCCTCAGTGTCTCAGTTTAGGGAGGGGGTGGGTAATTAGTAAGGAGTTCTATGATCAGCTTCCCTGCTTGAAGTCAGCGTGCGCTGATGTTGGGTGAAGACATGATCAAGTTTAGCGGTGATGCTACCCCATGATCAAATAATCTGCTGACACTCAGTCAAAGTTCATACATGAATAGCAGCTAATTGGCATATCATAAAATAATAGGCCCCGTGGGACTGTACTCCAGCACAGCTTCAGGAGAGGGGAGAATAATGTTCAGAAATATGAATGGATACATGATAGTCTAGAAATGTAACCAGACATGAATTGCATTCTGACAATATGACCCATATTATAATAGAATTTGGCTCACTGGTTACACTTTTACCCGAGTCAGAAGATTGTGATCTCATGCCAGTCTACAGGACCTAAGCACACAAGCTGATACTTCAGTGGAGTAGAGAGAGGACTGCATTGTGAGAGGTGTATTCTTCAACATTAGATGTTAAACAGAGACCCTGCCTGTCTGTTCTGGTGGATCCCATGGCACTATTTGAAGAGCAGCGAGTCCTCCCGGTATCCTGTCCAACATTCATCACTTAACTTAAAAAATTAATTTGTCATTTAATTTTTCTGGGACCTTGTTCTGTGCAAATTGGCTACTATATTTGCCTACATGATAACAGTGACTACACTTCAAAAGTAATTAATTGGCTGTAAAGTGTTTTGGGAGATCCTGAGTGTATAAAGGCACTAAATAAATGCTCGTTCTTTCCTACTAGGAATTCTAGTGTCTATTTTCAAAAGAATTTTGACTGCACAGGTGCATTTTCAATTTCAGATTTTTTTTTCTTTTTAAAAAAGGTGCTTACATACAAAAATGGGCAGGAAAAGACTAGCTGATCCATCAAGCCTGCTCCACACTCATGATGGCTGGAGCATCATGACTAACACTTCTCCCCTCCCCACCCAGCAGCCATATAATTTCCCGGGTGAGGCAAAAAAAAGAGATTTGTAGCCCAATTGATTTTGTGAATGGCATTTTTATCTGGCGACTTGATCTAAAGTTACAATACAAACTCAGTTCCTTTTGTATCTAAAACAAAGTCAGCTAAATGCAGCTTCCATTCCTGCTTGTGATTGCCAATCAACACCAGACTCGGTGAAGCTATAAAATTCCAGTTTAAACCAGAGATATTGAAAAGACTGGGCCAGACTTAGTCAGCTGCCATTTTGGATACTCAAGTGGATCTCAGTTATTCACAATGAAAAATTTCTGGCTGTCAATAAACCAATTAAATGTATTTATAATCAAACTTATAAATAGGTTATCGGCCCAGGTACAGTGGTAGCACTCTCACCTCCACATGAGAAGGTTGTGCTCGAGACCCGAGCACATGATCTAGGCTGACACTTCAGTGCAGTACTGAAGGAGTGCCGAGGTGTTGGAGGCGAGATGTTAAACTGAGGCCCCACCTGCCTGCTCAGGTGGACATAAAAGATCCCACGGCACTATTTGAAGACGTGCAGGAGAGGTGTCTTGGTTAATATTTATTTCTCAACCAACATCACTAAAACAGATTAACTGGTCACTTCTCTCACTGCAGTTTATGCGATCTTGCTGTGCACAAACTGGCTACAGTGTTTCTCTACATTACAGCAGTGACTAGGCTCCAAAAGGTATTTCATTGGTTGTGAAATCCTTTGGGATATCCGGAGGTCATGAAAAGGCACAATATCAATGCAGGCTTGTTCTTTAAATCAGCAGCTGAATGGTTAAGTACAGTAATTGGTAATGTATTGGCAATAATGAAAACAACAGTTTATGTACGTGTGTTTAGGTTGTATCACTGAGCTCCCCCTTGTGCCAAGACAAACTACAGCTGTGGAAAAAGTATGGGCTGAAGCAGGTATTATTACAGGAAGTAAATTTGACTATGGAAAAATATCATGAAGACTTGTAATCGTATGAGGACTGGCAAAAATGAATGAGGTTTGTAGAAAGAGTTGGTTTAGTTGGAGAAAACACGAGTACAAGTATGTGAAGCTGGTAAAGACGAGAAGGGCCAATTCTGAAGATGGCTTAACACTATGACAGTCATTATGTTTAGCAATACACAGTAAAATTTTAAAATAATTTCACAATAGTTTTAAAAATGAGCAGGTACAAAAATATTAGATAGGCAAACTTCAAGGCATTTCCCCAGTTGAGTGAGAAGTTGATGATTCTTTTGCACCAAAGAGTGCAATGTCTGAGGTACTACAATCGCAGGTCCCAAACTATCTTTTTCACTCTCTCCCTCTTCTCCTGAAGTGGCTGTTATTTACCAGTGAGCTTTGACACTGTGGCAGGAGGCTATCCTACTGTGGAGAACATCACAGCGGAGTCCCACCTTGTCCACACACTCTCAGGCTTCCTCTGCAGGGGTCATCATAATCAGGACCGTGAGCCTCAGCTGACTTTCTTTTCCCAAACACAGTGGAGCAGTGGCCACCTGCAACGCCCCGATTGCGCAAAGGTAATCTTGTCAAGAACCAGATATTAGGGCTTCAGTTAGTCCATTATAGAATCACGACACCCCAGTTCAGGTGGATGTAAAAGATACTGTAGCACAATTCGAAGAGTTGGGACGACTTCTGGTGGTCGATCCAACATTTATCCCTCAACCAACACCACCAGAACAGAATTTTCTGGGTCATTCATCATTTTCTGTTTGTGGAGCCTGGCACTGAGCAAACTGGCTGCTGTGTTTGCCAACATAACAAGGGTCTACACTTCAAAACTAATTCATTAGCTGTAAAGAAAACTCATTTTTGGCAGTTAACAAACATGCAGGTTCTAAAAGACATTCAGTACTCAAAAGGGTTAATCTGCACCGTTTCGTTTTAGGGATGTATGCCAGTGGCAAAACACCTGCTTTGGGTGTTTTTAAAAAAAAATTGCAGTTCATTTTGGTGCCTTATCAAGGTGCTATATAAAAACAAGTTCTCTCTCTTTTCTGCTGTCATTTAGAACTTACTGAAAAAGCTTTAAACATTGGTTAGAAAAAAAGACAGAAAAGGGCGAGTGGAGGATAAACAGAAAGTGAGCTGCTGAAAATGCTAAAAATATAAATAATAAATCCAGCAGTTTAGAAAATCCCTAAAGACTGCCAAGCTTGGTAATTAAAACAGTAGCCTGGCCTGAATCAGCAGCATTTCACAATATGTTATACAATCATATTCTACAGCAATGAAGGCTTCAGTTTTACCATTTCTTTATCCTCATTATGTTACAGTAAATATCCTCAGGTAAGTAACTTATTACTTCTCCCTGAACACACTTTTGTGCAGAGCTGATTTGAGATTTGTTGTCGAGTATACTGCAGTAATTAACAGTTGACCATATAACAGATTATAAAACCTTCACTCAAAGGTTAAAAGGATTTATTGTGCACTAAAATGCCAAATGTTCACCAACTGCTGTCTCATTAATGCAATTAATCTTTGTTTTATTATATTCCTTCAGTTTTACTTTTCAATATCAAACTTATTTAGCTCAGAAGGCTTTTGCTCACAATGTGTAACATTAATCTGTTCAGTTGCCTCCTCACTTTTTAAAAAAATTCATTCACGAGATGTGGACTGAAAGTGGTGGTGAGCCACCTTCTTGGATACAACCGAGTGGCTTGCTAGGCCATTTCAGAGGGCAGTTAACTGGAGTCACATATAGACCAGATTGGGTATGGATGGCAGATTTCCTTCCCTACAGTGCATTTGTGAACCAGATGGGTTTTTACAACAATCCAGTAGTTTCACCATTACGGATATTAGCTTTTTATTCCAGACTTATTTAATTAACTGAATTTAAATTTCCCTGCTGCTGTGGTGGGATTTGAACTACATGTCTCCAGATCATTAGTCCAGGCCTCTGGACTGCTAGTCCAGTAACATAGCCACTATGCTACCATACCTACATTGCAACAGTGACTACACTTCAAAAAGTACTTAATTGGCTGTAAAGCTCTTTGGGACGACCAGTGGTCGTGAAAGGCGCTATATAAATGCAAGTCTTTATTTCTTTACCATAGTACTCGATGAGAAGAAGCCATTTATACCTCATTCCCCGTTCACCCGTGGTCCACCTGTCTCTGGGTCCATTCACAGTTCTGGGATGTTGACTGACCTGCAGTTCAGTACTGTTCCCTTTCCTTTTCTTGCAAAAGTAGGCAACAGAATGAACCTAAGAGGCGGGGTTATCCCAACATCCACATAGCAAGTGAAAGAGCACTAGTATAGAAAGTAGGGTTTGTTTTCCTCTTCCCGCAGCCACTTGTCACATGATTGAATTCAGGCGCTCAGTGGGTGGGGAAATCGCAGGTGCAGACCCATGTCCTATCACTCCAGGGTCAGTATGTTGCAGCATTCCTGAGGGTAGCCTCAAGCAGGACATTAATTAGAATTTTTTTGGAACCAAGACAAGCTACAGAGTTTCTGTTTGACCGACATTTTCTCTCCATACAAGCACACCTACCAGATTCAACGAGCTCAGGCACAGGTGGGTAGAGCCAAATCTCAGGGATTCCCAAGCGCAAGCAAGGGTACTGCTGGTGTTTAACCAGATAAAACCAACAACTTACCAATAGAGGGAACTAGTAAGTTCCCTACTGTTTGTCCAGCTAGGGCCACCTAACTCATTAATGAGGCTTGCAGGGTTAGCCACAACCGAGTAGGAAGAATCCCATCCTACAGTAACAGGTTCCATAAGTGAGCCAGACTGGCAGGTCAGTCAGTCAGTGTCCTGGAGCACTCCTGACTTGCCTGGTTCAGGTTTTGGATTAGAGTCTGCCAGGGAGGGTTGACTTGGTACCAAAATTCCTTCACCAGGCATGTTACCTTAAAGCCAACTTCTCCCTCCCCAGGAGGATAGTTACTAGTTGGTCATTAGCCAACTGACCAGTGAAGATTTGAACCTTTTCCAAGTAGACAGCAGGTAACAGGAGCTCCTTATAACCAGCATGATGAGCAGCACAACTCACCATAAACAATGTGACTGTATGGTCATATCCTTCTGACCCAAAGCATGGACACACATCACACACCATCATGTGGGGATCCTCCGGTCAAGAGGTGTAGAGCCTCAGCAGCTTGCCTCTCTTTTTAGCTGTTCATCAGTTTTTTTTTAAATTCAGATAAAATTAACATGTTTTATATCTGGCCTCCAGATAATGCCTTCCAGGAGCTGTCATCACAATTATCTGCGCTTCCGAATATAACCAATGAACAGTGGTGGTGGAAGGACTTACACAGAGCTGCTTGCATTGTGCCACGCACCTTGATGTTCTAGATGCTCCTTGTATTTTCCAATCATTACATCCAAGATCCTTTATTGAGTTGTGGAATAGCATAATACAGCACGAGAGCACCCTCCACCCTATCCCACTGATAAGTCTGTGTTCAAGGTAGTGAGTAGAGCTCACTAGGTCTGAAGGGCAGTCTGGCAAGAACACATCACTTGCCAAAAGGAGTGCCGTGGTACATTGAGAAATGCCTGGATACTCCCAGTCCCTTATAATGTCATCCAATACATCATTGGTGGGAGGTGGGCCCTCAATAAAGAATGAGTAACACTGCTCGATAAGGTGGTCTACTGACAAAGTAGTACTCACGAGTGAAAGCCACTTCTTCCACAGGATGACTTCAGTAGCTGTGCGTGTGGTTTACAATGTCGTCAGAGATGCATAGTAAAATGATAGAATAACAACTACTTTGTCAAAATTTGTTTTTAAATTTTCAGTTAAATACGTTTAATATAATGTTGCAATTAAGAATTGTTTTTGTTGTTGTTGCAAACAATAATTGCTTCAAAATAGAGAACAATCCAGTGGCAAGGTTGCCAACAGCAGCCTTAAAGGGAAAAGGACATGTTGTGACTAAAAAGTACTTTAGCATGGCTGGTTAACATTTACATTCAATCCCTGTGTCTGGCTCCCATTTAACCACCTTTGATGATTGCACAGTTTACCTTTGCATGTCTATTATCTATTGAACATTAAAAGGTGAAACATCCAATGCGCCACTCATGGGCACATTCTGGGAATGCATATAGCAAAACGGCATACTCTCAATCTGTGATTGCCCAATTGTGATACACAGTCCCAGCTCTCACCAGGGAGTGAGCCATTGGAATTCTCACCCCTTCATTTCTCCATCACCTGTTAACTACTAATTTAATGTAAAGATTTAGAGATGTGCAATAAGAATTATAATTAAAAAATACATTTTACCTTAGAACCAATGTTTCGTTTAAATCATTTCTATCGTCTGATACTGGGCATACCACATTTATAACTGTCATGCTCATAATATGGAGGCGTTACAAATATGGACACCTGCGGGGTATGAGGAGCACCATTAAAGCCCAGACCCAAGAAATTAATCTAGCACCCTGCCCACAACCCAATGATTGGAGTTACTTGAACCTAGAAAGTAGTGTGTGATATTAGCATACAAAATGTTAATGTGTTTGTCTAATGAGTCTCGGTCTGCTATTTTAACCGGTTTAAAACAAACCGATTGATTAAAATAGCAGACTTAGGAATATCCTGCTAATGCATTAAGTGCTTGTTTGCTAATATCACAGACACTCGTTTCTAGTCTGTACACACTCATTAATTTTGATGAAATGATTTTTTTTCCCTGTTGTCCCAATTGTTCTCCGCTCCCTTCCTGTAGGTGCTGAGCATGCATGTAATTCTGTTCCACCAGCAGCCCTCTAGTATCTCAGCCAATTGACTGTTCATGTGCGATCCTAGGTGGTGAGGTTCATCAGGCTATTCAACTGTGAGGGGCTTCACAACCTAGCCTGGTCCTGCCCTCCCTCAAAAGTCCACACATTTGCATGTTCCAGCAAGTCATTGGATAATGACCAGGAGAAGGAAATCTGGCTGATATTTCCCTTCGCTAGCCCAATGACATTAAAAGCCATGACTGCCACCTCAACACAAACCTAGGACCTTTCCTGGATTTTATAGGGTTATTAAATATAGCTATGCTGGGTTCCATATAATTCTGGGTACAGGACCTTCCTTCTCCAATTTCTTAACAGTCCCAGGTATTTAAGAGTAGTCAATCTTACTATTTGCTGATATTTATAAAATGAGTGGAATATCAGCTGTATTTAGTTGCTCCAGGTCCGAGTGTTGCCGATTGTGAAAATCACAAAAAAGTTCATTCAACACAATGTGAAAAAGCAGTAGTGTGGATTTGAAAGTGTGATTTAACTGCACACCCTTACAGATAATCATTACTCTGATTATATTACAATCATGTTTACCATTCTGGCGATCTTGCAGGATAATGCATTGGATGTCATCTTGCTGGGGGTCAGTAAATGACATGGATTTTTGTTTTTGCCCCTCCAGTTTTCTCCTTTCCTCTCCTGAAAGCGCCCGACTCATGCTGGGTCACAGTTCTACATGCACTGGTAGCCCTCATCTCATCCAAGTGAACCGTCATCACTTGCGAGTCTAGAATGCAAGTGTTGACCTTTCTGGGGGGGGGGGGGGGGGGGGAAGGCGAGCTGGAAATCAGAGCCAAGCCTGACCCTGTTCTCTCACCCAACACGCGCACAATATCTAGCAGAAGTCACTGGATAGCAATCAGGAGTGGAAGCCCGAGCTGATTTTTTCCCCCTCTTCCCTTCGCCCAGGGACAGTGAGATTTCTAGCTCCGCTACCTCATCTCAGCGGAGATCAACTAACTCAGCACAAGCTCAGACCTAGGACTCTCCTGGTCTGTATGGCTCAGTTTCACACTGTGCAGTACACTTACCCACTGAACCACCGAGGGAAGTTTCTTCGACATGGATCTCAGCATCCATTTAATCTAGATTGTGCTGGACAGCTTACAATAGAAAATGGAGGCCACAAGCAGCTACACTTAAACTTCAATGGATCTACCAAGTTGCTGCCAAACAGCTGAGGAACAGTTCAGTGCCCTAAGCAATCTCAAAGCACCAGATCTGTGCTGTGAAAGGCACCACTGGGTTGCAATTTGGTCAGATTCAGCTACTCCAGACATTTGAAAATGCACCCCAACACTGAAAAATCCTGAACTGCTGGCTGCAGGAATGGCAGAAGTAATGCGCAAACACCAAGTTTAAGATTTTGGTACACTGAGCTGGCGACTAAACTCACTTTACAGTCACAGCCTTAAACTAAACCACGTTTATAAAATAAATTTCAGCAAATGTTGATTTTTTTTTTCCTTACATAAAACATCTTTTTCTATTAGACAGATTCTCTCCAGGCTGGTTCTTTTTTCAATCATGCTCTCATTGATTACTGTCTCAGGCTTTCTTTTCCAACACAGATGCAATTCTACGGTGCTCAGCTGTACCATTTCTAACTCGCGTTACCAAAAAGTCACAGGGCAAATAGTTTTAATACCTGCAACTTGCTGACAGGATACAATATCCCCAAATCCTCCCTACTCCTCAGTGTATCTTTAAATGGAGCCAAGAGATGGCAGCTCATATAGGAGTAAGGGAGGGGCTAGGATACACCACAAGCTGATATCAATATGACAGATTAACATTCTCAGCATTAAAGGGATGAGAAAACAGTATGGAGTGTACTTGCCTCATTAAGAGCAGAGTCTTGCAATGCAGCTACCTTGGTCTTTTTGGCCAATTTTTTGTAGCAACACTTCCCTCCCTTTCTTCATAAGATTATTTTAAAACTGCTAACAAAGGAATAACCGTAATGTGAAGAAATTAAACTGTTCAAAAATACAGTATAGTACTGCTCTTTCCTTTGCCAAGAAGACCAAAGAGATCACATAAAAAGGCCTGCCTCTTAAAGGGACAAGTTCATCTTTACTCTGGTTTCATCCCTACAAATTTTTATACAAATAGAAAATTAACAATTTACTATGGTTGTAAATAATTAGCAATATTCTCAAGGCTAATCGCTGCATCACATTTGTCGTCTTTGCTTTTACCTGCACTAGCACCCAATGTGAATTAAAAAAAACATCATGGTTGTGTTTGTGTTTCCGATGCTATCCAAAGTTCTCCTGAAAAAATAGACTTTCCAAAATGTTTGTTCTTGGTTCCATTCAATTCCGTTGCACATTAACCAGTTCGTATGAGATAAACTTTCGGAGCCGTTCCAGGTACTGGCTGTACAGTTCAATGTCATTGTGACCGGCCCCTTCCACCCACAGTGGCTCCACCGCCTTCATGCAGCGTTCGTACAACGCCAGGCCGTGGGAGAAATCAATCACCTCGTCCTCAGTGCCGTGGATGATCAACACAGGAGATGTGATTTTGGAGATTTTATCAATGCTGTAAAATACAAGTAGTAAACAAATAGTTACAGCATCAAAATATAATATATTTTACTTGATTCAGTGTGAATTCAGGATCAATTCAGACCGGGTCATTTTATTTTTTTGTGGAGGGGAGCAAACTTTATTTCTTCCAATTTTCTCTCCTCCTTGTAAGGTGCTGACTTTTGCTGGGTTCCATGGATTCTGTTCACATTTGCTTCCTCACCTAGATGAGCATTCTTCAGGTGAAAGTTTAGACATCGAGGTCTAGGCTTCCTGCCTGGCACTGTGCTGGCCGATGTGGGCATTGCCACACGTCCCACTGATACCCTCCTGAATTCAGTCGTGGTTCTGGCCCCAGGGTCACCACCATACAAGAGTCAAGCATCCCTGGCCTCTGTTAGTGTTACACTAGTAGGTGGGTGAAAATAAGCTGCAGCAGCCATTATTTTTTTTTTTTAAACTGCAGATCTTTCTTTTTCTTGATTGGGGCCCCTGCATGGCAATGCTCAGAAAGGCTCCTCTTCTGTATTTGGCCTGACGCCTCCTCCTCCGACCACATCGGAATGCTAGGCGCCAGGGATTAGTACTGTTCCTAGTGTCCAGCACTGGAACAGAGGAAATGGCTTTGCATACGTCTGGACAGGCGTATGTGACATGGTTGGGGTTGTCCTGTGGTAAAGCGAGAGGCATGCAGGGATGCAGCAATGTATTTTCCAGCGCACACGTCCAGCCCTATTCATCTTAGATCCACTGGGAATCTGGTGAACTGGGCTGGGCAGCCTAGGCCAGAATGTTGATCAGGAGAAGCATAACACACCCTTTTTCCCCCACATATTTTCAGCATTAAGTACTTGCAGGTTATTAGTAATAGGTCCAATGTAGGGTGAAAACCCCCTACTCTATCCCAACTTGTCTGAAGGAAATGGTTAAGGTGGAGGGGGAGGGGTAAACCCTGTCCAGTGGTATTTTTTTTTTTTTTTTTAAATACACTCCGATTGCATTTAATAGCAAGACAGGCTTTTATCGCTACAATATGCTTAGTAGTTCCAATCAAGAGAGCACAGTACTGAAGAGTCAAATAGGTTATTCCTTGAACAGAACAGCAGACTTTCTCTCCATGTGTAAATGAATAGCTCGTTTGTCAACAAAACATTTGATTTTGGGCAATGTTCCCATTCTGCCCATTGCTTCTGTTCAAACCCAGCTGGATTCTGTCAGTAAACAGCACAGCAACTGAAAATTCAATATTAGGCGTAAAATGCAGCGGGACTGCTAACAAGCACATAACAGCCCACAGGTAATTCACATGGAGCAGGCCTTGTGGTATCCAGGTTCCATCCAGCTAGTTGAGATATTCTGTTCAATAATGGTGGCACTATAGACTGGTATAGGCTGAATGTAGCGTGGCAGCTTCTGGGTGATCTCGCACCCACCTGCATCTTGTGGCGCAAATGGTCACATACAAGCTGAAGGCTATAGCATTGGTGAAAGGAGCCTATATGGCTACATGGATTCTCGGGAATCCAACCACCATCAAAAGGTGCAGCGCCCTTTTTTGCTGCTGGAGGATTTTGGTTGAAAAAGTTATAAAGTCATTCACACTGGCAAACAAGATACCAGGGACCTGATGTGTGCAGTGCTGCATTGGAGATTGGCTGATCTCCAATGCAGGAGATAGATAGATTTCTAGACACAAAAGGCATCAAGGGGTATGGGGAGAGAGCGGGAATATGGTATTGAGATAGAGGATCAGCCATGATCATATTGAATGGTGGAGCAGGCTCGAAGGGCCGAATAGCCTACTCCTGCTCCTATTTTTCTATGTTTCTATCTAGCAGGTGTCCTCAGGCAGCTTGAAAGGATGCCGAGAAGCTGAAAGCAGTGACTTTCACTGCAACGGACAGAGCCATTCCAGTCACGACCGAATTTTGTATCTAGATTGCAGAAGATGGCAAGTTCTGAGACTGCCTTCCTGGTGAAACAAAGGCAGCAGAGACAGATCTCTAACTAGAGAGACTCAATTCTTTGGATAATAGCGAATCTGCCTCCGTGCATTCTAATGAAACTCCCCCTCATCCTCCAGCTCCCTGGAAGGCAACAGGAATTCACAGGGGAACATTCATCCTCTAGAAAGCTTAAATAGAGCTAACCCACCACAATGGCAGGTGAGAAAAAGAAATAACAAAGTAGCAAAAAGTCCACAATAGGGGAACCCAGACAAAAGAATATAGCTAACCAAGTATAACAAAAGCAACACAAAGAAAATCAGTCACTTTCAAAACAAGTTAACATACCTTTCAGAAAGCTCACTGTGCAAGTCCAGAAAGTGAGGTTCACAATGTACCTACTTTTACTTTTTAACCAGAGTGATGACATCACTTCTTTGGGGCAAAACCATGCCATGGGGGAGGGAAGTCTGAACCCTCATCTCCTTAATTTTCCCAAGCATAATGAGCTTATACCATACCGCCATGGAGTGCCTCGAGCAGCGCTGCCCCATCGTAAACAGCTGGGCTGCACAATCCTGGCACTGAGTAGATGCAAGGATTGGTCCCAGGATTTTACAATCACCCCGTGCCACTTGCTCCAGTTTGACTCTCCCAACTTGCTGCTGCCCCACATGACTGGCCTGAGCTGCCGTTATCTCCCGCCACATCCTCCAAATCCCGTGCCAGAAGGTCTCAGCCAAGGCCAATTGCTGTTCCGATTTAATCCCAATCAATTGTGATTTTCTTCTGGCCTCTGAGCTAACATGCTGCTTCCAATTTAATTTTAGGATTCAAAGTATGTGCCAACAGAAGACAGCAGCAGGTCAGGGGAGCCCAGCAGGAGACAGCAGGTCAGAGGAGCCCAGCAGGAGGTCAGGGGAGCCCAGCAGGAGACAGCAGGTCAGAGGAGCCCAGCAAAAGGTCAGAGGAGCCCAGCAGGAGACAGCAGGTGATATGGGGAACCCAGCAGGAAGCAGCAGCAAGTTGAGAGGGGCTATTCATTTATTATGGTAGATTTCAAGCATTTCTGTCAGGATCCTTGTAAATATTGACATTTTCAGGAACCCTGTCACTATGCAAATAATGACACACTCCCGAGAATCTCTAGCAAATACTGACAGCCTCGGGCACCCTGTCTGAACTTCTGAAGAGAAAGGGTAACAGTGCTATCATTGCAGAAAATGTTTATTAGTATACAACAGAAGTAAAATGCTGAATTTTGCCAGCGCTCAGTGCAGGTTTGGAGGCGGTTCCACTGTCAAAATCAAAATGATAGACAGCGGGTTGGGAATCCACTGCGAACCCGCCTCCATGTAAGTTTCCAAAGTGTCGGGTCTGCGATTTCAGAACAGACCCGACACCAAGCGGCGGGGGAGGCATTTAAGATACTTAACTGCTTGTTAAGTGCTTGTTAACTGCTATTTTGCCAGCCTTTTTCTATTT
The DNA here is from genome assembly GCF_052327205.1 of Somniosus microcephalus. Taxonomy (NCBI): domain Eukaryota; kingdom Metazoa; phylum Chordata; class Chondrichthyes; order Squaliformes; family Somniosidae; genus Somniosus; species Somniosus microcephalus. Next base: position 24,322,977 of record NC_140999.1, read on the forward strand.
TACCACATTTTTAACAGGGTTCACGTCATTCGGAGATCACGTCAGGTAAGTAGGTCGGGGTCTCTGTCTCCCCATTGCTATGAATAGGTGACAGCTGCAAAAGTGGTACAAAAGCTACCATTTCACAGCTGGTCACTTTCCAATGTCAGAAGCTTGAGCCTTCAGGACTTGGAAGACACTTTTGAGCTGTATACAGTTTGGAAGCGTTTGGATTAAACTCTATCCACTGTCACCTCCTTGGAGCAAGTTCTCTCACCATTGACAGGTCGCTTCAACTTCAACTGCCATCTATTCCAACAACATCGGTGCCCTTGTAAAAATCTCACCTTGGTCCTCTGAATCCCTCCACGATCAGCCATAACACCAACATCACCAGTCACACCAACAATACCAACCTTTTCTGCAATCACCTGATGCTGCACAGGACACAGGACATCAACACTCGACAACATTACTGCCCGAGAGGCCAGCAATGGCATCACCATGGCCAGATTTACTTCACTTGACGCTGTACACCATGGCTGCCACATAATGCGCCAGGTTAACACCACCCCACACCAGCATCATAAAGCATTCCTACAATTACCAAGCCGTTCCTTTCACACTCATCACCATTGCGGGGGATACCGTTAGTCTCACCATTCACTGCAATTCATTAAGACACTTCCAAAGGTGAGCACAGATCTGTGCAATAATCAGTGTTGAGAATAAAGATTTCAATGTTTGACAACACATTAACAGAAAATGTACATGAACATTGCATAAAACACCCAAGTGCCTACTCTTGTATGTTGTTAGTTGGTATGATTGCACTAGGATGAGGGCGAGCGTGAGGGGTGGCTAGTGAGGCGGGGAAGTGATAATGTAGATAGAGGGGGATGGGTGGAGGTGCAAGGTAAGTTGGTGTGAGCAAGGATGTGCAGGAGTAGGGTAGGGAAGGCAGAGTTATGAGGATGTGATGAGTGGCACAGCAGGATGAGGTAGAGTGTGGCTTTGCTGTAACGTTTCGTGATCTACTGAGATCATTGAAAGGTTTGCGCCACTGCAGCCAGGGACTCCTGACCACATCCCTGCTTTTTTTGCCCTCCTGTGCAATGTGCAGCCAGGCTGCGTTGGTGTCTGGGGGAGGTCTCTTCCGCCCTTTAGAAGGGAAGAGAACCTCCATGCGTGCTGTGACTCCCTCCATAAGCATATGGAGGGAGTCATGGGAGAGCCTGGGTGTAACCCTGCACCTTTGTGCAGTGCTCGTCAGTGTTTGCAGCACCTCAATGCTGTAGAACACTGACAGCACAACTGTCAAAATGAATGCGGCCATGGTCCCTTTATAGAAACTGGCTTATGACGCGTCAGACCCGCTTCCTTTTAATTGGCCGGGAACCCTGCAGGGTGGGCTTAACAAGCCCTATTAACGGAAAATCCTTTTCAGAGCAGCTGCAGCCAGGACCAGAACCTGCCAACCACCTCTCCCGCCGCGATCCCGCCTCCGCTGGCGAAATTGCAGCCAAAGTGTCAGTAAGTCAACAAATAAGGATAAACGTGCATTTATATAGTCATTTATCTAGTCTCCCAGAGATGCCCAAAGTGCTTCACGTACAATGAACTGCAGTGACTGTTTTTATGTAGGCAAATAGAAATTAGTATGGAAATCAGATGACCTCACAGACCCCTGGGAGACAAAGGCCTAGTTTTAAAAACTTTGGTTTATCAGGTGATTGTTTTTAAGTAGACTGAAGTATATTCACTGATGACATGTAGAACAAAATGGTCATTATGCAAAACAAGTGATTTCTTCACAAATTTTAAAGAGCCTACAGTGATTTCCGTGCTTGGCGATGTCACATGCTGGTGTTTATTTCTGTGGGAAAAAGCAGGTCAGACAGGATTTCAGACTGGGCTAGTTAGTCCTGTACTTCCTGTTAGTCGGTTTAGACTACACAGTGTGTGTGTATTTTTGTACCACACAATACGTGTGCATGTTTTGTGCAGGGGCTCTGACACAAATTTTCAGAACCTCTCTGGCCACAGGGGATGTGCCAGAGGACTGGAGAACAGCTAACACAGTACCATTATTCAAGGAGACTTGGTTGAGGGAGGGGCAAGACTGGCAGCTCAATGTTCCAGGGTATAGAATCTTCAGGCGAGACAGAGAGGGGTGTAAAAGGAGGGGGTGTCGCAATATTAATTAAGGAGTCAATTACTGCTGTGAGGAGGGATGATATATTAACAGGTTCCTCTAATGAGGCCATATGGGTTGAACTTAAAAACAAAAAGGGGGCAAGCACTTTGCTAGGAGTGTACTATAGGCCCCCTAACAGTCAGGGGGAGATAGAGGAACAGATATGTAGGCAAATCTCAGAAGTGTGCAAATAATAGGGTAATAATAGTGGGGGATTTCAACTTCCCCAATATTAACTGGGATAGTCAGAGTGTGAAAGGCTTAGAGGGTGCAGAATTCTTAAAGTGCATCCAGGAGAGCTTTTTGAGCCAGCATGTAGAAAGTCCTACAAGAGAGGGGGCGGTACTGGACCTAATTCTAGGGAATGTGGCCGGGCAAGTGGTAGAAGTGTTAGTAGGTGAGCACTTTGGTGACTGACCATAATTCGGTGAGATTTAAGGTAGTCATGGAAAAGGACAAGGATGGACCGGAAATAAAGGTTGTAAATTGGGGGAAGGCCGATTTTAATATGATAAGGCATGATCTGGCCAATGTGGACTGGGATCAGCTACTTGAAGGAAAATCCACATCGGAGCAATGGGAGTCTTTCAGAAAGGAAATTGAGAGAGTACAATGGCAACATGTTCCCGTAAAGGTCAAGGGTGGGACCAACAAACCCAGGGAACCTTGGATGTCAAGGGATATATGAGAATGGATTAGGAAAAAAAGGGGGGCTTTTGGCAGATACAAAGGACTAAAGACAGAGGAAGCCCTAGAGGAGTATAAAAAGTGCAGGGGGATACTTAAAAAAGAAATTAGGAGAGCGAGGAGGGGCCATGAAATAACACTGGCGAGCAAAATAAAAGGAAAATCCTAAGGTGTTTTATAAGTACAGGTAGACTATCCTTTATCCGAAAACCTCAGGACCAGCCGAGTTTCAGATAAAGGAGAATTTCGGATTTCGGAAGGTGGGTCGGCGGGGGGTCGTGCGCACGACTTACGCTGACGCTCAGCGTAAGTCAGTCGGGGCCGGCGGGGGTCGGGGCCGGCGGGGTACGTGGGGGGGGGGGGGGGGGGGTCGGCGGTTGTCGGGGCTGGCGGAGTCCGCGGCGGGGTCCGCGGGGGGGGGTCGGCGGTTGTCGGGGCTGGCGGGGTCCGCGGTTGTCGGGGTCCGCGGGGGGGGGGGGGGGGGGGGGGCGGCGGTTGTCGGGGCCGGCGGGGGGTCGTGCGCACGACTTACCCTTTATCCGAACTTCCGCAACCGGAACCCTCTAAAAACCGAAGGTTTTTTCGTTCAGCGTAAGTCGTACGCACGACTTACGCTGAACGAAAAAACCTTTGGTTTTTAGAGGGTTTCGGTTTTCGGAAGTCCGGATAAAGGGTAGTCTACCTGTATATTAAGGACAAGAGGATAACTAGGGAAAGAGTAGGGCCCATTAGGGACCAAAGTGGCAAACTGTGTGTAGAGCCAGATGATGTATGGGGGGTTTTAAATGAATTTTTTGCATCTGTGTTCACTATGGAGAAGGACGATGTAGACATAGAAATCGGGCAGGGGGACTGTGATATACTTGAACATATTAGCATCGAGAGGGAGGAAGTACTAGCGGTTTTAGCGGGCTTAAAAGTGGATAAATCCCCAAGCCCAGACGAGATGTATCCCAGGCTACTATGCGAGGCAAAGGAGGAGATTGCAGGGGCTCTGACACAAATTTTCAGAACCTCTCTGGCCACAGAGGATGTGCCAGAGGACTGGAGAACAGCTAACATAGTACCATTATTCAAGAAGGGTAGTAGGGATAAACCAGGGGATTACAGGCCAGTGAGCCCAACATCAGTGGTAGGGAAATTATTGGAAAAAATTCTGAGGGACAGAATTAGCCTCCACTTGGAGAGGCAAGGATTAATTAGGGATAGCCAGCATGGCTTTGTCAAGGAAAGATCATGTCTGACCAATTTGATTGAATTTTGAGAGGGGGTGACTAGGTGTGTGGATGAGGGTAGTGCAGTGGATGTGGTTTACATGGATTTCAGTAAGGCTTTTGATAAAGTCCCACATAGGAGACTGGTCAGGAAGGTAAGAGCCCATGGGATCCAGGGTGCCTTGGCACATTGGATCCAAAACTGGCTTAGTGGCAGAAGGCAGAGGGTGATGGTGGAAGGTTGTTTTTGTGACTGGAAGCCTGTGTCCAGTGGGGTACCGCAGGGATCGGTACTGGGTCCCTTGCTGTTTGTGGTCTACATTGGATGTGAATGTAAAGGGTATGATCAGTAAGTTCGCAGATGACACGAAAATTGGTGGGGTGGTAAATAGCGAGGAGGGAAGCCTCAGGCTACAGGACGATATAGATGGGTTGGTCAGATGGGTGGAACAGTGGCAAATGGAATTTAACCCTGAAAAGTGTGAGGTGATGCATTTTGGACGGACTAACAAGGCAAGGGAATACACAATGAATGGTAAGACCCTAGGAAAGACAGAGGATCAGAGGGACCTTGGTGTGCATGTACATAGATCCCTGAAGGCAGCAGAACAGGTGGATAAGGTGGTTAAAAAGGCATATGGGATACTTGCCTTCATTAGCCGAGGCATAGAATATAAGAGCAGGGAGGTTATGATGGAGCTGTACAAATGCTGGTAAGGCCACAGCTGGAGTACTGTGTGCAGTTCTGGTCGCCACACTATAGGAAGGATGTGATTGCTTTGGAGAGGGTGCAGAGGAGATTTACCAGGATGTTACCTGGGCTGGAGCGCTTCAGCTATGAAGAAAGACTGGACAGGCTGGGGTTGTTTTCCTTGGAGCAGAGAAGGCTGAGGGGGGACCTGATTGAGGTGTACAAAATTATGAGGGGCATAGATAGGGTAGATAGAAAGAACTTTTCCCCTTAGTAGAGGGGTCAATAACAAGGGGGCATAGATTCAAGGTAAGGGGCAGGAGGTTTAGAGGGGATTTGAGGAAGAACTTTTTCACCCAGAGGGTGGTTGGAATCTGGAACTCACTGCCTGAAAGGGTGGTAGAGGCAGGAACCCTCACAACATTCAAGAAGCATTTAGATGAGCACTTGAAATGCCATAGCATACAAGGCTACGGACCAAGTGCTGGAAAATGGGATTAGATTAGACAGGGCTTGATGGCTGGCGCGGATGCGATGGGCCTCTTTCTGTGCTTTATAACTCTATGACTCTATGAAAACACTCTTAAAAGGAATATAGTTGATCGTAGTCACGTCCGCTCAGGAGGTCTTTAGTTTTTAGGGATGTGGGACTACCTCTTTCAAAGAGCTGACACAGGCACAATGGGCTGAATGGCCTCCTTCTGTGCTGTATCATATTCTGACTCTATGAAAAGCTGAGGACATGTTTATCGGACTGGAGGAAAGTATATAGTGGTGTTCCCCAGGGGTCGGTACTAGGACCACTGCTTTTCTTGACATATATTAATGACTTAGACTTGGGTGCACAGGGCACAATTTCAAAATTTGCAGATGACATAGAACTTGGAAGTATAGTGAACAGTAAGGAGGACAGTGATAGACTTCAAGAGGACATAGACAGGCTGGTGGAATGGGCGGACACGTGGCAGATGAAATTTAATGCAGAAAAGTGCGAAGTGATACATTTTGGTAGGAAGAAAGAAGAGACACAATATAAACTAAAGGGTACAATCCTAAAGAGGGTGTATGAATAGAGACACCTGGGGGTATATGTGTACAAATCATTGAAGGTGGCAGGGCCAGTTGAAAAAGCGGTTAAAAAAGCATACGGGATTCCGGGCTTCATAAATAGAGGCAGAGTTCAAAAGCAAGGAAGTTATGATGAACTTTTATAAAACACTGGTTCGGCCTCAACTGGAGAATGGTGTCCAATTCTGAGCACCACACTTTAGGAAGGCTGTGAAGGCCTTAGAGAGGGTGCACAAAAGATTTACAAGACTGGTTCCAGGGATGAGGGACTTCAGTTACGTGGATAGACTGGAGAAGCTGGCGTTGTTCTACTTAGAGCAGAGAAGGTTGAGAGGAGATTTGATAGAGGTGTTCAAAATCATGAGGGGTCTAGACAGAGTAGAGAGAGCGAAACTGTTCCCATTGGCAGAAGGGTAGAGAATCAGAGGACACAGATTTAAGGTGATTGGTAGAAGAACCAAAGGCGACATGAGGAAAAACTTTTTTTTTTTTTTTTTTTTAAAAACCACAGCAAGTGGTTAGGATGTGGAATGCACTGCCTGGAAAGAGTAGTGGAGGCAGATTCAATCGTGGCTTTTTTAGGCAGCGAGTGGTTAGGATCTGACTTTCAAAAGGGAATTGGATTAGTACCTGAAGGAAAAAAAATTGCACAGCTACAGGGAAAGGGTGGGGGAGTGGGACTAGCTGAAGTGCTCTTGCAGAGAGCCAGCACGGGCTCGACGGGCTGAATGGCCTCCTGTGCTGTAACCAATCCACGATTCTATCCTCTCAGGGAGGAAATGCCTTGGCTCCACTTGGCATCTGTTCTAATGACACGTGCGAGTTCTGAATATCCATTTGCAGGGTGGGGTTGTGGGCTCTGCTCCTTAAATCACTGGTCACAAAACTGCTGCTGCCAGAAACGCACAGCTCACTGAAATTGTTAATTAAACAGGATGACTGCTTACACCAGACAAGCAGCCATCAAAAGGAGCTTTTATGATGAAAAATGCTGGATTCTGCCACTGTCGCTGTTCTTGTAAATATAAAGGACTTGACCTTGGTTGCTTCAGTGGCAGCAGAGGCTCACATTTTTTATGATGGCTCTTTGAGCCGTTGCTGCATCACTGGCCTGCAGAGTCCAGATATACAAGGCATGCAACTGAAGGGCTCTCTCTGCCCCACCCAGGACAAAGCTGGGAAAACTGATTGAAGGGAAACAGACTTCTACTTGGTATCGGCTCCAGGCAGCCTGGTTAAGATTGGGAAACCACCAGATGAGAATTTGGGGAGGGAGAGCCCATGTCTCACCACTCACCGAGATCTGTACGCGAGAAATGTGTGTGATGCACAACACCAGAGAGCTGTGCTATTCTACATACCCTTCACATGTAGGGGTGCTCCAATGAGTGTGTACTCAGTGCTGTTGCTGGGTTGAGGCAGTAAGTTTCATGAAAAGGGTTTTGACAAATCTTCTCATTTCAAGGCTGATTCTTAATGCCAAAGGCCTGAATTATGCAGAAAAACTGAAGAAACCTGGAAAGGAGGCATTTGTGAAGTGGTCTTTTAGCAGTATGCAGGTTAGTTAAGGACATGGAAATAGAAAATGTGATTTATGACTTTAAATTAAATTGTGAGAATAGGACAAAAGGACACGCACACACACCATTTATGAAGCAATTGGATGCTGCAATGACTTTAGGATCCCTCAGGATGGATGAGCGGCTTTCCTCATCTGTAACTATTCTGCGATCCAAGACACAATGTTATAAGTTGCATTAAAATGCTAGATTCTCCTGGTACTTTTTCCTCTCCAAAAGATTTGACAAATGCTATTGGGCCAATATTGAATTTGGAAGAGATATAAATGACGACACAGAAACAGGCCGTTCAGCCCAACCAGTCCATGTTAGTGTTTATCCTCCACATGAGCAGTCGTCCTACTCCCATGTGCCTGCCCGGTTTCCATATCCCTTTATTCCCCTTTCCTTCAACCACCTTGTCTAATAGGAACAGGAGTAAGCCATTCAGGCTCTCGCGCCTGTTCTGCCATTCAATCAGATCATGACTGATTTGTACCTCAACTCCGATTCCAGCCTTTGCTCCATTATCCCTTGATACCCTTTATCTAACAAAAATCCATTGATCTCAGTCTCGAAAATTGCAATTGACTTAGCATCCACAGCGGTTTGGGAAAAGAGAGTTCTAGATTTCTACTACACTTTGTGTGAAGAAGTGCTTCCTGATTTTACTTCTAAATGGCCTAGCTCTGATTTTAAAGGTTATGTCCCCTTGTTCTTGGATTCCCCCAGCAGAGGAAATGGTTTCTCGGTAGCTACCCGATCAAATCCTTCTAAACATTTAAAACACTTCGATCAGATTACACCTCAATCTTCTATACTCAAAAGAGAACAGAAGCCAAGTTTATGCAACCTGTCCTCCTAATTTAACCCTCTAAACACCGGTATCATTCTGGTAAATCTGCAACGCAACCCATCCAAGGCCAATATATCCTTCCTGAGGTACGGTGCCCAAAACTGAATGCAGTACTCCAGATGGGGTCTGACCAGGGCTCTATATAAATGGAAGCATAGCCTCCTCCCCTTTGTATTTCAGCCCCCTTGAGAAAAAGGCCAACATTCCATTAGCCTTTTGAATTGCTTTTTGTACCAGTCTACTAGCTTTGTGTACTTAAGACTTCCAAATCTCGGTTCCTCTACAATTCCTCATTTCTCATCATTTAGAAAATACACTGATTTATCGTTCTTGACCTCACTCGCCCACATTGAACTCCATTTGCTATAGTTTTGCCAACTCACTCAATCTGTCCATGTTCCTTTACAACTTCCTGCTCCCATCTAAACTATTTACTGGCCCTCCTAACTTAGGGTCACCTGCAAACATGGATCTACAACTCTCTCTTCCTTCATCCAAGTCCATTGATATATATGGTGAAAAACTGAGGCCCCAGTACAGATCGCTGGGGAACACCACTTGTCACATCCCGCTCATAAGAGTACGTTCCCTTTATCCATACTTCCAACCAATTACCAACCCATACCACAATCTATTCTTAAATGTTGACATGGTCTCTGTTTCAATTACTAACTCTGGTAGTGCATTCTACAGCCTCACAACCAGCTGTGTCAAAATGTTTCTCCTGCTCTCTGCCCTAAATCGCTTATGTTTAACCTTGTATACATGTCCCCGCATCCTAGACTCCTCAATCACTGGAAACAGTCTGTTTTTAATCTAGTCTTTCCCATCATTTCATAATTTTAAACAACTATCAATTTGCCGCCACTCTTCTAATGAAAATAGCTTCAATTTTTCAACTCACTCTTTGCATTTGTACTTCCTCATACCAGGCAGCATCTTAATGAATTTTTGCTGTATGCTCTCTATTGCCGCAACATTCTTCCTATAGTGTGCAACTCAAAACTGCAATTGAGGTCTCACTAAGAATTTATATACATTCAACATTATATTGCAACTGTTATATTATATGCCTCTTGCTACAAAACTCAATCAATAATTTTTTTACTTTTTTTTTTATAAAATAGCCTTATCTATCGGAGGTGTTGATTTTAAAGTCTTGAGGAACCCAAACCTCCCACATCACTCGGTCTTTCCCCATTCAACGTACAATAATTACTTTTTACAAAACCAAAATGTATCACCTCACATTTGCTGACATTGAATTCCATCGGCCACAATATCCCCTCACAACTGCCTTTGGTCCCCAGAATTATTTACTGAGCCACATATCTTTTGCAAAGTTTAAGAAAACTTCAAACGTAAAATTCTATAAACACAGCCTTGGAAACAGAGCCTTTGATGTGGGAGGCTCCATCTCTGATTTACCAGTATTACGTTTGTGTGGGAAGTGTTGCTAAATCCTGTAGGCTGAGAAGCAACCACAGCTGATAGACTGTGGTTTTCTGCATCCCTTTCCACTGGTTTATATAAGGGTGCAGTCACACTACAACTGTAGCACTTGGAGAAAGTGGCTTGGCTTTGCCCCAATGCTGTAGTTACAGGGTAAATGCAGCCTTAATCTGGCATCAGGGCCCAACCGGATACCATAATGAAACGGAGCAAGACTCCCTGGAAAAGGGAGTCAGTTTCGACTGTGGCGCCCAATTTATACTCCATGTTTATCTTTAGTGTCACCAATGCTAAACCTGTGGCGTGTAAATGCACCACGAGTCTCTGTATTTCCAAGTCATCCAATATCAGGAAGAAAATCTAGAAATGCGATATTAGGACACTGGAGCCGAGGTACTCTGCGTCGCTGTCATCTTTATCATCCTTTCATTCATACCATGCTCCTGCATGACACCTTTATATTATATTGCTGCTGCTAACGATAGCCTCAACTTCAGTGGGAGCAATGGAAGAAACACTTGGGCTAGTCAGCGTGGTAAATATAAAAAGCTGCCGCTGCCAGCCGCCACTTTGCTGGCTGCAAGCTTCACCAGCCTGCAGGAAATGTCTGTGACCAGAAAAGAAAGTCACAATTCAAAATGCTGTTGCAGGCTTTGCGGAATCCATTCTGCTATTGGGGATTTGGGGGGGGCGGGGCAGCAGAGGATTCACAGCACTGGAAGCTCCAGCATATTACTGCTTGAAAAGCTTCTGTACTATAAAGAAAATATCAGTCAGCCACACAACATTAGCAACAAAAATGGTACAAGAGAGATGCTAGTTAAGGTTACTTAAAAAAAAAACCAGACAACTAGTAAATGGGGCAATATTTCAGTCTTGTGGTTCAGCTAATATTCATAACTCAGTGACAACACTTGACTGAATTATGCTTTATAATTCACTACCAACATCGATGATCTACTCTATATACTCTAATAATTACATAAATGGAGGTCACACAATATACAGTAGACTAGGCCATCTGCAGCATACTTAGTTATGTTGGCCTTGTCACGAGTGATTTATTTTCTATAACTATTGCTTTCCAAACATGCATTTTGTTAATAGGACTAGCTGCTGTGTTGTCACTGTAAAGGGACAAGATGGGGGTGGGATTTGACAAGAAATCAGCCCGGCAGACCAGCTCCAGTTGAACCACAGCAACGTGCACTTACTTGGGGAATGCATCAAAGCAGTATGTTTTCTTGGTGTCTGGGAACGCCACCCGCATTCCTGAGGTCAGAGGAGAGTGCAGAATAACGGCAGCACACTCATACCGGGATGCCAAGTCTACGGTCGGAACGGTACCAATGCTCTGCCCATACAATATAATGTTTTCAGGACTGATGCCATATCTGTAAGAAAAAAGAAATCAAGCACATGAGGGGGAGGGTCATCGCCTAACTGGTTCTATCCACCACTTCAAAACAGTTCCTGCCGATTTGTCCTTTTTAATCTAGTACTGTATTTGCATGCACCAAGTGCAGTTCAGATTAACGCCCATTACAACTGACTTTTGCTGCATTCAGAATACAATCCAACAGCAGATGCAGTTGAAAAAAAAGTATCAAACGTAAATCTGCGATGCAGTAAGAAAGAACTTGTATTTATATAGCACCTTCCATGGCCTCAGGATGTCCCAAAGTGCTTCATGGCAAAGTAATTACTTTTGAAATGTAGTCATATTGATTTGTAAGTTCATTTAGTAGCCAATATGTTCACAGCAAGTTCCCATAAACTGCTATGCGGTGAATGACCAGTTCATTTGTTCTGGTGAGACTGAATGTGGGATCATTGTTGGCCAGGACACCAGGAAAATTCGCCACTCTTCTTGAACTTGTACCATGGATTCTTTTATGTCCATCTGAACAGGCAGGCAGAACCTTGGTTTAACATCTCATTCAAAAGAGGACACCTCTGACAGTGCAGTATTCCTCTGCACAGTGAGCCAAGCTTACAATTAATGTGCTCAACTGTGTCAACAGTAGCGAGAACCACCCGCGGTGTATAAAATGAGATTTCCTGTTTTCTACTCATGCCAATGTTATTGTTAAAATTCCTGATGGAAAGTGCCACTTCTACTTGTTGTAGGACAGTACAGCAACAGATTTTGGGACAGAGATAGCTGAAGGTGCCAATAAAATGGATTGCAATACAGCAAAGTTAATATTTTACCTGCGCAATCAGAAATCCAACAACTAATTCTAGTGAATAAAGAAATTGGCTTACGGTTCAAAAAATGTTATTCTTAAAAGATAGACATGGCAGCCAATTTGCACTGTCAGCTGTGGCTCAGTTGGTGGCACCCTTGCCTCAGAGGTGATGGCTTCAAGTCCCCCTCCAGAGACTGGAGCACAAAACTCTAGGCTGACACTCCAGTGCAGTGCTGAGGGAGTGTTGCATTGTCAGAGGTGCCATCTTTCGGATGAGACATTAAACTGAGCCCCCGTCTGTCCCCCCAGGTGGGCATAAAAGATCCCATGGCTCTATTTTGAAGAGGAGCAGGGGAGTTATCCCCGGTGTCCTGGGCAATATTTATCCCTCAATCAACATCACTAAACAGATTATCTGGTCATTATCACAGTGCAGTTTGTGGGAGCTTGCTGTGCACAAATTGGTTACCGCATTTCCTACATTACAACAGTGACTCCACTTCAAAAAGTACTTCATTGGCTGTAAAGCGCTTTGGGACGTCTGGTGGTCGTGAAAGGCACTATATAAATGCAAGTCTTTCTCTTATTTTGTCTTTCTTTATGGTCCCACATACGTCAATGAGATAAATGACCAGCTATGTATTATGGCAGATGCTGGTTAAGGAATAAATGTTAGCCAGAGCACCACGGTTGTTCTTCAAACAGTCCCAAGGGATCTTCACAGCCACCTGAGCACACAGACAGGCATCAGTTTAACATCTCACCCGAAAGACAGCACACCTCCGACAGTGCACCTCCGACAGTGCAGCATTCAAAGTGTCAGCCTAGATTATATGCTTAGATCCTTGGAGTTGGGCTAGAACCAATGACACTTTGACCCAGAAGTGAAAATGCTATCAATGGGCCAAGCTGACACTTACAAAATCTCATCATATTCAAGGCACAGAGGGGCAAATGATACAAACCAGCACAGATCACTAAACAATGTCTTATGTTTAGCAACAAGCACTATTTATTCAATGTTAAAACATCTTACGGAAGCTGCACACTGACAGCACACACCTACACTCTGTACGACAATGCAGCACAAACTTCACAGCCTGCAAGGTCACAAGATAGATATGGATGAGGAAGGTTATTGACCCATCATGGTTCATGCATCCAGAAAAGCCCAAAGTGCTCTCACCACAGCACTTAATGGTCTCTAATTCCAAATCTTTTCCCTCCATTACCCTAAGCAGAAGTCCATTCCAAATGCTGACTACTTTTGTACGAAGAAGAAATTACTGATGTAGGCCCCGAATTTGCCTTTCACTAGTTTGAACCAGTGTGCCCTTGTCCTACTTTCACGGCATGCCTTGGAAGTATTGCTCTGGTTTTGCCTTCTCTATACTGTGTAATATTTCATTTAGTTTTAAGAGGCCCCCACAGTCATCTCTTTTCAAAGCTAACGAGCCTGGGCTTTTCTGGTCTTCCCTCGTAATTCAAATTCTCTGGCACTGGGCATCAGCCTTGTAGCTCTGCTCTGTACTGCCTCCAGAACTTAAAAAGGTTTCCCTCATGTCTTATTATAAGTTACTAAACAAACAGCTCCCTTGATTTCCTGCCCTGAAATTACAGCAGTCTATATTTATTCTGTGATTTCTTCCCGTTCCTATATTTTTCAAAGGAAATTAATTTCATCAGCATTGAAATGTATGTATTTTTTGGAAGTTAAAAGTTGATTTGGCAACTTTACTAATGAGATTAAAGGTCGAGTCCATTAACCTTCAAACCCACCCTCCATTTGCCAGATTCCAGCAGTGATGTTATTTATAGGCAGATTATGTCCTCTTAATCATCAACTAGATCATTTATGTACGTTAAAATGATCTTGCATTCAACACGTGACCATCACATTTCAGTCAGCATATTATCATGGGTTTAAGCCCCACTCCAGGAATTTGAGCATATAATCTAGGCTGCCACTTCAGTGCAATACTAAGGGAGGTGTCGTATTTTAGATGAGACAATGGCCCAGATTTTGCATTAAGGATAACGATGAGGCCATCAGTGCTCACCGTTATGGAGCAAATCGGACAGCAGCTTCCGGACTCCGCACGTGTGCAGTTAAACGCGGCAATCCAGAAGCTGCTGTCCGATTTGCACTGCTCCTTCACAAGCTGCACTATACCAGTGCCTTGCAGATAGACTCGGCATTGAAATCCATGCAAGGGCATGAAGTTGCTGCACTACCCACTTAATTATTGCTAAACAACCTCTCTGGCACTGAAAATTTAATTTTACAGATGTGGAGTCTCATTCCTTCAGAATTTAATTATTGTTGGAGATTTTAAAAAAATTAAAATTAAAATAATCTTTTTTTATTTTTTCTTTCCTCACTCTCTTAATCCCATCTATCTTTCCTCCTCTTTATTTTGCTTTCTGTACATGATTTCACAATGAATTAAAATATTGTAATTTATACGTCCTGGTTTAGACTCTGCATGCCTCATTGAGGAGTCTTCAATCTGATTGGTTGAAGAGCCACGCTGTTGCTTGCTCTGCTCACACAGGCCACAGAGCCCCTGTACCGGAATTGATCTCCAAGAATCGTAAATTGCCGCTCAAAAGCCCACAAAACGTCTGTGGGCAGCTGTAAGCATGAATAACGGCAAGCGCCGTTCCTTCGCCGCTGACCGCAAAATCTGGGCCATTAAACCATGGCAACATCTTGACTGTTCAGATGGATATAAAAGATCACATGGCACTTTATAAAGAGTAAGGAAGTACTCCCAATGTGTGGCCAACATTTATCCCTCAACCAACACCACTAGCAGACTATCCGATCATCTACCTCATTCCTGTCCACGAGACTGTGCTGTGTGTAAATTGGCTGTCACATTTACCTACTTAATGGTGACTATACTTCAAAAGTAATTCACTGGCTGCGAAATGCTTTGGGGAATCCTAAGGATTGGCGCTATATAAATGTACAGGAAACTCTTGATTTACCAGCACCTAAATAGCCACAAATCTGTTAACCGGCAAAATTCAGGAGTAGGTTCAGGTAAGTTTTACTTCATATTAGTGGCCGTTCCTGGATCTGTGGCCGTGTAACCGGGGTTCCTGCACCTGTTGCTGTGCAACAGGGATGCTTGGTCTGTGGCCGGGGTTCCTGCACCTACTGCCATGCAACAGGGACGCCTGGATCTGTGGCCATGTACGGGGCTCTCGTACCTTTTACTATACCTCTCTGTAATCCGGACTTTTTGATAAACTGGCACGCCAGTCCCGGATAAAAAAAAAAGTTTCCTGTAAATTCATTCCTTGCTACAGATGCAACACAATCTTGTGATTTAAGACAAAAATGCCCCATCAGTTCTTGCTGTTTTTCCTGAACTTGGGGAGGAGCTAGGGTACAAGTAACTGCCAAACTACAGTCACCCTTCGGTTGTCCTCAGGATGTGCCTAACTGGAATGACCCCAACCTCAGGATGCACCCGTTTACAGCAATTAGGCCTTGCAGCCTTAACAAGGATAGGCCAGACTATGCAAGTCGACTTCAGTAGCAGTAGAATATATTGTGTTACATGGCATAATGCTCCTGTCCTTTTGTAATCCTGTGACGGGAGGTCTGCTGGCAAGTGTAAAAATGCATACACTCCAACCAATTTACACAGAGGCAATCTGCTGTCGACTAGTTTTGATGGCATCAAAACATTTGGCTCCAATTTTTGGGATGTTGACTTGAGTTTGGAATCTCTTGCTGCTATCAGGTGCACACTGGAAAAGCTACAGGACCCATCAATTAATGGCAGCCACAAAGAGAATCTGTTGACCAGATCAGCAACTGGATTTCACAATTTGTTGACACCACAAAAGACGTAAAACAGTCTTTTTTTGACAATGAATCTTTATCTAACTGCTGAGGCTGTAGGCAAAATTCGCTAATCTGATGACCAAAATAAATAATGGAGGCCCTTTTTCTCCTGCACCATCACATGGAATGCTGAAATCAATCGTCAAAACTGACATCCAGAGCAGTTCTGTTGACAGTAAACTCTGGAAATAAAGTTGACCTTTTTTACACAATCACAATTATTCAATTCAACCAGAATACAGGAAACTTTGTGCTATCCGGCACCGACGGGACCGAGCTGTTGCCGTTCCCTCAAAACTGCCGGACAAACAAGCGTTAATGTTGAAACATACGGAGATTTTGATCTCCGTATCTGGCAACAAACCCTGTTGCTTAGCAACAGCTTCTAAACAGTCAGCCGTACTCTCTGTAGCATCTCTGTAGCTTAGCAACAGCTTCAGCGAGACCTTGCAGACTGTTGAGAAAAAAGCAACGAAAAGAAAAAAAAACTAGCGAAACGGCTCCTGATTTTTGCCGGTGGCTCCAGCTTGCCGGACATTTAGCCTCCGGATAACACAAAGATTCCTGTACTATATTTTCTTAAAGCTTGAGTTGGGAGCCAGAGTCCAGTTCCCTTGTAACAGACAGAATGTTATAACAGCAGCAAGCTTTTCTTTGTGTTAAGAACACGGAGCTGTAAAATGACAACATTTTTCTAACTAAAATTTTCTAATGAGAACAGCAAGAACTTATACTCACCCTTTCCAGCGCAGTGGAATAAAATTCTTAAATGATTGCATCTTCAGAGAAAGTAAAGGCTCGGAATTTGCGGTTGTAATGACGGCGAAACGGTCAGCGTTCGCCATCATTACAACTGTGAAACTGAAAGCAATTTCTGGCTTCCGCACACGCAGTTAAACGCGGAAATCCAGAAGTTGATGTCAGTCATTTCCTGATGCTCCATAGGGCGCGCTGTTGAACTCCCCGTAGTCGGCAATCAATTGAAATCACTGAATGGACCAGAACTTCCCCTTTTTACGCGGTAACATTGCTGTTAGAAACCCCCGGAAAAAGTTAAGCCTTGTTCAATGAGGTGTAACTGGGTTTTTAATGGCATACTAAGTCAAAACTACTGCTGAACAACTGTTCTGGCCCTGAAAAACTAATTTTATATTTGTGGAATGTCAAATTTTTCCATTATGATAAAATATTCCATGGTTTTTAATAAAACTTTTTTTTTTTTTTTTAATTTTTTTTTTTTTTTTTTAAGTGACATTTCAGCTTCCGCCTTAATCCCATGAGCATGTCTTAATCTTTATTTTGCTCTCTAAAATGATTTAAAAAGTGAAGGAAAATCAGTGCATTTTACTTCCTGGTTTTCAGTCTGTGAAATTCTTCAATGTGATTGGCTGCTTAGCCAGCTTGATGACATCACCGTTGCTGGATGCTGGAGATCCCCTAGACTTGGCTGCTTAGCCAGCTTGATGACATCACCGTTGCTGGACACTGGAGATCCCCAAGACTTGGTGCCAGATTCAAATTAACATCGGGAGAGGTGAAATCGACGCCACAGAGATTGCTAGGTCTTTGTGGGCAGCTTTCTTTGAGGGCAGCAGTGAGCACCTTCACTTCGGCACTGACCGCAAAATCCAGGCCATTGATTTATCTAGTTCAAGGACTGGTCATGGGGAAAGAGGAAGCAGTTAATAATTGGGAGAGCAGTTTGTTGTATTGAAAGGCCCAGAAATGGCATAGATATGCCTCTTGCTATTCAACAGCTACAAGAAGGCACACAATGAGAAACCAGAAGCAGATAGATCCCAAAGAAACTTTTATGCCCAGCTCGTTGTCAGGAGGAATACATGTGCTCCACCATAGCAGCATATGTACTCACCTAGAGACTATTAAATTCAAGATTTAAACATTTAAGAAGCTACAGGAAACTTTGTGATATCCGGCACCGACGGGACCGAACTGTTGCCGTTAGATCAAAACTGCCGGACATGTTGAAACATACGGAGATTTTCAGCTGTGTGTGAATCAACAAACCCTGTTGCTTAGCAACAGCTTCAAAACAGTCGGCTGCAGCTTAAAAGCATCTCTAGCTGAAGCTGTTGCTTAGCTACAGACCTTGTAGAGCCTGACTGGGGAAAAAAAAGCAACGAGAAGTAAAAATACTTATAGGAAACGGCTCCTGAATTTTGCCGGTAGATAGAGCTTTCTGGACTTTTAACCTACGGATAAACCAAAGTTTCCTGTATTCTGTTGTTCAGCCATTTTGGTGTTCCAATGGGCCAGGTCACAGTGTGGGAGAATTTGAGTTTGTATTAATGATTCCTTACATGGCTAATTCCAGATAGTGGCCAGGCTCTTGGGAAAAGTGGAGTAGAGAGAAAAGGTATCTCCCACAATGAGGGATGGAAATAAATTGGAGCACACGAGTCAACCAGGATGGTTTTTCTTGCATCTTTGACCATGCCTCAATTCCATGCACCAATGATCAGGACGCATTCACACACACCGCCTAGTGAACAGTTAGATGTAGGGACAGAGGTGAAGGCCTAAGAGCAGCTGCGTAACCACTTGGCGGTCACCTCTTTTTTTTTTTTTAAAATGGTACTGAAATGACAGAACAGACTGTCCTGACGGTTAAGCGTCTAAAAAGAACTGTCTGGTGTGGTGCTGAGCCAAAGAGACCAGATGATCCATCCCTGGTTTGTGCTGAGGGCACTACCTAGGCTAGAGAGAGGGGGAAAAGCAAATTCAGCTTGGGTTCCCAGCCCACTCCTAACTGCAATCTACAAATATCTTTTGGAAAACAAGTGTGTGGACGTGATTGCTGGGATATGATTCCATTAGCACTGATACCAAAGAGTCACCGCCCTCAGACGAGGAGGAAAGGGAGGGGAGAAAACTGGTAGGAAATGACAGGGGTGGGGGGGGGGGGGGGGGGGGGGGGGGAAATCAACCACTTGTGCCAAGTGCTGGATGACTGCCAGTAACAGTGGAACTGTATCCTAGCAAGGAGTCAGCATCTCAAGAGAAATTGAGGGAAAAGAAATAACAAAGCAGACTGTGTTGCTGAACTGAACAGTTTTAGTGCTGTGGTGCACATGACAGCTGTTAGTGCTGCACCAGCGCCAACACAAATAGAATTATTGGAGTCCTGCCCTTATCCTGTGCTGTCTCGTGCCCTGCACTCAAGCAATACGTCATCTTATTGCAGTATCACAAGTTTCTTAGCACAGACTTTGACCCCAATATAAAAAGGCCAAACAATCTGGCTCCTAATTTAAATCATTCCACATTTCAACAGCATGCCATCTATAATCAGCGCATTAGTTCAAATGTTGTGGTCCAATTCAGAGCTGTTCTTTTTCCCCTCCAGCTGCTGATGATATCACACGATACCAAACTGAACTACACATCTGTTAACAACCAAATGTCTTTGGGAAGTCAGCTCTCCATCTCCTGAAGGCACCGTCTTTTTCTGGCGCACAGCGCAATAACTGCCAGTCACTCACGCGTACTTCCTCGAAATCGCCATTTTTCATGCATGACCCTAGACAGTTGTGGGTGGATAACTGACTGTGAAGGTTATCAGAGCTAAGCATGATCCCGTGCTCAGCGAAATATGCAGCGAGGACACCCCGCTAGAACTTTGCCACCAAGAGGGCGCCTGCCTCTGCACGGAGAGAAAGATGCAGCAGTGCTGCAGCAGCCAAAGGGCACCCAGTTTAAAGAGGACACAGGGCCCTGATGATCAGAGTGCAACTTTCAGGTTAGGCTGCAGACTGAACCAAAGCCTAAGGTTTTGGGGCTGTTGGGGGAGGGGGGGGGGGGGGGGAGGAAGAGAGATGAGGATAGAGAGAGAAAGGAGAAATGCCTACTACTACTACTACACCCTCTCCCTCCATAAAGTTCACCTGCAGGACTTCTGCTACTGTCCCAGAGATGACAGTCACCTGTTGACTGGAGGCCCTGAGGCAATGGGGGCGCAGGTAGAAAGCAAGGAAAGTTGGGTAGCTTGCCAGCCTCTGCCTCCCCCTCGTCATTTACATACAGGTGAGAAAAAGGCAGCTAATGTCCTTCCCAGGTGAGACTGGAGAGAACAGCAGCAGTCGGATTTGGAACGGGGCGATGGGTGTTGCCACGTGATCTGCGTGCATGTTCTGCCACTATCCTGCCCCATTTGTGGCAGCACAACCAGTCCTAGCAGAGGAAACCCAGCCATATAAAACAAAACCCAAACGCCACACAGTGCCCCACAGGCAGGCAGCATTCTGCTAGATCTTCCTGTGGAAAGCAGTCTTCTCAGTTTCAATGTGCTGGTGTCATAGCAACATGAGACTTTCTGTTTCTGTACATTGCCTGATAAGCAGCAGACTTTGGAATAGAAAAGCACTCCAGTATTGGGTAGTGCCCCATGTGCTTTTATAACTGCAGCCTTGTCCCTAATGCTCATGCCATTTTTACAGTCCTAGTCCTCATGTGCTGAACTTGACCTCCGTTTGTGCATAAGAACTGTTTAAATTTGTAAAATATCTTTATTTTTCCATTGAATTTTAAATGAAACTCCAATTTAAGAGGTTTGATGTGCTTTTGTTACTTCAGTCAAGAAGAATCTTTAGCTTCAATCATTAAATGAACAGAGTGGTACAAAAATATGCAAGTTTCAGATATACCATGCACAGAAACCCTGGTTCAATTATAGTATTTCTTTGTTCTAGCAAATTACATAGCCAGGCATTCATCAGGATTAAATTGTATACAATCGACTAAACTTTGTCCTGTATCAAACAGACTTTTATACCATGCTATAACATTCTAAAGCAGGATCATTGCTATTTTGAGCTTGCTGGAAAAGATGGTTGTTCCCATTGCAATGACATCATATACAAGCAAATCAATAATGATTTCCCAATCAAATGATAAGAACCGCACTGCACATTTATCAACAGGAGGCAAGGTCCCCAAAGGCTCAGCTGGCAAATGTATTGCTCAATTTGGAATTTAACCACAGTTGGCTGAGTTAGCTGGAATCAGCGGCATCAGTGCTCGAGTGTGCTGCAATTGGCTTCGGTGCGCCACGGTTAGGGAGGGGTAAAGCAACCAGCCAGGATCACTATCTGGTGATTCCTGCTGAAAAATGCATGTGTGCAGATGTTGGGTGACAAGAAGCCCCCCTCACCACAAACGAACAGTCTTCTGATATCTTTAGTTGCACATGAATGGCCACTTGGATATGGTAGCAGAGGACAACAGGCTCCCATTGAATCATACTCCCAATGAGAGTCAGGGCTTTCAGGTGAGGAGAATTTGGGGGAGGGGATGGTGCTTTAAATAGATCCGAAAGTAAAGAAGGGTGGAGCACAGTTTTCTCAATTAATGCAGATTAAGGCAAAACAAACAGCCTTTTCATACTTCATTTATCTAGGCCCACCCCTTCATTATAGTGACTATATTAAATATTTGAATATTTAACATTTACAACCACACATGCAATGTTAATCTTATTTAAACAAAGGGGCTGAGCGCTGCACACTTTACCACATTCCTACATTTCACGGCTTTGTGTTCGATTTCACAAGTCACTTTCAGCAGCTACTGTCACAGCTAGAACAGCTTCTCAGCTATCTGGAGATATGTGGGTGGAATCATTTCTTCCTAAAAGTCGAAGCGAAGGTTTGCTTAGTAAGAACCATTTCTGTGGGTTCCGCCATACATCTGCCCAGAAAAAGATAAATAATTCCAATGCAAACTTTCATTTTTCTGTTTTGAATTTTTTAATATTACGCTTTCTATTTCCATCTCCATTTTGCTAACACTGCCGCTTTTATACAGACGCTTCTACCTGCTATGCACTTGTAATGTTTCCTCTACCACTGAGGAATAAATTACCAGGAGCTCCTGGGCCCATTTCATCAGGATGGCATCTTTTTACACTGGATAAAACCCACAGCGCTGACCTTTGCACACCTCCTGCTCACTGAAGAGGCTGACATTTCAACAGCCAACCGTGGCTTGCACATCCCTCCTCTCAGAATCAACACAATCCTACAGCCAGACTGACCTGCAACATGATATACCTATCAATTCATCCAATGAAAAGCGACGAGTTAAGAAAGTAACTATAGGTTTTTATTGGCTAAATAACAGAGCCCACCCTCGTGGGTGATCGGATCCAACAAGGAGGAATGCCAGCCAGTCGACCACCTTTATACCTGGGCAGGTAGGTGGAGCCATGGGCGGAGTCAGCAGTGGTCAGCCCAGGTATAACAGCGTGACAAGAGGCGACCTCGTATAGTGATACAACAGTGTGAACAGTGATAACCATAGAGTAACGATATAACAGTGATAACTATAGTGTAACGATAGTGAACGATAAAAGTGGTTTACCACATTCACCCCTTGTTTAGATTTGAGTCCGGCGGGGTGAAGTGTACTACCAGTTCTGGTATGTCAGTCTGTCCGGAGGCCTCGTAAGCCTTTCTGATCGTCGCAGCGGCGGTGTTGCATTATCCGGTGTTAATGCTGGTGTCTGCGTGGTCGGCGAAGGCTCGTGGGGCTCCGGCATGCCGTCTACCTGGGCTGGAATTGGGGGGGTGGGGGGGGGGGGTAAAGGTGGTGTCTCCGGAATGCCCGAGGGTGCGAGGTCTCGTAAGGAGACTGTGTCCTCCCGCCCGTCTGGGTATGCCACATAGGCGTACTGGGGGTTGGCGTGCAGGAGGTTCACCCTCTCGACCAGGGGGTCCGTTTTATGGGCCCTCACGTGCTTTCGCAGCAAGACGGGCCCTGGAGAGGTCAGCCAGGTTGGTAGCGTGGTTCCCGTAGTCGACTTCCTGGGGAAAACAAACATTCGTTCATGGGGGGTGGCGTTAATGGCAGTGCAAAGTAGTGACCGGATGGAATGCAGCGCTGCCGGGAGGACTTCCTGCCAGCGGGAGGTTGGGAGGCCCTTAGACTTTAAGGCTAAGAGGACGGCCTTCCATACAGTCGCGTTCTCTCTTTCCACCTGGCCGTTCCCTCGGGGGTTGTAGCTGGTGGTCCGGCTTGCAGCAATACCTCTCGCTAGTAGGAACTGACGGAGTTCCTCGCTCATGAAGGAGGAGCCCCGGTCGCTATGTATATAGTTTGGGAACCCGAACAAGGCGAAGAGGCCGTTCAGGCATTTAATGACCGTGGTACTGGTCATGTCTGGGCAGGGGAAATGGGAGTACTCATCAACAATGTTGAGGAAGTACACATTACAGTCAGAGGACGGGAGGGGCCCCTTAAAATCGATGCTCAAGCGCTCGAAGGGGCGGGTGGCCTTGGTCAGGCTTGCTCTGTCCGGCCTAAAGAAATGCGGTTTGCACTCGGCACAGGTCTGGCAGTTCCTGGTCATGGTCCTGACCTCCTCGATGGAGTAGGGCAGGTTGCGGGCCTTAATGAAGTGGTAAAGTCTGGTGACCCCGGGGTGGCAGAGGTCGTTGTGGAGGGTCTGAAGTCTATCAATTTGCGCGTTGGCGCATGTAATTCGTGATAGAGCATCAGGGGGTTCGTTCAGCTTACCTGGCCGGTACAAGATATCATAATCGTAGGTGGAGAGCTCGATTCTCCACCTCAAGATCTTGTCGTTCTTGATTTTGCCCCTCAGCTTGTTATTAAACATAAAAGCGACCGAACGCTGGTCGGTGAGGAGGGTAAATCGTTTGCCTGCCAGGTAATGCCTCCAGCGTCGTACAGTCTCCACGATCGCCTGGGCCTCCTTCTCGACAGACGAGTGTCGGATCTCAGGGCCCTGTAGGGTCCTTGAGAAGAAGGCCACCGGTCTCCCCTCCTGGTTAAGGGTAGCGGCTAGGGCGAAGTCGGATGCATCGCTCTCCACTTGAAAAGGGATGGACTCATCCACCGCGTGCATTGTGGCCTTAGCAATGTCTCCCTTAATGAGGGAGAAGGCTGCGCACGCTTCCTCCGTAAGGGGGAAGGATGTGGACTTCATGAGGGGTCTGGCTTTGTCCGCATAATTGGGCACCCATTGGGCATAGTGGGCGAAGAGCCCCAGGGTACTCTTCAGCGCCTTTGGACAGTGGGGGAGGGGTAACTCCATGAGGGGGCGCATTCTTTCGGGATCGGGGCCGATGACTCCGTTCTCTACTACGCAGCCGAGGATGGCAAGGCGCGAGGTGTTAAACACACATTTCTCCTTATTGTAGGTGAGGTTCAGCCATTGGGCCGTACGGAGGAATCTTTCCAGATTAACATCATGGTCCTGCCGGTCGCGGCCGCAGATGGCGACGTTATCTAGATAGGGGAACGTGGCGTGCAGCCCGTTCTGGTCAACCATCCGGTCCATCTCCCTTTGGAAGACCGAAACCCCGTTGGTGACGCCGAAGGGAACCCTAAGGAAGTGGTAGAGGCGGCCATTCGCCTCGAAGGCGGTATACTGGCGGTCCTCAGGGCGGATAGGGAGTTGGTGGTAGGCCGCCTTAAGGTCGATGGTAGAGAATACTCGGTATTGTGCAATCTGATTGACCATATCAGATATGCGGGGAAGTGGGTATGCATCCAGCTGGGTGTACCGGTTTATGGTTTGGCTGTAGTCGATGACCAGGCGGTTTTTATTGCCGGTCTTAACGACTACGACCTGGGCACGCCAGGGGCTGGTGCTCCCCTCGATGATGCCCTCCTTCAGGAGACGCTGCACCTCAGAGCTAATGAAAGCTCTGTCCCCGGCGCTGTACCGCCTGCTCTTGGTAGCGACGGGTTTGCAGTCGGGGGTGAGGTTAGCGAACAGGGAAGGTGGCGGGACCTTGAGGGTGGATAGGCCGCAGGTGTTACGCGGTAGGCGGTTTAAAAGCTGCTGGTTGTCGACTGAGTGGGGGGAGGGGTCCACCGTATGCTAGAGTGACACTTGAGGTGGGATTGGAAGTCCAGCCCTAGTGGGATTGGAAGTCCAGCCCTAGTAGGACGGCAGCGCAGAGCTGGGGCAGGACGAGGAGTTTAAAATTTTTATACTCCGTGCCCTTAACCGACAGGGTCACAACACAGTAGCCGCTGATGTCTGTGGCGTGGGACCTCGATGCCATCGAGATCCGGTTGCGCGTTGGCCGGACAGTGAGGGAGTAGTGGCTCACCGTGTCTGGGTGGATGAAACTCTCCGTGCTTCCGCTGTCGAACAGGCAGGTCGTGGCGCGGCCGTTTACTTTGATGTCCATCATGGACTTGGACAGGTGATGCGGGCGGGCTTGGTCCAGTGTGACGGAGGCTAGTGTATGGCTGAGCGAGCTGCTGTAGTCTGCGGGTGAGGCGGTGGTCGGGTCTGGAGGCAAGGTGGCGGTCGAGTGTGGTGGGTAAAATGGCGGCGCCCACGTGGTTGGACAAAATGGCGGAGAAGATGGCTGCCCCCACAGCTCACATGAGGCACTGCTGGTGTCGGTTGCCTGGATCAAAGATGGCCGCCCCATAACTCTCACGTGGGGATGCTGGCATCTGTGGCCTTGATGGAAGATGGCCGCCCCCACAACTCGCATGAGGCATTGCTGGCCTCTGTTGATCTCCCTCTGCAGGCCTTAGCAAAGTGGCCTTTCTTCAGGCAGCTTGAGCACGTCGCGTTTCTCGCTGGGCAGCGCGCCCTCGGGTGTTTCGCCTGGCCGCAGAAGCAGCCGGCGGCCCGATCGCGGGGCTCCGATGTCGCAGCCGGTACCGGGGGTGGCGGTCCCGATCGGGTCCGGGACGCCGACGCTGAGGTAGGTCCCAGGGGCGGCGCTGCGAGGGGTATTGCGGTCGGGGTCGGTCCCGAGTCCCAGGGTCGCGAATTACAGTACCTGGAGTATGCCTCGAGGTCCCGATGGGCCACTTCTAGGGAGCGAGCGAGGGCTGCAGCTGTGTTCAGGTCGAGGTCCTTTGCTTCAAGCAGTCTTTGCCGTGAGTAGTCGGACCGCAGGCCTTTCACGAAGGCATCGCGGATATTATCTTCAGTGTTTTCTGCCGCTGTTACCGCTTTAAAGTCACAGTCCCTGCCGAGTGTTTGTAGCGCCCGTAAAAATTCATCTACAGACTCTCCTGGCTGTTGCGGGCGGGATCTTAGGAGATGTCTGGCATACATGGAATTTACCGGGCTCTGGTACTGTTGTTTCAGCAGGTTGATGGCGGCCTCGTATGTAGTAAGGTCCTGGATGAGTGCGAATACTTTAGGGCTCACTTGGGCGGTCAGAACTCTTAGCTTGGATCTCTGAGGCACGCCGGATTCTCCCAGGTAGGATTCGAAACAGCTCAGCCAGTGTTCGAAGTCGAGGGCTGAGTTTGCTGCCTGTGGGTTTAGATCCAGGTACGGTGGTCGGAGGGCTCGCAGCCAGGCCGGCTGCTGTGGCTGTTGTAGCTGGGCGTCTGGCTGGTCGTTTGGCTGGTCGTTTGGCTGCTCAAGTAACGACATTTTAAAATTTAGCCAATAAAATTGATATACCTATCAATTCATCCAATGAAAAGCGACGAGTTAAGAAAGTAACTATAGGTTTTCATTGGCTAAATAACAGAGCCCACCCTCGTGGGTGATCGGATCCAACAAGGAGGAATGCCAGCCAGTCGACCACCTTTATACCTGGGCAGGTAGGTGGAGCCATGGGCGGAGTCAGCAGTGGTCAGCCCAGGTATAACAGCGTGACAAGAGGTGACCTCGTATAGTGATACAACAGTGTGAACAGTGATAACCATAGAGTAACGATATAACAGTGATAACTATAGTGTAACGATAGTGAACGATAAAAGTGGTTTACCACACAACAACTTGCATTTATATAGCTCCATTAACATAGTAAAACATCCCAGGAGTGTTCAGACAAAATTTGACACCGAGCCACAGAGAGATATTAGGACAGGTGACCAAAAGCTTGGTGAAAGAGGTAGGTTTTAAGAAGCTTCTTAAAGGAGAGGTAGAGAGGTTTTGGGAGGGAATTCCGGAGCTTAGGGTCAAGGCAGCTGAAGACACGGCTGCCAACGGCAAGATGCACGAGCACCCAGAATTGGAGGAGCACAGAGATCTCGGAGGAGGTTGCAGAAATAGGGAGGGCGCGAGGTAAAAACAAAAATTTTAAAAAACGAGGATTTGCAAGACCCGGAGCCAATGCAGGTCAGCAAGCATGGGGCGATGGGTGAACGGGACTTGGTGCGAGTTAGGATACAGGCAGCAGAGTTTTGGATGAGCTGAAGTTAATGGAGGGTGGAAGGTTGAAGGCCGGCCAGGAGAGCATTAGAATAGTCGAATCTGGAGGGAAAAGCATGGATGTGGGTTTCAGCAGCAGGTGGGCTGAGGCAGGGATGTAGACGGATATTGTGGAGGTGGAAGTAGGCTGTCTTGGTGATGGAGAGGATAATAGGTCGGAAGCTCAGCTCCGCACAACTGCCAACAATTTTTTCTAGTTAAGCAACCACGTGTATTTATAGTGGACCCCTCATATCGAAGAGCATCGCACTGCATTGATAAAGAGAAATCACAGATTAATGAGAGCAAACAGGGTTGGTAGATTAAGAGTGAAAACAAGGAAACCAAAGGGATCAAGTTTCCCAAAAGCATTTGGAGACACAATAAATCAGGTGAACAAGTTCAGACAAACACAGGACATCGCAAATACACTTAGCTGTAAAATGAAAATTTGTACAGCCAACACACTGAAAATGCTGTATTATCCAGGAAGTAAGATTACACAGAGGCCCCGATT
The DNA here is from genome assembly GCF_052327205.1 of Somniosus microcephalus. Classification (NCBI taxonomy): domain Eukaryota; kingdom Metazoa; phylum Chordata; class Chondrichthyes; order Squaliformes; family Somniosidae; genus Somniosus; species Somniosus microcephalus. The sequence goes on from NC_140999.1 coordinate 24,350,412, forward strand.
TTAATGGGGTAGGATGCTCGCGAGCCATGAAGCAGGAGGTGCTTCCAGGAAATCCGTGGACATAGTCCATCACTTTCACCGGAGCCCCACCCAAACTCGGCTACATGCACTACCTGACCGACAGGCGGGAGTGGAAAATCGCCATCAGGATGCTGCAGCCAGGGACCTGCGGGATTGGCCTCTGACATTTAGGTAAGTGGAAAGAGGGGTCGGGTGTCAGTGGACAAAGGTTCCGCTCCTCCCCCTGGCTCACAAGGAAACCTAAAATAAAAATGGAAAGACTTACCTTCTGGACCGCCACTGGTCAAGATCCACCTTCTGGTAGGTTTGGCCTGGCAGGGAAGCAGTCATTGCTGCCTTGCTCAGGCCTCAGACTAAAATAGCAGATCAGGCCCTGGACCAGCTTGGGTCAGGTGCCCGGTTCAAAAGAGCAGGTTAGCATCGGGACACGGCAGAAAAGCAGCGGGATCGGAGGGGCAAGTCATTCCCCTCATTTTAAAAGGCTCCCTGCCCGGCAGGGGGATTTAAAATCGTGGCCTAATGTTATCAACTAATCCTGATGTTGTCCTCATCGAAGTCCACACGCATGCACTTTCTAGCACGTCACTGGAAGCAATGCAGACTGGAACCCTGGCTGATATTTTTTCCCCTGCCTAGTCCAGGCATGCTGAAGGCAATTGTAATGCCAAACCAGTGTCTCAGCTGACACAAGCTAATTTAACACCAACAAGAGATCAAATGTGGGGCCTTCCTAGTCTGTATGCTCAGTACCACACCAGTAGGTGCACCTTTACATTAAAATGAAAACACCGTAAGTGACAAGACACTGTTTATTCAAACCCCTTTGTCTTCTAGTTTCACATGCTCCTCCACCACTCTCCCCCCTGCCCCCCACCCACCCCCCCACCAACAACGATGAAAGGCCTCACTTTTATGTGATGGTACAACTGATAACAAATACTGGGACATACGCATATGCCGAAAATAATGCCACTTTCTCACGCAAGGTTCTCCTTTATACCAACAACTAAGACTCAACCACATATGAGTGGCTAGGGAGGGTGGAGACATGACAGTTTTCACCCTTTCCTTGCCTTAAATGTCCACTTTTATCTGTGGGTCACACCACTATGAACTGATTTCATGGACATGGCAAGACATTTTGTCAGGTTGTATACCCTCACCCTAACGCCCCCACCTGGTCAAAGTAATCCATGCTGGCTACATTATACAATGTCTGCAACCTATTAGCACAGACTTGTTTGTAAGTGAACGACTGCCGCACTGCAAAGTCTTCCGGTTGAGGGATTCCTGCAAAGTGAGCTGCACATGCCATAAAAGGGAACACTGTTGTGTAACAGAGTGTCTTCATTGCATTTAAAGTGCTGGGAGACATTTAAAATGCCAGGTTACACAATATGAAAAGGCTTCACTCTGGTTCTTTTGGGGGGGGGGGGGGGGGGGGGAAAAGAGAACGGAACAATTGCTGTTCCTTAGGGCCACTTAGGATAATTTAATCAATTCAGAATCTTTCACAAGATAATTAGTCACAGGTAAGGATAATGTGAACAGAGAGAGTTGACAGGTGTGCCTTTGAACTTCGATTGCACCAGTCAATTTGATAATTATTTTCCACTCGCAGAGCAGGCAGCGAGTATGTGTGTAGCTGATTGAGTAATTATTTTATGTAGCAAGGAGTCACTTTGAAATCCACTCAAAGCTACACAGGTTTTATCCCACTGAAATCAATGAGAGGGGAAAGGTGTAGGGAAACAGCACCTTGCTGCAGGCACCAAGAGTTTTGCCTGTAAACAACAATTGCAATTTTTTGATAGCAAAAACATACTGATGCTTTCCTTCCATCACTAATGCCAGAAAACAGAAACAAAATGGTCGCTCTATAAATGTGCATCATCATCATACTAAAAAAGGTAAACATTACAGGACTGGGTGATGAAGTAAATTCTAATATTTCCCTTCACCTCTCACTTCCATGTTTGATTCAAGGCCTAATGAGATTAAAGTATCTTCTGTCTGATGGCAGTGGAAGTTTCAGGATAACTGAGCAGTGCCATATCAGCCCCATTCTCCATCTACCATACTTTAAACGTCTGGCCTCGCCATACAAACAGTATCAGATGATGTACAGAAAAGTGGATTAGTGGCCCTCAAGAGACTGCAGCTCAGATGCCACTTCTTCAGGTTTCCAGGTCACCTCAGAGAGGGCGACAGAAAGCATCCTTTCACATTTCGGTGCATCAATTTGAGTCTAATGCCAGTAACTACGGAGGTGTCTACGGTTTGGGCTGTCCCACTTTCTCACCTGAAGATACAGTACCAAGGGAAGAGGACAACCACAATGTGTAAACAGCACCGTCATCCAAGGCGCTTCACAGGAGCGTTATCAAACAAAATTTGACACCAAGCCACATAAGGAGCTATTAGGACAGGTGACCAAAAGCCTGGCCAAAGAGGTGGGTTTTAAGGAGTGTCTTAAAAAGGAGAGAGGTGGAGGCGCTTGGGGAGAGAATTCCAGAGCCTAGGGCCTTGGCAGCTGAAGGCACGGCTGCCAATGGTGGAGCGATTAAAAATCGGGGATGCACAAGAGGCCAGAATTGGATGAGCGCAGAGATCTCGGAGGGTTGTAGGAGGTTACAGAGATAGGGAGGGGAGTGGCCATGGAGGGATTTGAAAACAAGGATGAGAATTTTAAAAATTGAGGCGTTGCTGGACCGGGAGCCAATGTAGATCCGCGAGCACAGGGACGAGGAAGAAAAATCAGGGAACATTTACAAACCCCAAATTTTAAAAAAGGAACTTTTATTTTTCCAATTGACTATCAGTAAGTAGAAAAACAAAGCTTGTTCACACTGTGACATGTGAATGGAAAGTTAAACAAGAGTGCTCTGAACTCTGGGCTGAAGGAATGGCTATTAATCTGAAAAGATGAAACTTTACCTCACCCGAGACTGGAAAGGAATAAATGAAATTAAAAATGACACCACTAACATAACAACCGAGTCATCATATTATGCAACACTGGTAACAGTGTCCCTGGTAGCTGGATGGAAGATTGGTCCTGTAATCGCTTTTGATATCAGATATCTGGAACAGGCAGATCAGTGGAACAGTTAGATCCTCGTAGCAGCATCTGTGACAGACACCACATTTAGTACTGGAAACAGGTCTCAAAATTGGTAGGGTACACTTTCAAATTGATATTTTTGTTTAACCTACAAATAGATTTCAGAGCAGACAGGCGGGAGGGGAAGGCACAGAGCTGCCATCGCCCGCGCATGGCTCTCGTAGTTTTACCTACTTTGTTGCATGGGGATTGGCTAGAGAAGAGTGAGTTTAGAAGAAACTGCTATATTGTGGATGCACAAACACCTCAGGGGGCGGTTTCCTCCGTACATTAGGTGTAGCAAAATAAATAATCACATTTATAAGGAACATATTTACAGTTTAGCAGCAGCTGGTGCACAATGAAAACCTTCCAATATGTGCTTTATAACAGGAAAAGTAGCTTATTTTGAGTCAGCTGATACTTTAAAAAAGGAACTGGACAAATACTTGTAAAGAAAGGGGGTTCAAGGTTAGAGATTTTAATCAGTTTGACTTACATAGGCGTTAGGAAGAGAGTGCGAGATCTTGGGCGATGGTGGTGGTGGCGAAGTACATGGGGGAAGGGGAGAAACAGGTCATAGTAGTAGTCATGCGTGTACTGTAGAAAGGGCTTTATAGGCCTAATGGCCATTTCTGATTCCAGGCTTTTGGGTGTGAGGCATCAGTTTTTGTTAGCTTACATTTACTACACCATGTCTTTATGCCGTTTAACATACAGAAAGAAGTGGATACAGTCAGAGATGCCCTGGGACTGTGTCACCTAGTCAGTTTCACAGCCAAAGTCGATAGTTACAAATTGGATGTTCAACTAAAATAAACACAGCGGAATGACATCATGTACTTTCACAGCAAGATTTCAGAATCGCAGGTTAGTAACAGTAACCAAATAATTGGAATTAGTTTCTAAAAAAAGCAAACAATTGTCACTTTAATTAATGGTCTTCCAATCCACCTGCCCTTTGAGACGTGACAACACTTTTGAACTGCAGATCAGCGCCTTTGTACTTTGTTAGAAACACAGGATTTACACTTCATAGGATCCATGGACGCTACACAAGAGAACAGCTCATCCAGTGATTGATTATTGTTACAGCACACTTCAATTCCAATTGAACTATATTAGATGAGACGGGATTACAGTTGGAGACAGTGGATCCATCAAGGGTCACAATTAATGCAATCAGCAGCATAACTGAACTGGCGCCATGAACGTGAGAGAGGAGGTATTAAAGATCACCGCACCATCCCCCATTGGTGCTCAAGCGTTAGGTGAAATCGCACTGCTCAGTGCGTGTGGCATACTTCCCCTATCGAATACACATTCAAATTAGTTGCAATCAGAAGCCCAAGTGGCAACGGCACTAAAATGTAGATGGTAGGTAAGCTCACCGAAGATTATTCAATTTGTGTTAGGCTAGCGCTGTGAGATGGGGGGTTGTGAAGTGAACGCACTGTCATGAAATGTAACCAAGTCATCGATTCCAGAGGAAGGAGTACATCTTGGTGTTACACTGCCAATCTGAATACCAGGTGAACACAGCACAAACTGGTAATATAACAAGTGAGAAACTTACTCCTCTCACTTGAACATGTCTAAATTTCATAAACCACAACAAATGGGGAGACAGGAGGGGCAATTAAGATTTCTTTTAACTTTCCATCAATTCCAACTGATATGGTAAGATTGAGACTGCTCCTGGGCCATCAATAAATCAGTCTCCCTTGTCTTCAGTCAATGTTTGAGGGTTAATTAATTATGAAAGGTATATTATTACACACAGGCTAAAAGCAGGGGACAGAGAAGTCTCTCTCTCTCTCTCTCTCCATCCCCCTCGACACCGAGAGTGCGGTGAGGTTAGCCGTCAGCAGCAAGTTTCCTGCATTTAAACTTCGAATAGCTTAGTTAGAGAAATGAACCTACATTTAGGGAATTAGCAAGTTGTGACTTATTTTCATAACCAAGGAGTGTAGAGAAAGTGAATGTTGTCACTGTAAAAACTATATACTGTTCATTTATGTAAAATAAACCAGTTGTCAGTTTGGAGCTGTGCCGGACTTGTTAAGAGTGCTTTTCAGTCCACCTTCTGTAACGAGACAGGAACGCAAATGATGGCATTTGCAATATTTCAGTAGCTAGTATATGGACCAAGGGTCTCTGTTACAATCCCTGGGTTTTTGTTTAATTAGATATTTTATGGTAAAATATGCACTCTGAATCATAGGATGCAAGGTCTGCTGAGAGAGAGAGCCCGGTGATGCTGAACATGAGAAAATATCTAGCACAAAAACCCCCAAATTGTGATAGCAGCACTCTTACCTGAGGCAGCAGCTCATGCGTTCAAATCCCACTACAGATTTGAGCAAATAATCTAGACTAACCCTTCAATATAACACCACGGTGCCATCTATCGAATGGGTGTGCCTGTTCAGATGGATATAAAAGATTCCATGATACTAATCAAAGAAAAGCAGGGAGCTATCTCAGTGTCCTGGCCAACACTTCTCGACAAACACCACCAAAAACAGATTATCTGGTCATTCATTCAGTTGCTGTTTGTGGGACTTTGCGGTGTGCAAATTGGCTGCTTTGTTTAACCATGTAACAGCATTGCCTGCACTTCATGAAGTAATCCTCTAGTTGAAGAGATCTTTGGGACATCCTGAAGACACGATGAGGTGCTAAATAAATGCAAGTTCTTTCTCTCTCTCTCCTTCCTATTCCTGGCCACCTGAAATAGATTTTCATAAGGACCACATCAAGAATAGAATCTGTCCTGGAACTTCCTGCCTTAATATGCATGGCTAACACCAAATCTTATGATAAAATACATTACACAATATTGTGGTAAGAGCATGATCGTGATGGTCACAAAATAATATCCACTCAGCATGTGCAAGACTCTACACTAGCATGGCAACACTAAAATCTATACTCTATTCCACATCCTAAAGCATTGCTGGGTATCACTCAAAACCACTATAAAAACAAGACCCATTCAAAAATATAGACAATTCTGAATTAACTGAAGAGTCAGGTATTTCAACACTATCACTCACGGATTATACTTCACATGTTCTACAGTCACCAGCATTCTATCCGCCAAATATGTCAGCACCTTAATGAACTTTATAACTTACAAAGCAATTAGCAAAACATGCAAACTACAATAAGATGAGAAATTTTTACATAAGTAATGAGCTCCTTCAATGTTTAGTAAAACGTCTGATAAAACATACCTGGTCCTTAACGCCTGCCAAGCAGCATCAATATCAGCATACAGGTTCTTCTCAGAAGGTTTTCCATTGCTGACTCCATACCCTGAGTAGTCATAGGAGAAGATATTACAGTTGATTCTGGTGCCTAGACCGATGTAGAAGCTGCTCATCTGACCCAAATCCACTGCATTCCCATGGGAGAAGAGAAGGGTGAACCTGGAAGCAAAAAAAAAAGTACATTTACAAGCCAATAGCAAAGCCATTTTATTAGTGCTAGCATTCTGAGGTAGGAAACTCCACAGGTAGGGAGGTCCAGAAAGTGTCACTATAATGCACTGGATCTGTGGAGTAAATAGAAATGCTTTCTGGCACTGAGAGGCACCTTATTTAAACAGTGAGAGAGAAAGATTCCAGAAACAGATATTTGACATGGTAGAATTCCAATTGCACACTAAAGACCATAAACAGGTAGTTCAGGATATTTTACACCATTAGGGTAGGGTTGCAAAACCCTCCAGCATTATCCTGGAGTCTTGAAGATTAATCTCCAGGAGACTGTCAGGAGCAACCCAGGAGGAAAAATCATAGGGGCATTCAAAAAATTAATTTTCTTTCAAGCACTTTCGTTTATTAGTTATACAAATGTTGAAGTTGGGAAGGAAAAGGCTGTTTGACTGACCGTCAAGAATCATCCAATCGGGTATTGAAGAGTTTGCTCGCTTTCCAGTTGGTGTGGGAAGGCTTTGTGTCATGAGGCTGGACATGTTGGGCGACCAATGGGGAGAGCATGGGGGCGGGGCAGTTGGAGGAAGGAAGTCATGTGATTAAACCTCCAGGAATACATCCAGCCATAAGTTAGGACCCGGACCAATGGCCCGGAATTTGCGGTTGTAATGATGGCGAAACGGTTAACGATCGCCGTCATTACTGTGTAAAGCCGACAGCAACTCCTGGAGTCTGCACATGCACAGTTAAACGTGGAAATCCAGAAGCTGCTGAGAGTGATACCTTGCTCCTGCAACAGGTGTGCTGTTGCACTGCTGGCAGATGGAATCAAATAGAAATCACTGAATTGACACGGACTTCAACTTTTTATGCTCTATTCTAGCTGTAAAAAACCCTTGAAAAAGTTACACCTTATTGAATGAGGTGTAACTGAATTTTTAATGGTGTATTAAGTCATAATTACTGAACAACCTCTCTGGCCCTGAAAACAAATTTTATACTGTGAAGTCTATTTCCTCCATTCCATAATAAAAATATATATATTTTTAAACTTTGATATTTCTGTTTCTGCCTTAATCCCATATGTATGTCCCAATTTTTATTTCGCTTTCTGTAAAATTATTAAAAAGCGAATGATAAAACCTGCTTTTTACTTCCAGGTTTGCTGTCTGAGAATTTTTCAATGTGATTGGCTGCTTTGCCTGCTTGGTGACATCACTGTTGCTGGATACCAGAGAATCCCTATAGATGGCACAGAATGAAACTGACGCAGAAAAGGTGAAATCGGCGACACAGAGCCCGCTAAAACTTTGTGGGCAGTGGTGAGCGCCGTCACTTTGCCACTGACCACAAAATCCGGGCCAATATGTCTACAATAAGTGTATGTGCAGTCTTGATGCTGTACCATGGACCTGATCTATCCATTAGGCTCAAGATCCCATTTTGTAGCTACCAGATATAATCACTTACAAGGCAGTAAAGTACTCGTAAGCCAAAGCTGGCCCGTGATTCTGTGAATGTTGCAGCTTTGATCTCAGAAGGTAACATTAACCTATTTTTCCCAACAATGTACATTCACAGGAGTAGAATTTTACAGAATGTGCTACTCTGAACAATGCAATATTCTTATTGCAAAGCAACACAATGTGCTCAGCATAATCACAAGGCCTTAACAGCCAGTTTAGTCTCAGACAAGCAGCGCGACAAATCAGAGACAGTAAAAAATTCAAGAGAGATTGTGGCGAGGTAGAGCTGGGTGTCGTCAGCGTACATGTGGAACCTGACGTCGTGTTTTCCAATGAGGTCGCCAAGAGGCAGTATGTAGATGAGAAATAGCCAAGGATAACTCCTTGGGGAACTCGAGGTAAGGGTGCAGGAGCGGGCAGAGAAGCCATTGCATGCGATTCTCTGGCTACGACCAATTAGATAGGAATGGAACCAGGCGAGGGCAGTTCCACTCAGCTGGACAACAGAGTAGAGGCGTTGAAGGAGGATGGTGTGGCCAACCCTGTCAAAGGCTGAAGACAGATCGAGAAGGAGGAGAAGGGATAGATTTTTTCCACGGTTACAGTCACAAGGATTTGTGACTTTGATGAGGATCATTTCACTGCTGTGGCAGGAGCAGAAACTTGATTGGAAGGGCTTCAAACATGGAGTTGCAGGAAAGAAGGGCAAGGATTTGGGAGGCGACTGGACAGGAGAGGAAAAGGAGGCTGATGAGGCAGTAGTTTGCAAGGATTGAGGGGTCAAGGGTGGGGTTTTATTTTGACGAGTGGGGTGTTGACAGCAGATTTGATGGGGAGAGGGACAGTACCTGAGGAGAGGAAACCGTCAACAGTATCAGCTAACATTTGGTGGGGGGGGGGGGGGGGGGGAGGAAGAAGAGAGTTGGATTTTTTGGCTCCTGTTCTACAGCAGGCTGGTGATGTGGTTACAGTAATTAATCAGATACCAGAATGCACTAAATACAGACAAATGCAGTCAAATGGAGTTGGGTTTCCACTCAGTGATGTCACATCTTGCGTATGGCGCTGAACTCAGGATGCCACACTGTTCTTGAGATGGATTTGCTATACTCAAATATTTAATTAATTATATGAATTAAGTCAATGTAATACATGATCTAAACACAATGTACGCTGGATGAAAAAAAAATTATACTGTAAATGTGTTTGAATTCATTGAGTTCACAAAGGCGCAAAACTCAAATAGAACGAGGAATTGCCCTGTAACAATGAATGTAACATGGTGTGAAAAGGTTAGTGTTTATTGTGAATTTCAATGCACCAGGGACTGTTCTACTACGAGGGTTGTGTACAACCCTCCCGGATTGCCCTGGAGTCTCCCGGGTATAAAAAGACTAATCGACTGGATACTCCTGCAAGCAACCCGGGAGGAATTTCTTCTCCCATTGCACCCCAGCTGCATTCCCAACAAACAGCAGGGATACACCGTGCCCAGGGCTACACCGTGCCCCTGCGATATGCACGTTTTAACCGGTAAACGTGATAGAGCAGTCCCTGGAGCCCAGAGGATTGTGGGTATTGCAGCCACCAATTTCCAAGACCATTGATGTGTCTGGCAACCAATGGCAGAAACGAGGGGGGGGGGGGGGGGGCCCAGAGTGGTTGGAGGTGGGAGGTCCTGTGGTGAAATCTGCTGGAATTTTGTCTAAGCAGATTTGGTCACCCTATTGTACACAGTGAAGTTTCATGACAAAGTGGACCCATCCATGTTTAAAAAAAAAAATGCACAGCAAAGAACTCATTGATGAGATTTTTATATTGATTTTCAGGTCAGTGGCTGTGATTTTCTCAATTTTTCTGCAGCTTATTTCAACACCAAGTTCGGAGAGCGAATGGAATCGCATAGGCATCCGATTTTTAGCCAGTCCAAATTCTCCTTTATTCTTTCACATAATCTAGTGTAATATAGAGTAACAGCCCAATTCATTTCACCATACATATAACATCCATTATTTACAGACCCCTACTAATAGAATAATCATACTTTAAAAGAGCCCTAACTATGAAAACCATTCATTAAAACAGCTGTTAGCATAGTTCCCAAACCAATAATGTAGAGAGGGGTCTGCTGTATTGGATTATCTTAATTATTGAACTGCCAAAATTACCTTACTGTAACATTATACTTTCTGTAAGCAAATTAATAATACTCTCCCACTCAAATGTGAATTACTCAGCAACACAAATTCTACACCAGGAGTGAGGCTTTCTGTGCTCTTTTTTTAATCTAAGTGTCAGAGGTGCCAGCACGGAGTGTACCAGGACTTTGACTCCTATTTTTACAGTGAGTCAGTTTCCTGCACAGGCACAACAGCAAAACTTTGACAATCTCCATGCACAAACCTGCCTGTTGCCTCAGTGATTATGAAGTGTTTACATCACTCATATCCCAGGTTCACTCAGCACAACTTTATCAAAATATAGACAGCGAAACCAGTTTTGGAGAAACTACTCATCTACACTGACCAGATGCATTCATTGCTACATAGGTGTTTCACTGCATTGTGAACTTAAGATCACGGTTACACAAGTCTGATCTTGATGATAGAAATGGGATTTATAAAGAACAATTGATGTCCAAGTCATTTGATAGTTTAAGGGAAAAGCTCTATCTTACAATTTGGGCTCAACCCTAACTCTCTCCATTTGTGTTCACAGCAAAATGCAGTTTCCATAAGCAATCCCTTGTCTCTTGACTTAAAACTTACAACCAAGCGTGTTGAGTGGAAATGGTGTGCCACAGGATGAACAATTAGCCTTTTACCCAAATATTACATGCTACAGGTTACATGGACTGCCCACCATGCACTCCTGGCATCTCCAACATTAACAGGTTTATTTACACCAATTTTTAAATTGCGCAGAAATGAAAAGACAACAGAACAATCAGCAATGCTCGATTTATAAACTGTCTCAAAAATAATAACTGGCAGATATGTTCAGACTTTTTACTGATTTTTTGATGATTATAATATGAATGCTTCTTTGCTCCAAGGACTGGCCACCACAAGATGGAAACAAGAGAACTACAGAATAGGAAAGCCTATTATTCTATAAGCTAACTTTTGGCATCACAGGTCAAAACAGTCCTTTCACACTAGGCATGTAAACTTGTTTATAATCAACTTTAGCTTTCAGGCTTTTAGAGCGTAAACAGACAGCTTCCGGAATCTGATGAGCTTTATTTATTTATGACAGTCGGCTTGCATATCGAATAGCTTAGCTGTTCTCAAACAGATAGCTTGGCACCAGTATGAGACTTCAAGCTCACACTGCATTAACATCTCAAAGTCATGAGGTAATTTCTGATGCAATTAATTTATACGTATAGGCAATCAACAATACCATAAGGAACGGGTCTTGCCTCAAAACCAATAGTTATCTTGAGACAGATGTGTACTGTCTCACTTTCCACCATACGAAAAAAGCAGTTGAGCAAAGTTTCATTTTAAATGCACAATATATTGTCCTATCTAAAATTTAGTTTGAAATATATATTAGGAGCCAATTAATGCAATCCCATCACGGTAGCAGCAGCAGTATTGCTCTTTGTTGCTGCATGCACCTATGCTGCATGAGGTGACCTATGCGAGAGCAGGTTCCTTTGCTTAATATCGCAGTGATCGCTTAATAGCGCACAACACCTGAAGCAAAGTGACCACAATTTCTGGTACCAGCAGTTCCTAAAGGGCTGCTGGTTGCTTTAAAGCTGTACTGCTACTGAAGGGCAGAAATGGCTGCAAGCTCAAGATGACAAATTATACCTTTCCAGGTGCAGCTTCAGAGGTCCTGCTGTTGAATTTGCAAGAAAAAAAATTGAGATCCTTTTTGGAGCAGAGGGGTTTTCCTCTCTGATCAGTAGGACAAGTTATCCTGGAAAGAGATAGTTGGCAGAGTGAAAGTTGTCTCACCTAACCAGATCCTAGGGGCAGATGTCAGTGGTAAGCGTGCTCACACTGTGCTTAATTTTGCAATGCTCCCTTACAATGTATCTTAATAGGACTTCATCATAAGCTTGGTGGAACTTCACAGAGGGAGGTTGCACATCACTACAGCTACTGTTTATTTACTTTTCAAATTCATAGGAATGTCCATATTTTAGCACTGTGCTCTGCATTAAGCAACACCACGATTTTAAAATTCTCATCCTGGTTTTCAATCTCCCCATGGCCTCGCCCCTCCCCATCTCTGTAACCTGCTCCAGCCCCACAACCCTCCGAGATATCTGCGCTCCTCCAATTCTGGCCTCTTGAGCATCCCTGATTTTAATTGCTCCACCGTTGCAGGCCGTGCCTTCATCTGCCGAGGCCCTAAGCTGTGGAGTTCCCTCCCTAAACCTCTCCAACCTCCTTTAAGATGCTCCTGAAAACCTATGTCTGTGACCAATCTGCCCCAATATCTCCTTTAGGTGGCTCGGTCAAATTTTGCTCGATAAAACTCCTGTAAAGTGCCTTGGAACGTTTTACTACATTAAAGGCGCTATATAAATACAAGTTGTTGTTGTATTGTCATAATGTCCCATGTGTCTGTCCTGTCACCCATAAAAAGTGACAAGGAAAACACATCAAAACAACATTAGCCAACACAAGGTACCAGCATTTACATAGACTCACTCAAGGTGGCTGATGGCTGGATCCTCTTGTCACTGGTTGTGGCTGGTTCTCTTTTTCTCCACCTGTTCCATGACAATGGTCCTTTACAGAGTATGGTTGTGTAAGTTGCATCAGGTTGCAATCACCTTGGATGCACAGATTGGCCTTCAATTCATACCCTTGCTCCAGCATGAACCAGCAGCTACAAAAGGGATGGCCTATGGGACCGGGATGTCCTATTTAGGCAGAGCCCTGGTTCAGTTCCTTTGGCCAATGTACCAGCAGTAAATGAGGTGCAGAGTTTAGCAGGTTTCAATAGCTGCAGCGATCAAATCCAAGGACACCATAATGGGCCAACTACATGATGCAACTATCAAGCAAGCTCCCCGTTAAGGAATAGGAACTACCATGTGTACACAGACCAACCAGCCAGTGCCCCTTTTACAAAGTGGTGTTCAGGTACTGAGACTTCACTATGGGCCAAGGCATTCAGTATTTTTCTTGAGGTCTTAATGAGGCAAGCACATGTCTGGCATGCTAACCCTCAGCTGCATAGGTGCTTTTTCCACTACATTATACCACACTATGCATTACAGGTGCACAGTAGGCCTTGGACTTAAGTACCAGATAATGCACATCACCTGTACCTGATGCACACCAACACAACAGGTGCCAAGATAGTGATTTTCCTACTTAAAGCCAGAAATCTGCTTCGATCACACTCTAAATCTGGGTGTCCTATCCATCACTAAACTGAGAATTTAAGCTACTGTGGTTTCCATTTGGACTTCCAGGTCCAGTTTTCAACAGCTATATTACAGAAATGACTAGCATAAGGTTTTCAGACGTGTGCAAGTCTAAATAGGCAAAGCCATTGAATAAGGCTTATTGTCATTTGAATTCAATAAAGTTTATAAGTGCAGTTTCACTTATGAGTAACCACTGCTGCCATTTAAGGCGTCCGCCTTGGCTCAGTGGCGGCTCAGTGGCAGCACTTTGCCTCCAAGTCAGAATGTTTTGGGTTCAAAACCCACTCGAGATTTGAGCATATAATCTAAGCTAGCATTTCTGTGTAGTACTGAAGGAGTGCTGCACTATCGGAGGCGCCATCTTTCGGATGAGATGTTAAACCAAGGTTCCGTCTGCTCTCTCAAGTGGACGTAAAGATGCCATGGCACTATTCGAAGAGGAGCAGGTGGCGTTCTCTCGGTGTCCTGGTCAATATTTATCCCTCAACCAACATTACTAAAACAGATTACCTGGTCATTTATTTCACTGTTTGTGGGAGCTTGCTGAGCGCAAATTAGCTGTTGCGTTTCCTACATTACAAGTGACTACACGTCAAAAGGACTTAATTGGCTGTAAAGCGCTTTGGAATGTCCTGAAACACACTATATAAATGCGTCTTTCTTTTAAGGGGTGATCACGTTCCAAAGTCCCAAGCAAACAATATGTGTCGTTAGGATTTGCTACACAGATCAATAACTGTAATGCCAGTAAAATATCTATTTATCAAATCTTTAGAAATTGTTTTAACAGTTCATTCTGTCTGGACAGCTTGGGGTTTTTACATCAAGATGTGTTATCACCAGGTGCAAGGACAGACTGTGGTAAATGTACCAAAAGGCTACATCCTACACAGCTGCAGCCTCAGCCCTCGACAGTTCGATTTACCCCGTCTTCATAAGAATGTCAAGAACGAAGAACAAGAAGCAGACACTGATCCCATCCCGCTCATTGTGTCATTAAGGTCTTGTTCCCGGACTTAACCTGGCCATTTTCTCATGGTCAATATCACTATAAAGTGGCCAGTTAAGACTCTGCAGCATGCAATGTTTCACAAACACATCTGTTGAGCCAGTTGTCAAAGCTTTATTTAAAGCTGGTCTGTCCATTCACCTGTTTGATGAAAATGCCGATTCTATTTTAAACGATTCACTAGACCCTCATTCCTTCCGTTTTGAAGCACATTTAAAACATGGGTGAAGCGATCAGACTGTAGCTGTGTGCATCACCTACCTATATCCTGAACTTATCTCCCAGACAGCCTTTTGGCACAACAGCAAAATCTACAGGTTCACTACGGCCTCTGTCGCATGCCTGATCCCAAGAGACCCAAGACCAGCTGGGTTGTGGGGCTGTAGAGCTTCCTCCAGCGAGAGGAGTGATCAATAAATTCTGTTTTAAAAGATTTTACAAATAAATAAGTAAAGCTCACAAACTCTTTACTGCTTGTTGACAGTCTACAGGAGGTACCAATTACATCCCAAATAGCTTGGACAGCATGGAGTGACTGAGTCGTCTTAGGCAGATTTAGTGTTTGATGATAATTTTGTATCCAAATCAGACTGACAGAGTGAATAAATAGTTCAAACACAACAGTGAGGATAGGAGTTCAAAAATGATGTAAACAAAGACTTAAACCAAATATGTTTTCAGATCAATAATCATTTTCCCAGTGATACTTGTAACATATACACCAATCACCATTTTCTACATTACAACAGTGACTACACTTCATTTAGGACAGAGATGAGGAGGAATTTCTTCACCCAGAGAGTGGTGAACCCGTGGAATTCTCTACCACAGAAGGCAGTGGAGGCCAATTCATTAAATATATTCAAGAAGGAGTTAGATATATTTCTTAAGGCTAAAGGGATCAAGGGATATGGAGAGAAAGCAGGGACAGGGTACTGAATTTGGATGATCAGCCATGATCTCATTGAATGGCGGCGCAGGCTCGAGGGGCCAAATGGCCTACTCCTGCTCCTATCTTCTATGTCTATGTTTCTATGTAAAAAAAGTACTTAAAAGGCTGTAAAGTGCTTTGGGACGTCCGGAGGTGGTGAAAGGCGCTATATAAATGCAGGTCTTTTTCCCCCCAATGAGCCTCACTGAAACAGGTTACTGAAAAATGTAGTTTAAAAAGGCATAACTCTGATTTTCTTCATTTCCAAAAGCTGACAGACCGCATTGCGGTACTGGAGCTGCGATTGGATGCATACTGGAGCGTTCACGATGCTTGGGACATCGTGAATAGCACGTTTACGGAGTTGGACACACCGCAGGTAGAGGTTGGACAGGAAGAAAGGGAACGGGTGACCAACAGGCAGAGTACTAGGCGCAGGCAGGTAGTGCAAGGGTCCCCTGTGGCCATCCCCCTCGCCAACAGATACACCACTTTGAGTACTGTTGGGGGGATGGCTTATCAGAGGAAGGCAGCAGCAGCCAACTTCCTGGCACCAGGGGTGGCTCTGCTGCACAGAATGGGAGGAAAAAGAGGGGTAGAGCTGTAGTAATAGGGGATTCAATTGTAAGGGGAATAGATAGGCGTTTCTGCGGTCACAAACGAGACTCCAGGATGGTATGTTGCCTCTCTGGTGCAAGGGTCAAGGATGTCTCCGAGCAGCTGCAGAACATCTTGGAAGGGGAGGGTGAACAGCCAGTTGTCGTGGTGCATATAGACACCAGCGATATAGGTAAAAAGCGGGATGAGGTCCTAAAAGCGGAATATAGGGAGTTAGGAGATAAATTTAAAAAAACAGGACCTCAAAAGGTAGTAATCTCAGGATTGCTACCAGTGCCACGTGCTAGTCAGAGTAGAAATAGAAGGATACTTCAGATGAATACGTGGCTAGAGGAATGGTGCCAGGGGGAGGGATTCAAGTTCCTGGGACATTGGAACCGGTTCTGGGGGAGGTGGGACCAGTTCAAACCAGACGGTTTGCACCTGGGCAGGGCTGGAACCGATGTCCTAGGGGGAGTGTTTGCTAGTGCTGTGGGGGAGGGTTTAAACTAAAATGGCAGGGGGTTGGGAACCTGAGCAGGGAGACAGGAAAGGGAAACAAGGATAAAAGCAAAAGATAGGAAGGAGAAAAACAAAAGTGAGTCAGATAATTCAACAGTTTAAATCAAACGTGGCCACAGTAAATAATAATTCTAATAGGTCTAAGAGCATTAAAAAAACAAGCTTGAAGGCTTTGTGTCTTAATGCAAGGACCATTTGTAATAAGGTGGATGAATTGGCTGCACAAATAGAGGTAAACAAATATGATTTGGTTGGGATTACGGAAACGTGGCTCAAGGAAGGCCAGGACTGGGAACTCAACATCCAGGGGTATTCGATATTCAAGAAAGATAGGCAAAAAGGAAAGGGAGGTGGGGTAGCATTACTGGTTAAAGAAGGGATTAACACAATTGTAATGAAGGATATTAGCTCTGATGATGTGGAATCTGTATGGGTAGAATTGAGAAATACTAAGGGGACAAAAACATTAGTGGGAGTGGTATATAGACCTCCAAACAGTAAGGCGGAGGTTGGGGATGGCATTAAAAGAGAAATTAAAGAAGCGTGCAATAAGGGCACAGCAGTCATCATGGGTGACTTTAATCTACATATAGATTGGGCCAACCAAATTAGTAACAATACCGTGGAGGAGGAATTCCTGGAGTGTTTACGGGATGGTTTCCTGGACCAATATGTCGAGGAAACCAGAGATCAGGCCATCTTAGACTGGGTATTATGTAACGAGAAAGGATTAATTAGCAATCTTGTTGTAGGAGGCCCCTTGGGTCGGAGCGATCATAATATGATCGAATTCTTCATTAAATGGAGAATGAAGTAGTTGACTCAGAGACTAGTGTCCTCAATTTAAATAAAGGAAACTACAATGGTCTGAGGAGCGAGTTGGGTAGGATTGATTGGGGAATGGCACTCAAAGGATTGACGGTGGATAGGCAA
This sequence comes from Somniosus microcephalus, assembly GCF_052327205.1. NCBI lineage: Eukaryota > Metazoa > Chordata > Chondrichthyes > Squaliformes > Somniosidae > Somniosus > Somniosus microcephalus. The sequence continues at coordinate 24,367,838 of NC_140999.1, forward strand.
TGGCAAACATTCAAAGACCGAATGGATGAGCTACAGAATTTGTTCATCCCAGTTTGGCATAAAAATAAAACAAAAAAGGTGACTCAACTGTGGCTAACAAGGGAAATTAGGGATAGCATAAGATCCAAGGAGAGGACATATAAATTGGCCAGAAAAAGCAATAACCCCGAGGATTGGGAGCAGTTTAGGATTCAACAAAGGAGGACAAAGGGATTAATTAAGAAAGGGAAAATAGAATACGAGAGTAAGCTTGCAGGGAACATAAAAACTGACTGTAAAAGCTTTTATAGATATGTGAAGAGAAAAAGATTGGTGAAGTCAAGCGTAGGTCCCTTGCAGTCAGAATCAGGGGAATTTATAATGGGGAACAAAGAAATGGCAGACCAACTAAATACATATTTTGGTTCTGTCTTCACAAAGGAGGACACAAATAACCTCCCAGAGATGCCAGGGAACATAGGGTCTGATGAAAGGGTGGAACTGAAAGAAATCAGTAATTCTAGGGAAATGGTTAGGGAAATTGATGGGACTGAAGGCCAATAAATCCCCAGGCCTGATAATCTACATCCCAGGGTACTTAAGGAAGTGGCCCTAGAAACAATAGATGCATTGCTGGTCATCTTCCAGAACTCGATAGACTCTGGAACAGTACCCATGGATTGGAGGGTAGCTAATGTTACCCCACTATTCAAAAAAGGTGGTAGAGAAAAAGTGGGGAATTATAGACCGGTAAGCCTGACATCGGTAGTGGGGAAAATGCTAGAGTCCATTATAAAAGATGTAATAGCAGAGCACTTGGAAAGCAGTGACAGGATCGGACAAAGTCAACATGGATTTACAAAAGGTAAATCATGCTCGACTAATCTACTGGAATTTTTGAGGATGTAACTGGTAAAATAGATAAGGGAGAACCAGTGGATGTGGTATATTTGGACTTCCAGAAGGCTTTCGATAAGGTCCCACATAAGAGATTAGCATGCAAAATTAAGGCACATGGGATTGGGGGCAAGGTATTGACTTGGATAGAGAACTGGTTGGCGGACAGAAAGCAAAGAGTTGGAATAAACGGGTCATTTTCCGAGTGGCAGGCAGTGACTAGTGGGGTACCGCAAGGATCGGTCCTAGGACCCAGCTGTTCACAATATATATTAATGATCTGGACGAGGGAATTGGATGGAATATCTCCAAATTTGCAGACGACACAAAGCTGGGTGGGAGGGTATGTTGTGAGGAGGATACCGAGAAACTCCAGTATGATTTGGCCAGGTTAGGTGATTGGGCAGAAACATGGCAAATGCACTATAATGTGGATAAATGTGAGGTTAACCACTTTGGTGGCAAAAACAGGAAGGCAGATTATTATTTGAATGGCAATAGATTGGGAGAAGGGGAAGTGCAAAGGGACCTGGGTGTTCTTGTGCACCAGTCGCTGAAGGTAAGCATGCAGGTGCAGCAGGCGGTTAAGAAGGCAAATGGTATGTTGGCCTTCGTAGCAAGAGGGTTCGAGTACAGGAACAAGGATGTCTTGCTACAGTTGTACAGGGCCTTGGTGAGACCACACCTTGAGTATTGTGTGCAGTTTTAGTCACCTTACCTGAGGAAGGACGTTCTTGCCATGGAAGGAGTGCAGCGAAGATTCACCAGGCTGATACCTGGGATGGCAGGAATGACATAGGAGGAGAGATTGTGTCGACTGGGCTTATACTCACTGGAGTTTAGAGATTGAGAGGGGATCTCATCAAAACCTATAAAATTCTGTCAGGCCTGGACAGACTAGATGCAGGAAGGATGTTTCTGATGGCCGGGGAGTCCAGAACCAGGGGTCATAGTTTAAGGATAAGGGGTAAGCCATTTAGGACTGAAATGAGGAGGAATTTCTTCACCCGGAGAGTGGTGAACCTGTGGAATTCTCTGCCACAGAGGGCGACGGAGGCCAGTTCATTAAATATATTCAAGAAAGAGTTAGATATATTTCTTAAGGCAAAAGGGATCAAGGGATATGGGGAGAAGGCAGGGACAGGGTACTGAATTTGGATGATTAGCCATGATCTCATTGAATGGCGGAGCAGGCTCGAAGGGCCGAATGGCCTACTCCTGCTCCTATCTTCTATGTTTCTATGAAATCTGATCCACACAATAACGCCAGATTGGATCATAATTCTAACCAGGGTAAAACACTCTTGATTAACCAGTGTTTTGGCTGTCTCACTAAAAAAAAATACATCCAATCCTATCTATTACTCTTGCAAGGGTGCTACCAATTAAGCCAAGTAAACACCTATGATCTAATTAAACACAAGTCTATTAATATATCTAGTTCCCAACATGCTGGATTCATCTGGTTAATCTGCAGGGCAGCCTTAGAAAGCAGCAAAAATCAAAAATAACTGAATGCATAGCTGTCACAAATTGAGTTCACAACTTCTCATTCTGGCCCTGGACCTGAAAAAAGATCTGTACAGGCCAGCAAAGTGGAAACTGCATTGCAGGGGCCTGTACAGCTAGGCAGAGAACTCATCTGATCATGGGCCAGAATCAAATTGCAGCCTCGATTGCACATGGGGTTCATTGACACTTTACCTTGGCGACTACGAGTACTCTGCCTCCAGGGGCAGGGACCGGAACCACCTCACAAGGCGGCACTCCCTGCCTCTGGAAGGTGTACTCTGCCTCAATAATATTGCAGCCCTAACTTCAGATATAGATCGCAACTTCACATTTCACACACATGGTTAATGGTTTCCTCGCTAATAAATAATTCAGAAAAAATGCACTGAGTGCATGACATACATCTCAGAAATGGCTCCAGAAACACATTGTTCAGGAGGGTCCACTGTACTAGTATGCACAAGGTTTATTGAGTCCTGAACTTCTATTTTTCCACACCAAATTTACATGTTTCATGCTAGTTTAGGGATTAAGCAGACAGGACTATTTAATTACTCTAGTAAGCATGATAGATTGTAAATGCATAGTAGCAAATAGTCCTTATCTGTAACTTTGATTGAAGTAACTCCAGAAATAAAGTTCCAATGTATTTAAAAGGTTCTTTAGGGTTATACAGCATTCAGGGCTATTGCTGAAAACTACTCGGCAAGTAACACAAAAGCAAGTAACATCCTGACTTGGAAATATATCGTCATTCCTTTATCAACGATGGGTCAAAATCCTGGAACTCCCTCCGTAACAGCACTGTGGGAGTACCTTCACCACACGGACTGCAGTGGTTCAAGGCGGCGGCTCACCACCACCTTATCAAGGGCAATTAGGGATGGGCAATAAATGCCGGCCTTGCCAGCGAAACCCACATCCCATGAACAAATTTAAAAAAAGGGACAAACTAACAAAATAAGTAGTATGAGCACAAGTAGGAATGGGTATAATGGATTGCTGGGGCTCAAGAACCATTTGTGGCCCTAGGACACCAGGGACAGTGACAATTAGTGAAGAAGTCACCCGCCCGTCCGTCTTACACTCAAAAGTTATAGAGCGTACCTACACATATGTTATATCAGAAGAAAGCTGATGATCAGTGGAGTGTCATAGGCGTATTTACTTTTTGGTCAGACAAAAATTGTTTGGACAGTATACAAAAAACGTTCAAAAATACGCTCATTAGCGGTTGACCAATCCTACCGCTCATTAGAGTTGAGTGACGTGATGGTTGACCAATTGGGGGGCGTTTCATGGCGTTTGAGAGCGGGGCTTAATCCTTCAAACTGCCGAGCGGGAGCTGAGCTGATGGGCGGCCATTAAAGACCAGCCGGGCCTGAAGCGCTGGCAGCCGTCCTTCTTCACCCGCAAAATCTCCCTCCGGCTCTCACCTTTTAACAGGGGAGATGGTGCTTTAAATTAGATCGTTCACTCAGTCACGTCTCTCTTCATCTCTTTTGTTTTTCTTCTCTCTGGCTGGCTGCGCGGGCAAACAGAAAACCACACGGCCCGAGAGACAGGGAGCAGTGGCGAGAGCTCCGGCTCAGCGGATCGGGCGCTCATCAGGGGTCGGCCCGCAACACATCGACTGGAGGAGCGGCGGCTCTCTCTCTCTCTCCTTCCCGCCCCCTCTCTCTCTCTCCCACCGACCTCACAAAATGGCGGCCGCCCTTCTTCACCTGCCGGGCTCTCGCACACGGGAGTCCGGAGCGAAAGGCCTTCGACTGCCGCCCGGCCAACCAGGTCCAAAGGCCCGCCTGGTTAAACATGAGTAAACCGCCGGGCTCGCTTCTGAGCGATGGGCACCCGGCGTCGGTCTGACTCCGTTCTGGTACCGAGGTGAGTCAGAGAGGGAGAGCAGGGAGGGGGGGGGGGGGGGGGGGAAGAGAGAGGGGGACGGGGGGCAGGGAGAGAGGGGGACGGGGGGCAGGGAGAGAGAGAGAGAGAGAGAGAGAGAGAGAGAGGGGGGCAGGGAGAGAGGGGGACGGGGGGCAGGGAGAGAGGGGGACGGGGGCAGGGAGAGAGAGAGAGAGAGGGGGGCAGGGAGAGAGGGGGACGGGGGGCAGGGAGAGAGAGAGAGGGAGGGGGGCAGGGAGAGAGGGGGACGGGGGGCAGGGAGAGAGAGAGAGAGGGGGACGGGGGCAGGGAGAGAGAGGGGGACGGGGGGCAGGGAGAGAGGGGGACGGGGGGCAGGGAGAGAGGGGGACGGGGGGCAGGGAGAGAGGGGGACGGGGGGCAGGGAGAGAGGGGGACGGGGGGGCAGGGAGAGAGGGGGACGGGGGGCAGGGAGAGAGGGGGACGGGGGGCAGGGAGAGAGGGGGACGGGGGGCAGGGAGAGAGGGGGACGGGGGCAGGAGCAGGGAGAGAGGGGGGACGGGGGGCAGGGAGAGAGGGGGACGGGGGGCAGGGAGAGAGGGGGACGGGGGGCAGGGAGAGAGGGGGACGGGGGGCAGGGAGAGAGGGGGACGGGGGGCAGGGAGAGAGGGGGACGGGGGGCAGGGGGACGGGGGGCAGGGAGAGAGGGGGACGGGGGGCAGGGAGAGAGGGGGACGGGGGGCAGGGAGAGAGGGGGACGGGGGGCAGGGAGAGAGGGGGTCGGGGGGCAGGGAGAGAGGGGGTCGGGGGGCAGGGAGAGAGGGGGACGGGGGCAGGGAGAGAGAGAGAGGGGGCAGGGAGAGAGAGAGAGGGGGCAGGGAGAGAGAGAGAGGGGGCAGGGAGAGAGAGAGAGGGGGCAGGGAGAGAGAGAGAGGGGCAGGGAGAGAGAGAGAGGGGGCAGGGAGAGAGAGAGAGGGGGCAGGGAGAGAGAGAGAGGGGGCAGGGAGAGAGAGAGAGGGGGCAGGGAGAGAGAGAGAGGGGGCAGGGAGAGAGAGAGAGAGGGGCAGGGAGAGAGAGAGAGGGGGCAGGGAGAGAGAGAGAGGGGGCAGGGAGAGAGAGAGAGGGGCCAGGAGAGAGAGAGGGGCAGGGAGAGAGAGAGAGAGGGGGCAGGGAGAGAGAGAGAGAGGGGGCAGGGAGAGAGAGAGAGAGGGGGCAGGGAGAGAGAGAGAGAGGGGGCAGGGAGAGAGAGAGAGAGGGGGCAGGGAGAGAGAGAGAGAGGGGGCAGGGAGAGAGAGAGAGAGGGGGCAGGGAGAGAGAGAGAGAGGGGGCAGGGAGAGAGAGAGAGGGGGCAGGAGAGAGAGAGAGAGGGGGCAGGGAGAGAGAGAGAGAGGGGGCAGGGAGAGAGAGAGAGAGGGGCAGGGAGAGAGAGAGAGAGGGGGCAGGGAGAGAGAGAGAGAGGGGGCAGGGAGAGAGAGAGAGAGGGGGCAGGGAGAGAGAGAGAGAGGGGGCAGGGAGAGAGAGAGAGAGGGGGCAGGGAGAGAGAGAGAGAGGGGGCAGGAGAGAGAGAGAGGGGCAGGGAGAGAGAGAGAGAGAGGGGCAGGGAGAGAGAGAGAGAGAGGGGGCAGGGAGAGAGAGAGAGAGAGGGGGCAGGAGAGAGAGAGAGAGGGGGCAGGGAGAGAGAGAGAGGGGGCAGGGAGAGAGAGAGAGAGGGGGCAGGGAGAGAGAGAGAGAGGGGGCAGGGAGAGAGAGAGAGAGGGGGCAGGGAGAGAGAGAGAGAGGGGGCAGGGAGAGAGAGAGAGAGGGGGCAGGGAGAGAGAGAGAGAGGGGGCAGGAGAGAGAGAGAGAGGGGCAGGGAGAGAGAGAGAGGGGCAGGGAGAGAGAGAGAGGGGGCAGGGAGAGAGAGAGAGGGGGCAGGAGAGAGAGAGAGAGGGGGCAGGAGAGAGAGAGAGAGGGGCAGGGAGAGAGAGAGAGGGGGGCAGGGAGAGAGAGAGAGGGGCAGGGAGAGAGAGAGAGGGGCAGGGAGAGAGAGAGAGGGGGCAGGGAGAGAGAGAGAGGGGGCAGGGAGAGAGAGAGAGGGGGCAGGGAGAGAGAGAGAGGGGGCAGGGAGAGAGAGAGAGGGGGCAGGGAGAGAGAGAGAGGGGGCAGGGAGAGAGAGAGAGGGGGCAGGGAGAGAGAGAGAGGGGGCAGGAGAGAGAGAGAGGGGGCAGGCGAGAGAGAGAGAGGGGGCAGGGAGAGAGAGAGAGGGGGCAGGGAGAGAGAGAGAGGGGGCAGGGAGAGAGAGAGAGGGGGCCAGGAGAGAGAGAGAGGGGGCAGGGAGAGAGAGAGAGGGGTCAGGGAGAGAGAGAGAGGGGGCAGGGAGAGAGAGAGAGGGGGCAGGGAGAGAGAGAGAGGGGGCAGGGAGAGAGAGAGAGGGGGCCAGGGAGAGAGAGAGAGGGGGCAGGGAGAGAGAGAGAGGGGGCAGGGAGAGAGAGAGAGGGGGCAGGGAGAGAGACGAGAGGGGGCAGGGAGAGAGAGAGAGGGGGCAGGAGAGAGAGAGAGAGGGGGCAGGGAGAGAGAGAGAGGGGCAGGGAGAGAGAGAGAGGGGGCAGGGAGAGAGAGAGAGGGGGCAGGAGAGAGAGAGAGGGGGCAGGGAGAGAGAGAGAGGGGGCAGGGAGAGAGAGAGAGAGAGAAAGCATCGCCAACCAAACAATCCGGACCTACGTACTAGATACAATGAAACCCTCAAAAGATATAAACACACCATTAGGAACAAAACACAAAACTATACCCACAAAATACTAGAAGAAATTGAAAACTCCACCAACCCAAAACAATTCTGGGAAATGTGGAATAACCTGAGTACAACACAATTGCAAGCATTACCAATCCAAGATGGCGACATCTGGAGAACACATTTTGAAAACCTCTACAAAGACATCCCAATAAACGAAACAAACCCAAGTCAACATCAGGTCACAGAAAAACTCCACACATTAGAAGCAACAATCAAAGACAACCAAAACCCTCTAGACTCCCCAATCACATGGAAAGAAATGGCCACAAAAACAAAATCTCTCCACCTAAAGAAAGCCTGTGGCCCAGACAACATCAAAAATGAAATGCTCAAGTTCAGCAATATGGAGATGCAGGGTGCGGTACTCAAATTATTCAACATCATATTACGTTCAGGCTGTTTTTCCCGATATCTGGTGCCAAGGACTAATCTCCCCCATATATAAAAGCGGAAACAAATCAGACCCAAATAACTACCGCGGCATCTGTGTCAACAGTTGTCTAGGGAAGTTATTCTGCAGTATTCTAAATAGTAGATTACTTGATTTTCTTAACAAACATAATATCCTCAGAAAAAACCAAATAGGCTTTCTTCCAAAACACCGCACCGCCGACCATATCTATACCCTTCACACCCTCATTGAAAAACATATACACCAAACAAAAAATGGGAAAATATTCGCCTGTTTCATCGACTTCAAGAAAGCCTTTGACTCTATATGGCACGAAGGGCTCTATTATAAACTTCTTCAATGTGGAATAGGGGGCAAAGTCTATGACCTTATTAAATCAATGTATCTGAAAAACAAATGCGGGGTCAAAATTGGAGACAAACGCACCGATTTCTTCACCCAGAGAAGAGGCGTCCGGCAGGGCTGCAATTTGAGCCCGACCCTGTTCAACATATACATAAATGAATTAGCAGACATGCTGGAGCAAAGCGAGTCACCAGGTCTCCGTCTCCTAGATGGAGAAGTGAAATCCCTGTTCTATGCGGACGACCTGGTTCTGCTGTCTCCCACAGAACAGGGATTACAGCAACAACTAGACCTACTCGACAAATACTGCCAAAATTGGGCTCTAACAGTAAATCTAAAGAAAACCAACATCATGATTTTTCAAAAAGGCCCAGATGTCAGGAAAACAAATACCAGTTTACCCTCAGTGATACCACTATAGGACACACTATGAGCTACACCTACCTTGGTCTAACTATTACAGCATCAGGGAGCTTCAGCATAGCAGTGAATGCACTAAAAGAAAAAGCCCGAAGAGCCCTATATGCAATAAAAAGAAAATTCTACAACATCCAAATCCAATCAAAATCTGGCTCAAAATATTTGACAGCATAATCCTGCCCATTGCACTGTACGGTAGTGAAGTATGGGGCCCGCTAAATCACCAAAGCTACACTAAATGGGAAAAACATACA